>NC_073396.1:17482907-17846657 GCF_028641065.1 Leucoraja erinaceus
CAGTCCGAATGAGGGGCCTGGCCCAAAACGTCACCTAACCATGTTCTCCAGAGATGCTGCCTGACGTGCTGAGTTATTCCACCACTTTGTTTTTTTTGTTATAAACCAGCATCTGTAGTTCCTGCAGCCCCCACCTTACCTTCCCCAACCTTACCTCTTTCTACCAGCCACGTCTTCGTACTCTCTGCCCTGATGCAGGGTCTGGATCCGAAATGTCGACCATCTCACTGTCTTCACGGATGCTGCCTGACCCACTGAGTTCCTCCAGCAGATTATTTATCTGCTGTCTTCTCTCCAGTGGTATCACATACTTCCAGTTGTGTGGCATTAGAACTACACATTTGCTCAAGTTGCAACCCAACTCTTGTTTTTTGCAGTTTTAGCAGACCACTGTATTTTTTATTGTGTGCCTCAGTCATTAAAGTATACTTTAAGCATGCATTCATTCTCCTCAGCCAGCTTCCTTCTATGCCAATATCTAAGAATGTTTTAAGCCTCCAACATTTTTTTCACTCTGCTTACATGACCACAATATGACCAGCATTTATAATGATAAGGTGATATATACACGGTTTAGTTTAGTTTAGAGATATAGCATGGAAACAGGCCCTTCGGCCTACCGGGTCAGTGCTGACCAGAGTTCCCTGCACATTAACACTATCCTACACCCACTAGTGACAATTTATACATTTACCAGGGCAATTAACCTACAAACCTGTACGGCTTTGGAATGTGGTAAGAGACCAAAGTTCTCGGAGAAAACCCACGCAGGCCACGGGGAGAACGTAAAACTCCATACAGACAGCACCCGTAATCGGGATCGAACCCGGGTCTCCGGTGCTGCATTCGCTGTAAGGCAGTAACTCTATCGCAGCGCAACCTTGACTGCATTGCTTCCAGGAAAAGCAAGTCCTTCTTTCGATACGGAGACCAAATCTGCACACAGTTATTTCAGTAAAATCTATACATGAGAGAGTGACAGCAGTCAGTACAACTCTGGTCACATTACGGTGAAGGAGCATGTGTGTGGCCCGGACATTGAACTCCGCATATGCTGTGTGCCCTGGGGATTCTCACACTCCATTGTGGTGTCTGTTTGAGTTTATGCTTAATTTTTATGTCGTTATGTATCTTTTTGATTTTTTTGTGCGACTGTTGGCAAATCAAATTCCTTGTATGTTTACATACTTGCTAATAAATTAATTACAATAAATTAAATTAATTAATTACAATTACAAAATTACTCAGATGAATTAGCCCGTCATCAATTTTCACGGGAAACATGTTCTAAGGGGAAAAGAACTCTGTTACTGGCACCAGTAAATCTTTAGTTTATGATTTGAATATGTATTTTAGTTTAGAGATTCAGCGCGGAAACAGGCCCTTCGTCTCACCGACCAGCGATCCCCGCGCATTAACACCATCATACGCACGCTAGGAACAATTTTTTACACTTATACCAAGCCAATTAATCTACAAATCTGTATGTCTTTGGAGTGTGGGAGGAAACCAAAGGTCTCGGAGGAAATCCATCTGGTCACAGAGAGAACGTATAACTCCGAACAGACAGTACCTGTAGTTGGGATCAAACCCAGGTCTTTGGCGCTGCAAGCACTCTACCGCTGCGCCGCCCCCCAAAGTCATTCAGCAGAAATTGTCAAAAAAACAGCTAGTCGTTTGTGCCTATATGAATGACTCCTTTACAGTCATTTTTTAATGTTTTTAAAAAAACATTGTTCCCCATTTCACAAGATATTTTCCCAGTTTTATGTGTAAAAGATGTGTAAAAAAATATAAAGAGTCAAACTAACAGAAGTCGCAACCTTTGGCAAACTAATATGCTACATGATGATGCAGTACCTAGAACCTGTGATTCGATATTTTCCCTCTACCTGTTGTATAGTGCATATACAGCAACTGTATAAATGGATGGCATCCGGTCATTCCACCAACTGACTTCCGTTGACTTTTTATTAGAATTGTTAATCCTGGCTAGATTGGAGAGGCTAGGACTTTAAAATTGGGTAAAAGCTTCAGGGCTGCTGGAAGATTTGGTCAATTTGAATGTGCTCTCTGTGGAACTGGGGCAAGTTGCAGAGTGGTGCCACTTTGTGTAGAGCCTCGATCCAAGCTGCAGGAAAAGAATTTGAACATCTGCAGGCCCTGTCAATTAGGTGCAAAATGCATAGAATGGATTGGATGACTGCAAACCAGACATACACCTTGTAAATAATGTTGCAGAGTTTCACTTTGCCGAATGTTGATTGGATGAGGTATTGAGCCTTGTCTGGTTTTCTTGCAGATCAGGGTAAATGTTGCGATGTTTGCTTCCTATGGGGAAACACTGTTTGAATACAATGTATTGAGCTGTTGTATTATTGGATTAGGGAAATGTCTGTTATGTATGGGGTTAATCGATATCTGTAATTGGATTGTAAAGAGACCACCCCCATATGGTTCGGCCCTTCAATGTCCAGGGACCTATAAAAGTCCGCTGCCATGAGCTCCTGCGTCGATCTTTTGGGAGAGCGCTTAGGACTGTGTGACCTTCTAGACTGTCTCTGTTTGAGCGAGGCCTAGAGGGATTGAACAGGCAGATACGAGGATCAAACCCGCAGTGGTTAGGTACATTGGTGGGAACTGTAATTGTATTTTGTCAAAATAAAGATTAGTTGATCAAGTGCTTGATTCAGTGGTTTTTGACTGAAACGAGACTGGGGGGGATGCTTAGAATGAGCAATTTACACTTTTACAGTCATTTTTAAACTTAAAAAAAAAATCCCACATTGTTCCACATTTCACAAGATATTTTTCCAGTTTTATGTGTAAAATACATAACTATAAAGAGTCACACTAACAGAAGTCGCAACCCTTGGCAAACTAATATGATGATGCAGTACCTAGAACCTGTGATTCGATATTTTCCCTCTACCTGTTGTATTATACATATACAGCAACTGTATAAATGGATGGCTTCTAGTCATTCCGCCAACTTACTTCCGTTGACTTTCTATTCATTGTTTAGGTGCACCCAGCAATGTGATAGTTTCTTTGTAATCTTTCACAAACTCTCGCAGAGGGTCCATGTATAAGTTCACGTGGACTTCCATCCATTCTTCCACCGTGTCGGGAAAGAAAATCTTCTCCATCTGGTCACGGAACCTCCCCATGTAGTCCTCCCACTTAGTGTGAATTCTGAACACATAGAAAAGTTACATTTGTCATGCTGGATGGATACTATTCAACAAGCACAAGCAGACCATGTACTAATTCAGACATATTTGATACTGTCAAATTGAAATAATGTATCCTGACCTAATATAAAGTACTAACACGCATTGCATTGCAACTACAACCTGCATTGCCCAATCCCAAACTAACAGACTATATCAACATCCCGTGCTGTCTAAATCCCAAAGGCCAGTAGATTATGCATTCCTAAATCAAATTAACATCTTCAACATCTTGACTTTAAATTTGCATCTTGAATAGTCTAAGACTATTCAATACCCAGCAAAAAAGGCCAAGACGTCTAGTCCATAACACAGAGAGAAGTAGCACATCCTGATATCGTCCAATAGAGAACATTAATACTCTGAAATCTCCCAATTCCTAATTTACAGACTGTACAGCTGAATCCCAAACTATCAGATGACACTAGTACAGTCTGCATCATCCAATGCTATCCTAACAAAAACCTTATGACCCAATCCTGAACGACACAAACTGTACTGGTATCTAATAATTGCTAGAAACATGAGTGGAGGTATTATCTGTGTCCCAAACCCTGTCTTCAAACTCTTACCACTATTCGTCCAACATGTATAATCTGCCTGATGATTGTGCTTACCTTTTTGGGGATCACAGGCTAACCCTGGAGTGATAGGAGCATTTGATTCAACACCAAATCGAACAGTTGTTGTGAACTTACTGGATTATTCTGCTGCCAAATAGTTCCATGGTTTTAGGATTTCCAAACCTATGTTTTCTGTGGTAATGGTTGAACCATCCATCGATTGTTCTGTTTAAACAAAGCACAAAAGCAAAATATAATGATTCAACCATTCTTAAACCTTAATTAATGACTGCAATGCCATAAATGTTTGTGGACAAGAGCAGAGGATGAGCAAAGTGACCTACATGTTGACTGCTTAGTGCCAGGATAAGGTGTTAGAATAGCAGCTGGAGTGGGAGGATGTGCTGGAATTAATAACAGAGTTAGAAAGTGGGAAGAGATTCTGCTGAAGGAGCACAAGCAACTTGGGATCAAGTTAAAAAGCAAAATCCACATCGACAACGACTTGTGGATTTGAGCTCTCAGCATAGGGTCATAAGACCAGAGAATTGAATGTGTGGCTCAAAGATTGTTATGGGGGGAAATGGGTTTTAATTCATGGATTGCTAGCATCAATGTTGGGGGAAAAGGAGCTGTTCTGCTGGGATGCACACAACTTAAATTGGCCTGAGACCAGTGTCCTAGCAAATCAAATAACCTGAGCTATTGATAAGGCATTCCATCAAGTATTTGGAGAGAGGTCCGCTGAAGAGAAATTTAGAAAGTTCAGGACAATAGGAGATAGTTTACTTTAGGTTGATTTAGAGACACAGCGTAGAAACAGGCTCTTTGTCCCACCGATTCCACGCCAACTGTTGATCACCCACACACTAGTTTTATGTCCTATAAGTAGGGAAATTTACAGGTCAATTAACTTACAAACTTACACATCTTTGGAATGTGGGAAGATATCATAGCACCCAGAGAATAACACTTGGTCACAGGCAGAACATGCAAACTCAGCACAGACAGCACCTGTGGTCAGGATTGAACCAGGGCCTCTGGTGCTGTGAGGCAGCAGCTCTACCGCTGCACCGCTGTTAAAACTGGAGTCGGTTTGGGAAGGTACAGTGCATATATAATATATAGTTGTGAGACACAATATCCCACGTACAAAACTGTGCTGAACATCCCTAATCAGCTCATCTATCTTTTCCCTCAGAATACTCTCTTGTAACTTTCTGACCACAAATGTTAGACATTGGCCTATTCCATGGCTTTTCCTTGCAACCCTTTTTAAATAGAGGCACATTAGCCACCCTCCTGTCATTTGGCATCTCACCTGTGTCTATGATGACTCATAAATCTCACCCAGGGCACCTGCAATTTCTTCCCTAGCGCTGCAGTGTCCTCGAATATATCTGATCAAGCCTGGGAGATTTGTCTACCTTGATAGGCGGTAGGTCATTCAGCACTTACTTGACCCTAATACTGCCTGGCCTCAAGACGTTTGCATTAACTGCCCAAGTCACCCAGTTCTCATGTCTTTCTCCATGGTAAGAATGGAGGAGGAATATTCATTGAAGACCTTGCCCATTTCCTGCGAGTCCAAACAGAGATGACCACTTTGTTTCCTGAGGGACCCTATTCTCTCTCTGGTTACCCTTTTTCCCTAAGATCTCTTGGAATTATCCTTAATATTATTTCCTGGAGCTATCTCCCACCCCCCTTTAGCCCCGATTCCCTTCTTTAACATGCTCCTCAGTTCCTGAAGCACCTCCAGGGATACACTTGATCCAAGCTGTCTACATCTGCCCCATGCATCCTTCTTATTCTTGACCATATCCTAGATTGACCTTATCCTGGATCCTAGATTCAAGCTTCCTTACGCCCAGCTGACTTGCCTTTCACGCTTAACAAGAACATGCAAGCCCTGAAATCTTGTCAGCACACTTTTAAAAGCATCCCACTTTCCCAACGTTCCTTTTCTTGCGAACAACCTCCTCCAATTAACTTAAGCGAGTTCCTATCTAATACCTTCAAAGTTGGCCTTGCCCCAATTTAGAATTTTAACTCGCGGGCCCACCTTGTCTTTATCCATAACTAACTTAAAGCTAATAGAACAGTGGTTCATCCCAAAAGGCGCCTCCACAAACACATCTGCTACCAGCCCTTTCCAATTTCCCAAGACTAAATCAAACATTGCCCTCTCCCATGTAGGATCCTCTAAATATTGCCTGAAGAAACATTTCTGAACACTTTTAACATATTCTACCCCGTCTCAACCTTTTGCACTATGACAGTCCCAGGCAATATTAGGAAAGTTAAAATCCCCTATTATGACAATCTTATTGGTCCTGCAACTGCCTGCAATCTCCTGCCATATTTGCTCTTCCAATTCCCATTGACATTCTCCTTAATCAATAAAGCAGCACCCCCTGCCCTTTTACCCCCATCTTTATCTCTCCAATGGCATCTGTACTCTGGACCATGAGGTGGTCAGTCCTGTTCTTCTCTTGAACTCAGTCACTTATTGGAAACAATAAAAAAATTCTGATCAGTGGCTACCTATCATTGGTCTTTTAAATCATTACAAAAACTCTCTACGCACAACATAGGGAGATTAGGATTGATTTCATTCAAAGCAATTGTTTAAAATTATGAAGGCATAAAATAGAGTAAATAGAAATCAATTGTTTCCAGTAAAATCAGAAAATAAATACATTAAAATTAAAATATAAAAATAGGAGAAACGTATTAAAAAAAGTTGGGATGCTTTCAGTAATTGAAGCAGACTCAATATTTATGAATAGGTTAAATGAGTAGTTCAAATGAAGAGAAGTGAAGAAGAATAGTAACAGAGCAGGCACATGGTATTAGAACTGCCTCCCTATAAAGGATAAATACAAATTCATTAGCTGTGTTGGACTTTTCTGGAATTAGGAAATTATTATTACCACAAAAGTCTATTGAAGTCAAGTTAACAATGATGGTTCAGGGGGAATTAGATGGGTAATGATGTAAGACACACAGAACATGGTAAAAGGACAGAAAATAAGATGGGCCTGTTACTTAATTGGTTGAACAATAAGCTGAACAGCCTTCTCATATAGTAAGGGGTTCATTGAAACTAACATCTCACCTGTTATTTGCCAGAATGTTTACTTCAGATTTCAGATTTCGATAGATCCAATGAACCATGTGATAAATTTCAACCCCTGCAAATGTTCCATCTCCTTCACTGTAGACGTAATGAGTGGGCACGATAATTAATAAAAAGGTGAGTAGATTAGTGTGCTCAGTAGAGCCCTACAAACAATAATCTCTTGCCTCGTAAAAGCATAAATACAGTTCATAAATAACTACTGGAGGAACAGTCAATTACTGGGAACAAAATAGAACACATAAATATATTGTAAGTCTTAACATGTTAATTCCAATTCATTTTTTTAATGTTTAGTTCCGTTCAGAGATGCAGCATGAAAACAGGCCTTTTGGCCCACCAAGTCCATACCGACCCGTTCACACTAGTTCTATTCTATCTCATTTTCCCCATCCACACCCTACACACGAAGGACAATTTACAGCAGCCAATTAATCTACAAACCTGCATGTCTTTGGAATGTGGGAGGAAACCGGATTATCTGGAGGAAACCCACAAGGTCACAAAAGAGAACGTCCAAACACCACGCAGAATATAGCCAAGGACAGGATCGAGCTGGGATCTCTGGCGCTGTGAGACAGCAGCTCTACCAGCTGTGCCATTATGCTGCCCACCTCTCTTCCCTTCCCCTCTCTGTTGATATTCACTACCCTCAGCATTAGGAGTCACAGTGATACTGCGGGTAGTGCAACCATCTGCAACAACTTGAGTTCAATTCTAATCCCCTACATGTTGTGACCAGGTTGGTATTCCACAGGAGCATTAGTTACTCCCACATCCCCAAATGTTGCCGGTGTTTGTTCAATTGGTGACTACATACTTTTAATGTGGTGAGAGAGTGTCAATGGTGTAATGGGATTGTTCTGAGAGCCAGCATAAGCCTCAAGATTGAATGACCTACTTCTATACTTTATATGGAAATATGAAATAGTCCGCTTTATAAACTTGGAAATTATGTTCCACAACATCAGTTCAGCAATGGTTTCTTGGCATTCACAATTAGAGAATTAAAAACCTGAACATTTATAGCACTTGTAATATAAAAGATCCCAGGATACTTCATAATTGAGGATCAGGTCAGAGCTCGAGAGAAATTAGAAAAGAGCAATATAATCACCTGAGTTTTTGATAGGGTTTTTGAAAGTGGAACACACAAGAATGCACTTGAGACTTTCATAGTATAACGCCAGATAATTTAAGATTTGACCACTAATGATGTGGTGCGGAGAAGTGGTGGCTGCATTAGGGATAAAGAGTTAGCATTGAAGGTTGTCATTCAATAAAGCCTAAAGACATTTATTGGTACAGATGGAGAATGTTTAGATTCGAATCAATGGAATTTTAAGTTATACAGTCATCCAGCATAGAAAAAGACCCTTCGGCCCAATTCATCCACGTTGACCAAGACGCATATTTTTGTGTTTGGCCCTTATTCCTCTAAACCTTTCCTACCCATGTACCTGTCCAAATTACTTTTAAACATTGTTATTGTGCCTGCCTCAACTATTTCCTTTGCAGCTCTTTCCATCTACCCTCCCTATGAAAAGGTTGCCCTTCAGGTTCCTATTAGATCTTTTTCCTTTTATATTAAACTTATGCCGTCTAGTTCTCTTCCCAGGGTAGGTGCATTCTGTAAACACCACTATAAAGTCACCCCTCAGTCTCTCATATGGTAAGGAATAAAGTCCAACTTAATGGTATCTTTCCTATTAGAGGGTGATCAAAACTCAACATAATACTCCAAATATGGCTTCACTAACGTCTGTCACATAATGTCCCATCTTCTTTAATTCCCTGATTGATGAAAGCCAATTTGCCAAAAGCCTTCATCATCACCCTGTAAGATCATTTTTAGGGAACTATGTACTGATAGTATCTGCTTGTCAACACTTAATAGGGCCCTCAAATTCATTGAAGGTGCTGCTTTGGTTTGACTTTCCAAAATGCAACAGCTCACACTTATCTGAATTAAATTCCATGCGTTCCTCATTTTAATGTAATCTGCAAACTTACTAATCATGTCTTGTACATTCTCATCCAAATAGTTGACATGGGTGACAAACAAGGACCGATCCTAGAAGCATACCACTAGTCACAGTCCCCCAATCCAAGAAACCACCATCCACCCTCACCCTCTGCTTCCTTCCACAAATCCAATTCTGTATCCAGTTAGCTCGCCCTCCCTGAATGACCTGCGATCTAACTTGTCAGAGCAGCCTGAAATGTGGAATTTTATCAAAAGCCTTGCCGAACTCCACAAAGACCACGTTTGCAGCCCTGCCCTAATCAACCTTCTTGGTTATTTCTTCAAAACAATCAAATTCATGAAACGTGATCTCTCAGACATAAAGCCATGTTGTCTATCTCTAATTAACCTTTGTTTTTCCAAATGCATGCATATCTTATCCTTCAAAGTCCTCTCCACTAACTTACCTAACACAAACTTGAGGCTTACTGGTCTATAGATTTTGGTTTTGTTTGCAGCCCTTATATAGAGACATACGTTTAGCCACTTTGCAGTCTTCCAGCACCTCACGCTTGACTAATGATGATTCAAGTATCTCAGCCTGGGCTACTGCAATTTAAAGTCCGGTGGAAGTGAATGCTAAAGGCATAGTTCTGGATCACTTGCGAGTGGTTGCGGGATGTTTCTTGGGAGGATAGCAAGAGGGTCATTGGACAGGTCAGTCCTAAAGATGGCATAAGGATTGATGATGTTTCAAAAGAGGTCAGCAACAGAAAACACAGACACTGATCATGATGATACTTTGAACATAGGCTTTTGGAACATTGTTCAAGTGGCATAATTATCATTGAGTTTAAAACTCACATCAGGATAATGTTTGATGTATATACAGGTGCACAACCTTTTATCCGAAATTCCAAATAACGAAAAGCTCCGAATACCGGACATTTTTTCGGTCCTTGAAGAAAGGTCGTTCACTGAGGGTGGCCCGCAGAGGTGACAGCGGAACCTCCGGTCGGTCCTCGAAGAAAGGGGAACTAAATCCCCATTCATAAAAGAGAAGGTGAGGGTATATTGCGCGGGAGGGTTAATAATTGACAATCTGTTGCTGCCTGCCCGCTGAGTTAAAAAGTTCCCACGGTAGACTCACGATACACAGTGTATCATGAGTCTACCGTGGGAACGTTTTAACTCAGCGGGCAGGCAGCAGCAGATTGTCGCTCCCTTCAGTTTCACCCCACCTACACCCCTCTGCTTCCCGGCCATGTGTGTGACCCCTTCCCTCCCCTCTCCAGCTCCCCGCCCATTGCACCGGCGCGGGGGCTTTGCACTGTCTTCACGTCGGCGATGCCAGCAGGTCAGTGCCAGTCACCGGAGACGTCAGGACCAATGGGACACCGACCCCCAGGCACACTGCAAGCGCGGAGATCCCAGAGACCCACAGCAGCAGCAACTCTAGCCCAGCCCCGTCCAACTCCAGAGGAACCCGGGTTGCGGATGACGGGGCGCAGCTCGGGTTGTGAGCGAACTGCCACTTGTCGCCGTAGCGGTCCATCGGGGAGCGGGTTCCTGTTGGTCCTGACGTCTCCGGCCACCCCCCTGGACAGGAGCTGAGACTGGGAACTGTACCGCCCTTGCCCCCTCCCTCTGCAACTGCAAACAACCCCATTCTCCTGCTCACTTGTAAGGGCGGTACAGTTCCCAGTCTCAGCTCCTGTACAGGGGGGTGGCCGGAGACGTCAGGACCACCAGAAGCCGCTCCCCGATGGGCCACTACGGCGACAAGTGGCAGTTCGCCCACAGCCCGAGCTGCGCCCCCTCATCGGGACACCGACCCCAAGGCCCACTGCAAGCACGGAGATCCCAGATCAGCAACTCCAGCCCAGCCCCGCTCCAACTCCAGAGGGGCAGAAGCTGATGGTGTGCAAGGTACGTCTTGTTCTTGGGGTGGCGGATGAGGGGGCGCAGCTCGGGCTGTGGGCGAACTGCCACTTGTCACCGTAGCGGCCCATCGGGGAGCGGGTTCCTCTGGAGTTGGAGGGGGAGGGGGGTATTGTGCTGTTTGATCGCCCCCTGCTATCCCAGGGACAGGGAGACACAGCGGCTTTTGAGAATGGTGGGCAATCACTTCCAAAGTTCTGCCCACGCAGTCAGTACACCTCTCCTACACTTGTCTCCCGCACTAAGATCATCTCGCAGAGAATGATCCCAGCCTAACCCTCCCTATTCTCTCCTATTCTGCAAGAAAAAACTACATTGGAGACTCAAACTCATGATCAAGTAACTGCCGGGATTGAGGCGCAAACTCACGACCTTGCGGATATGAGCCGAGCACTCTACCACTGAGCCAGCCGTTAAAATCTACGCTAAAAATCTTCCATTCCGAAAGCCGAAAAATTCCGAATTATGAAAAGTGTCTGGTCCCAAGGCTTTCGGATAAAAGGTTGTGCACTTGTATCATTACAATTTACCCCTTGTAGCCATTTGCCAAAGCAAAAAAAAAAAAAAAAAAAAAAATGCTGAGATGCTGAGATTTCTGAAATAAAAAACAGAAGTGGTTAGAATACTCAGTTCAGACAGTATCTGTGGAGATAGAAGCAGAGCCAATATTTTGGTTAGTGATCTTTGACATGAAACACTTATTTTGTTTTTCATTCTTCAGCATGACCAGTTTAGAATTTCCAGAATGATATTTTTTTAAATATACGATGGAAAGATGAGATTCATTGAACAGTTACTGGACAAAGTGAGAAAAGATGTTGATGTGATCGTCCACAACATACAAGCACATCTTCTGTACGTCCAGTCCTAAAGCTCACCGCCTTTCACTGCTTTAGGATGAAAACTCCTGCTTAACTGTTTCATGTGCTGTCACAGACCTCATGAATACCCTCCCCATGAAAAAAAAATGTTAAAGAAGAATTACCTCAGATTGCTGTCCAGGATGATATTTTTAAATCCCAAAATCTCCTGTGCCTTGGCTTTTGCTTCATCTGTATAAGATCCTAGGGAAGATAGCAGAACAATGTCAATGTCACACTGCAGGTAATTAATTACACTGTAATAAATCCATTGAAGTGTAGAGAGAGAGACTGTGTTTGTATCTAATCCACTAGATACCTTTGTTGGGATAATTTAGTGACAATGTTACTCTGCATCTAACTAGTGCTACATGCAAGACCAGTTTATGTCCATTTCTAATTGGCCTTAAGAGGAGATAGTGAGCCGCATTCTTAAACTACTGCAGTCCTTCTGGTGAAGATCCTCCACAGTGATGCTGAATCATGAGTTCCAGCATTTTGGCCTAGTGATAATGAGGTATTTTCAAATCAGAATTGTATGCCACTTGAAGAGGAGCCTGCAGGTGATGGTGTTCAGTATGCCTGCAGTTCTTTTCTTTCTTGGTGGTAGCGGCTGCAGCTCTGGGAGGTGCTCTCCGACTATCTTGGGTGAGTAACTGCAGCACATTTTGTGGATGGTGCACACTGCAGCCACTGTATGCCAGTAATGGAGGAAGTAAATGTTGATGGAGTGTTAGTTCAAGCACCTTCTTGGTATTGGATAGGATCAAGCTTCCTGAATGTTTTTGAAGTTGAGAATACTCCACCACATTGCAGATCTTGTGTCTTGTAGTCGTTGGAAAGACTTTGGATGTTAGGTGTCATGTGCCACAATGTACTTAGCTGTGACCTGGTATTATATGCATGGTGTTTACGTGATTGATTCAGTAGAGTTTCTGCTTAATAATGGCAATTCCATCTAACCTGGGACTGCCACTTCCTTGCTCCCCTCACCCCATCATGGATATACAGTGTAAATGATCGGCGGCTCATTGTAAAGAAATAGGAGAATTAGGCGAATTAGTTCCTTGAGCTTGCTGTGGCATTCAATGAAACATATCAATGTAGATAAATCTTGGAGGCCTGATCAGATATATCCAAAGACAATGTGGCAAGCCAGTGAAAAAACGACAGAGGCCTTGGCTGAAAGTTATACATCATTTTTCACCATAGGTGACATCCCAGAAGCTGGAGAGTGGCTAATGTTGCACCTTTATCTAAGAAGGGCTGCAAAGAAAAACCTGAGAACTACAAACCAGTAAGCTGACATCTACAGTAGGTAGGATAGTGAAAGGGATTCTGATCGATAAGATATACTTCCAATTAAAAAGACACAGAGTTAATTAGGGATAGCCAACACGGCTTTGTGTGTGTTGTTTTAAAAATACCTATTCTTTTTTTGTGCTTGATAATCTGTTGTTCCAATGTGGGGAACCTTTATTGTCCAGAGAGTGTTTGACAGGATAGTGTAGAAGGACATTTTCCTTGTGCATCTAACTTGTGTTGTGTGAGGGGGTGTTCTACTTTCATATTGTAAGCAGCACTGTGCACGCCAACAGAGATAGTATAGATGGAGCACCAATCTTATTAAAAAGATAAACATTAAGGTCAAAGTGATTTGTTTTAATTAAATTATGGTGTTTCCTTTGAGATTTCACAAGGGCTAGGTACTGCACCAGCATGGGATACAATCTCCAGATGTGATTCATACATTCCTCTGTAGAAGAATGCAGGGGGTACTGTACGTTGTACTAGTTGAAGAGTTGTTGGATAGACAATCTATGCTAAACCATGATCATCATAGAAAGGTAGGAAATAATGGGTAAAATTACACTATATTTGGCTGTGAGGATTGTACAAATATACTGTCATAAAGTGGATAGCGTACCAGGGATTTGTCATGTCATTAAGTTACAGTGAGTGATGTGGAACATTAGACTCAGCTTCCCCAAATGGATCTCACCAAAAGACACAGCTTGCATGCAGACCACCAGGGATGGGATTGCAACTGGCAGGAGCTCACATAGTGTAGAGAAATGATCGTACCTGAAGAAGAGACATAAAAACAATAGAATATCGTTCACATTGTTTTTTCAATTTATGACACTTTAAAAAGGTTCTGAAGCACCAGAACCTCTATAATCACAAATTCTCCAATGGATTTCTTTGTAACTCAGAAATGCCGAGCAAAGCTGGACTGGACTGGCCCAGCTGCCTCTTTGAGCTGTAGTGAGACCATCTCCCGAAACATGCTTTCGCCTACATAGCCTCAGCAATGGGCCACAATTATATCATCTGTGCTCAACCTATATATTCTGGAGCACCTCCATCAGGTTGTCCTGGATACACGATGTGTCCTGGAGTTCTCATGTAGAGCACGGTAAACATTCCATGGATCTGCCATGGCAGCTTCTGTGTCCCAGTATTTAAATGAACATTATGATTCAATGCCATACTAATGAGAGTGAATAAGTTTCTGAAGGTACCGCACCTTTGCCAGCCTGTTAATGCCAATCCTTGGAAGTGAAGCAATGGGAACTGTGACATAGATTGAATAACCCACAACCACTGAAGGTGATTTTCTAGGTGGTTCTGGATTGGGGTCAAGACCTGGCCAACACCAGTAGCCCCTTTAAATGCACTTGCAAACCAGATGCTTCTGAATCCACTGTCCACATACTTAGTGAGGAGTTGCTCTGCAATTCAAAAAATATTTAATTAGGAATAAAAGGGTTAGAGTGGAGAAATCACAATTGCTTAAAGGATCATCAGCTTTGATAACAATGAAGCAGCAAAACGATGGTAGGATTTAACACTGTTTCTTACCTACTTTGGCAACATCAAAATGTCGCTGATAGAACCACATCATTGGAGTGACGTGTTCAGCTATACCAGTTTCTGTGAAAAGAAGAACCCAGAAGATCAAGTTACGGTGTAGTGTAATAGAAATTTGGTCCAAATTTGGAGGTGCAGGCGTGCAGTAGCAATTGTCTACAATGCAGCTAAATTATGGAAGTAAAGTGTGACATGTAATATGTATGTACATGGAATGGATGGAATACGTTATTGTCACATGTGACTAGGCACAGTGAAATCCTTTGCTGCAAACACAATGTACACAAATAGGAGCCACCTACGGCACTGACAAAGTTACAAAGTGCGCCAGCTCCTCACTTCTCCCCACGGCGGTTCCCCCAAGCTGGGTCCCCATTGTTCATTTAGCCCAATCATTTATTTCACCACTCAGCAGTTTATATTTAGAACATTAATTAAATCTATTTTAAACTGAATATTAAAATAGTGCATTTATGAGCTCGGGATATACCAGGCACTTTTCAGTCAATTAAATATTTTCTGTGAAGCCACAGGTGTAATTAAAAAAAAACACAATTTGTTCACAATGTCTGACAAATGCCAGATAGATAATGGAATGTTCTGTTTCAGGGATGTTGGTTGAGGACACCAGGTCTTCCTCAGCTTTTATACTCATGAAGATTGACTTGATGAGGATCAGCTAGAAGAGAGTCCCGCCATCTCCTTCCTCAGTACTATCCAAGTGTATCTGTCTGGAGTTTGCCGACTCTGGAGTGGATCTCTGGAGATTATAAAGTGTTTTGAGTAGAAATTGAACCCACAAATGCCTGAATCAGAAGAGCACTTTTAGTGGACCCCAAAATTGCACAAAGTGCCTAGTGTGTGACAAGACTTCAGAAAGAATGTTGGAGTACACAGGACTGCATGTAAACTGATATCCAAGATGTATATTAACATGTTTAACTGGCTTACATTCAATTAACAGAGACTTCATTTATTCTTTGCTTGGGATATAAAAAATAAGCACAAAATATTTACTTAATAGACAACAGGTGCAGGAGTTGCCATTTGACCCTTCGAGCCAGCACCGCCATTCAATGTGATCATGGCTGATCATCCCCAATCAGTTCCTGCCTTCTCCCCATATCCCCTGACACCGCGATTTTTAAGAGCCCTATCTAGCTCTCTCTAGAAAGCATCCAGAGAACCTGCCTCCACCGCCCTCTGAGGCTGAGTATTCCAGACTCACCATTCTCTGTGAGAAAAAGTGTTTCCTCGTCTCCGTTCTAAATGGCTTACTCCTTATTCTTAAACTGTGGCCCCTGGTTCTGCACTTCCCCAACATCGGGAACATGTTTCCTGCCTCTAGTGTGTCCAAGCAATCTTATATGTTTCAATGAGATACCCTCTCATCCTTCTAAACTCCAGAGTGTATAAGCCCAGCTGCTCCATTCTCTCAGCATATGACAGTCCCGCCATCCCGGGAATTAACGTTGTAAACCTACGCTGCACTCCCTCAATAGCAAGAATGTACTTCCTCAAATTAGGGGATCAAACTGCACACAATACTCCAGGTGTGGTCTCACTAGGGCTCTGTACAACTGCAGAAGGACCTCTTTGCTCCTATATTCGATTTGTCTTGTTACTTAGTTTATGGCAGAGTCAGAAGGAAATAAAGAAAACCAAATTCAATTGTTACGGTCTGCAATACACTGAGTTACCTCTGATGGATTGCCAACTCGCCTTCAAAAAAAGGTGAGGTACGTACAGACTATGCACGGGTTTCATGAAGGGAACATATCGTTCCAGAGTGTTAAAGAAGGGTTTCGGCCCGAAACGTTGCCTATTTCCTTCGCTCCATAGATGCTGCTGCACCCGCTGAGTTTCTCCAGCTTTTCTGTGTAACTATCGTTCCAGAGGACTGCTTCAGCCACACACCTACAACATTGGCTGTGAAGGACGCAAGGCTATTGACCACCTTGACCATTTCCAGTTAATCAATGAAATGGTTTATAAATGATGGATTGTATCTGATAAAAAATAAAGCCACTGTTTCCATAGAGTCCACGGCTCTAAAAGTCTCACCATGGATTTTTTCGTTTCTAATCTTCCGCAACATATCGTCCCACATCAGAAGTTTAAGGCCAGGGTGCATGTTGATCACAAAATGCACAATTTCCTTGACGTG
Organism: Leucoraja erinaceus; assembly: GCF_028641065.1. Lineage (NCBI taxonomy): Eukaryota > Metazoa > Chordata > Chondrichthyes > Rajiformes > Rajidae > Leucoraja > Leucoraja erinaceus. The sequence continues at coordinate 17,499,654 of NC_073396.1, forward strand.
CTTTAGGAATATTTGTCCAATATCACCTCGTCCCTTGTTTATCCATTGTTTGGATTCAGTGCTTTCCCCAAGGTAAAAAACCTGCAGAGAGTTAGCAAAAGGAAGTCGAATCACTCTTTCTATAAAGTACATACATTCAGTCATTCAGCATGGAAAGAGGCCCTTTGGCACAACCTGTCATGCCGACCAGGCTACCCCATCCACACTAGTCCCATCTGCCCGGGTTTGGCCCATATCCTTCTAAACCTTTCCTATCCATGAACCTGCCCAAATTACTTTTAATGTTGATATACAGTAGTATCTGACTCACCTAATCGTTCCCCCGCCCCGCACGGCCCGATTTTACCTCCTCCCCAAAATCCACAAACCTGACTGTCCTGGCAGACCTATTGTTTCTGCCTGTTCGTGCCCTACCGAACTTATTTCCACATACCTTGACTCCATCCTATTCCTCCTGGTTAAATCCCTCCCTACCTATGTTCAAAATACCTCACACGCTCTCCGTCGTCTCCAGGAATTCCGTTCTCTAGGCCCCCATCCCCTCATCTTCACCATGGACGTCCAGTCACTCTACACCTCCATCCCCCACCAGGAGGGTCTCAAAGCCCTCCGTTTCTTCCTCGACCGGAGAACTAACCAATCCCTGTCTACTGATACTCTCATCCGCTTAGCGGAGCTGGTCCTTACCCTTAATAACTTTTCGTTTGACTCCTCCCATTTCATCCAAATACAAGGGCATCGATTTCATCCACTTCATCCATTTCACCATTAACTTCCATCTGGCACTCAAATATGCCTGGACCTTGTCCGACATTTCCCTACCATTTCTGGACCTCACTATCTCCATCGCAGGTGATAGACTTCTGACCGACATCCACTATAAACCCACTGACTCCCATGGCTATCTGGACTATACTTCTTCCCACCCTTCTTCCTGTAACAACCCCATCCCCCATCCCCTACTCCCAATTCCTCCATCTACGCCACATCTGCTCCCAGGATGAGGTATTCCACACCAGGGCATCGGAGATGTCCTCATTCTTCAGGGAACGGGAGTTCTCCTCTTCTACCATAGATGAGGCTCTCACCAGGGTTTCTTTGATACCCCGCAACACTGCTCTCTCTCCCCATCCCCCCACTCATAACAAGGGCAGAGTCCCCCTAGTCCTCACCTTCCACCCTACCAGCCGTCACATACAACAAATACTCCTCCGTCATTATCGCCACCTCCAGCGTGACTCCACCACTCGCCACATCTTCCCATCTCCTCCCCTGTCCGCTTTCCGCAGAGACCGCTCCCTCCGTAAATCCTTGGTCCATTCGTCCCTTCCCAACCGTACCACCCCCTCTCCGGGCACTTTCCCTTGCAGCCGCGAGAAATGTTACACTTGTCGCTTTACCTCTCCCCTTGACTCCATTCAAGGACTCAAGCAGGTGCAACTTCCAGGTGCAACAGAGGTTCACCTGTACCTCCCCTCCAACCTCATCTATTGCATCCACTGCTCTAGATGTCAGCTGATCTACATCAGTGAGACCAAGCATAGGCTTGGCGATCGCTTCGCCGAACACCTCCGCTCGGTTCGCAATAACCAACCCGATCTCCCAGCGGCTCAGCACTTCAACTCCCCCTCCCATTCCGAATCCGACCTTTCTGTCCTGGGCCTCCTCCATGGTCAGAGTGAGGACCACCATAAATTGGAGGAGTAGCACCTCATATTTTGCTTGGGCAGTTTGTAACCCAGCAGTATGAACATTGACTTCTCTAATTTCAGGTAGTCCTTACCGTCTCCTCCGCTTCTCAGCTCTCCCTCTAGCCCCCTGGCTCCTCCTCTTCCTTTCTTCTTTCTGCCCCCCCCCCCCCCCCCCATCCTCACATCAGTCTGAAGAAGGGTTTTGGCCCGAAATGTTGCCTATTTCCTTCGCTCCATAGATGCTGCCTCACCCGCTGAGTTTCTCCAGCAATTTTGGCTGCCTCAACTACCTCCTTTGGCAGTTCATTCCACATACCCACCACCCTCTGGGTGAAAAAGTTGCCCCTCAGATTCCTACTAAATCTTTCCCCTCTCACCTTAAACCTTTGTCCTCAGGTTCTTGATTCCACTCCTCTGAATAAAAGATTCTGTGTATCTACTCTATCCATTACCCTCATGATCTTATACACCTCTCTATAAGATCACCTCTCATTCTCCTGTGCTCCAAGGAATAAAGTCCTAGCCTACCCAACCTCCCTTTGGCTCAGGCCCACAAGTCGTGGCAACCTAGTTGAAGCACCTTGAAACTACACAGATCAAAAACGCCAGGAGACCAACATCACCCTCTCTCACCAGCGCCAAAATCTCTCATTGATCAGTGAACTTCTTGACGTAAAGTTGAATCACTTTACGAATGTGATTATAACTGTGTGATATTTATGACCGAGATAAGATGAAACAAAAAAACAAACTACATTTCTGATTTATGAGAATCAGTCATATGGAAATGAATGAGACTGGGGCAATGACTGTGGACATCCCATCTGTGAATCCATTCCATTTCACGCTCTGAACATAACACGTTACCTAGTTTCCTTTCACAATTATTACTTCTCTAGTTATACACGTTATCAGATAAATATTTCACAAGACAATTATCAATAAAAGTATCCTCCAATATATGTCTGGCAATACCCATGTAAACTGAATGATGGGAAACACCCAACAGGTACTGATGAATAACTGAAAAAACAAGTGTGGGGTATTGTGTTTTCCATTGTGTGAAACTCCAGCTCATCCAGTGGACTACACACCCCAACCTCCTGCTTATTGCTCTCCACAGGCTGAAGTCCCATCCAACCTTTCCTTAGAACAGCTCTCACACAACCTTTAACCACCACCTTGACTCCACTGCTTTGACAAGCTCTGTCCTTATGACCAGTACTATGAATTACTGCAGGATTTGGTAATAATATTGTATATTAATAAACATCCAACTCACACCAGGAAATATTACTAAGATGTATTAACAGCACAGTAACATTATCATATTTGAATAAACATTACTACATTGTGCATACCTCATCAGCCCCTATGTGGAGCCAGGTAGATTTCTTGTGCTTGGCAAGTACCTGAGAGAGCATCTTCTTCACTAAATTCAGAGATTCTGGTAAATGAGGATTGAGGCTATTGGGGTATTTCCTCACCTCTCGGAGGTGCCGATATTTGTTGTGCTTGAGAACAAACTAACGGGGAAACAAAATTTGAGTGAATCAATCTTAAAACAACTTATGAGTCATCAATGAAGGGGAAGAGGCAAGGATACCAAAAACAATGTCACTGGGCCTTGTTTAAGTCTGCTCAGATGATGCAAGATTGTGCTTTAGGGAGGGCAAAGGTTAACCATACTCACTGCTGACATGTAGAAATGAAGTATACCATCAAATAAAGTAGTAGGTCACAAAGATATTCCAGGGGAACATCACCTTTACTTGATTATGGTCTGCTGCGCCTCACTCTCCTTTGTTTATCCTGCTTGTTACTTCCTCAAAGAATTCCAATAGATTTGTCAAGCAAGATCTCCCCTTAATAAAACTATGCTGACTTTGGCTTATTTTATCATGTGCTTACAAGTACCCCGAAACCTCATCTTTAATAATGGACTCTAAAACGTTACCAACCATTGAAGCCAAGCTAATCGGCCTGTAATTTATTTTCTTTTACCTCACTCCCTTCTCAAACAGTGGTTACATTTGCAATTTTCTAGTCAATAGACAATAGGTGCAGGAGTAGGCCATTTGGCCCTTCGAGCCAGCACTACCATTCAATGTGATCATGGCTGATCATCCCCAATCAACCATTCCTAATTCTTGAAAGATCACTACTAATGCCTAATCTTTACAGCTACCTTTTTTTCCAGAACCCTAGGGTGTAGTCTATATGGTCCAGGTGACTAATCCATCTTCAGTCCTTTCAGCGTCCCAAGCACCTTCTCCAAAGTAATAGCAACTGCACTTGTTTCTGCCCCCTGACTCCCTCGAATCTCTGGCATGTTGCTGGTATCTCCCACTGCAAAGAATGCTGAAAACATTTTCAGTTTATCCACCATTTCTTTGTTCCCCATTAGTACTTTTCCAGTCCAATGTGTAATCGTGCCCCATCTTTACTCTTTATATATCAGAAAAACATTTGGTATCCTCTTTCATGTTGTTAGCTTACCTTATCACCAGATAGAATCAGAAGAACACAGGAGTAGGCCAAAAGGACTCACAACCCTTCCGTGCCATGACTGATCTACTGTGCCCTCCATTATGTTTGGGACAAAGACCCATCATTTATTTATTTGCATAGAGCAGAACCTCCTTAGTATAATTTGTGTTGATTGAAGCTGACAGGGAAAGAACAAAAATCAGCTAAAGTTCCTGCTCCTGATTCCAATCCAAAAATCTTTGTTGACAGACATGAACTCAGGCATCCACGCTCTCTGCGATAGATCACAGAAATGCTGCACTAAATACCTAACTTCAATATACAAACCAATATTTAAGGTCCATCAAATGGAGGAACCGGAAACGACTGCAGTTATGTGGTCCTGCATCTTACTAAGCCTATATGGGAACATCTAATCTGGCACATGCCTCATTGTCACGAATGAAGAATAGATAATAATTAATCAGCTGGTCACTTGGCTCCATCAGCAGGCCAGCATCTGATTAGCCTCTTCACACATGACACAGAGAGATAAACCAATGGAAAGCCATTTATGAATATGAAAGAGTATATTTCATACACTCTTTCAGTGTAGCCATTGGTTATACAGGTATTACTATTGTGCAACTGAGCAGAAGACCCAAAATTAAAAAAAAAAAAAAGGCAAATTAAAAGCAAAAAGGGAGATTTATGGTTTGGATGGGAACCAAAACCAGGCCAGGAATCTGATGATGGTCTCATCCAATACTTTTTTTCAATTTGATTCTCTCAACTTACATATACTTCACATCTTACTCTTTCTGGACTAAGGCATGGGCTGAAGGAAGTTTGCATAGAAGTAGTGACCTTACCTCCATATGGCCAAAGGTTTGAATTAAGGGTATAATCTTCAGGTTATTGCTCTCAGCCAACTGCTGAATCTCGTCAATGTCAGCAGAACTATATAGGAAAAACAAAATTGCGAAGACAAATTAACAAAGATAAGCAATTCACAGTCACTCCTGAGGAATAGTGGCTAAAGAATAATGAATGACTAAGACTGTCTCCCAGGCACCAATTCATTCAAATACCACCTGAAAATGTACATTGCACTCTAGCCTATGACTCACACTTGGTTAGTTTGTTATTGCCTAACAAAACAATTAGTTGGAGTAAGTAAATTTACAGGAGCAGGAGACTTGTAAAGCAAGCCCGTATATTGGTTGGAGCAAGTAAACTGGCTAGTTAGCAGTAACAAAGAAGAATGCAGGAAAGTTAAAGAAGAATACAGATTGACCATTAAAAGGGAAGAAAGGAACAGCGGATTGGCCTATTGGGAGCAGTTGTGTTGAGGGCAAGGTGCCATGGTGAAGCCTAGTGGAAAACTGAGGCTTTGGCTTGAGAAGTTTCTGCAAGAAAAGCTGAGGAAAGGACTGTTGAGCTAGCAGGCTAGTCAGTTTCAATTTTAGAGGCAAAGCAGCAGCAGTGGGGAGTTTAAGGAGGAGCTGTTGGGATTAAATTATGAATGCCGAATCGCGTGATATGCAGCAGCATGATGTAGGAGCTGGTGGAACACATTGTGATTCCTGGTGACCACGTCTGCAGCAAGTGTTGGTTGCTTGAGAAATTCAGGCTCAAAATTGATGATCTGGAATCCGAGCCAACACATCATATGCTAATCGCAGTCGCTGCCTCTAAAAGGCTGCCAACATCATCAAGGACCCACACCATCCTGGCCACGCACTCATCTCTCCACTACCATCAGGTAGAAGGTACAGGAGCCTGAAAACTGGTACATCCAGGTTCAGGAGCAGCTTCTTCCCCACAGCCATCAGGCTATTAAAGTCAAGTCAAGTCAAGTCAAGTTTATTTGTCACATACACATACGAGATGTGCAGTGAAATGAAAGTGGCAATGCTCGCGGACTTTTGTGCAAAAGACAAACAACAAAACAACCAAACAAATTATAAACACAATCATAACACACATATTCTTTTACATAATAACTCGCCAACAAACAGACTCTGAACTGTAACAGCCTATTGCACTTTATCTGCTTATTTATGTGTATATTGAATTGACCTGAACTGTTCTGTATTTATGCTTACAATACTCTGTTGTGCTGCAGCGAGCAAGAATTTCATTGTCCTAACTGGAAGTCATGACAATAAATTATCTTGACTTGTGTTGACCCACTCATTCCTGGAATCATTCTTGTAAACCTCCTCTGGACTAATGTTGTAAATCTCTGTAAATCAATGGGTCTTGCCATTAACTGTCACTTTCTCCTTACATTTGACCTCTTAAAGTGCAACGCTTCCCACCTAGTCGGATTAAACTCCATCTGCCATTTCTTTGCCTGTTTTTGCAGCTGATCTATATCCCACTGTACACTTTGACAGCCTTTCTCCAACAGGAAGCAACAACAGGAAGCTCTTGCCCAGTCTTACCTGTATGCATAGGTAGACTTGAGGATTTCAAGATCGTCAGAGTAAGGAAATGTATCCTCGTATTCCATTAATATACCATTGGCCCCGATACTGGACAGAAGTGGAAAGATCTGTAATGAATGTAAAATATTTATATCCCGGCTACATCTGTACAGAAACTTAAAATTGAAAAACTATGGATGCTGAAAATCTGAAATTAAACAGAAGATGATGGATATTATCACATCTGCACAGATTTACAGCTGGTTTAGAGTTGGAATAAACTACTCCATGGTTGTTGGAAACCGATTTTGTAGCAGCTCTTCAAACGGAATTGGATACATGTTCTCCTCAGGTTTTGGCAGGGTTCCTTCCGTTCCTGTGAACTGTTCATAACCCGACCAGTTTGTGAGTCAAAAGTATGATCATCAATCGAGTTCCCACACAGCAGAAGATGCTTCGCAGCTGCTGGCAAATCCATCCAGCGATCTCCCAAATACATTTTACTATGTACAGGCTATATATAAGTTGGGCACTTGTAATGCTGGGAAGGACCTATAAAGGGCCACTAGGGAAGCCGCATTGAAGGCAGCCTCTGCCTACAGTCTGTCTGTTTTTCTGTCTTTTTTTCATTTTTAGTCAGTTTTTAAAGTTTGTTTTGGAGATTTCTTTAGCTTTTCTTTGTGGGGGAGGGGGGTAGGGTAAGGGGGAAACCGGTTCCCAGTCACTTCCTGACGAGGCCGCGACTATTCTCCGAGTCGCGTCCTCGCAGCCTACCACTTGGATTGGAGCGGCCTTTCCATCCGAGGACCGGACCAGAGCTTCAGCAGCGGCGGCGCAGCGCTGGATACCCTGTGTCGCCGTTGAAGCTCCGGAGTGTTGGGCCTGCTGCTTCAACATCGGAGCTGTTGTTTGCAGAGCTTCCAGCACGGGCGGCGCTGACTTTATCATCGCGGAGTCCTGGGGCCCTTTGCCGAGGGCCGCCTGCATTGAATCTCTGCCCAGCTCGGCCCATGGACTTCGGGAGCCACGGACTCCGGTAGGAAGTGGCCGATTCGGATGTCCAAGCCACTGAGGATGTCCTCCAGTCCCGACATTGGACTTCCATCACCCCGGCGAGCGGGCCTGAACATCGGGCCGCCCGTAGCGGCGACAGCGGGGGGTTCGGGAGCTCCCCAACCATGGGAAGACAACAGAGGAGAATGACTGAATTTTGGAGCCTTACCTCACAGTGGGAAACTTTGATCCCGTTGTGTGGGGATGTCTGTGTTAAAGACTATCGTGTTCTGTGCTCTTTATTATTCGTATGGCTGTATGGCGACCACACATTTCACTGAACCAATTGGTACATGTGACAAATAAATGTATCTTGTATCTAAATACTTAAAGAAAAAAAATTCAGATCTACAAGGAAAGAGGAGACCGAAGTAATTGGATTGCTCTTCAAAACTGTCCCAGATGATGCAAAAAAAGGCCACCTTCTCTGCCACAGAATGCAAATATTCCACGTTACACTCCCTTTTGATGATGCTTTAGTAGATCACTTTCACTCATGTTATGAGTCATACTTTGTAGCTCCACCCAAACAGAAAGCTTCTCTTCCCTTTCTTCTTCAGTCTTGAGTTATGTGTTACACAATACACACAATGCACAATACACAATACAATTTATTTGTCACTTGAAACTCATAGAGGCTCAAATGAAATGTCATTTCTACAGCCATACACCCAAGAAAAAAAGACCCAAGACACAACACAATTTACACAGACATCCATCACAGCGCATTTCCTCCTCGCTGTGATGGAAGGCAAAAAAACTTATCTCTCCCCTGCACTCCCCATTCCCCTCCCGATGTCAGAGTCAAAGCCCCCGGCGGGCGATAGCAATTGTCCCGCGGCCATTAACACCGCGCCGGGTGATGCAAGGCTGCGCTCCGGGTCTTGTTGGAGCCTCCGGCGGGCACTAGCAAATTCCCGCAGCCGTTGAAGCCTCGCCAGGCAATGATGTAAGGCCCCGCTCCAGGTACTCCTCGACCCCACGACTCGGGCAGGAGAAGTCGCCGTTGCAGAAGCCCCGAAAAGCGGTCTCCCAGCACATCATTGCCTACTAGTTACATGACTTTGTTGGACTATGAATAGATGAACAAAATTGTATGGGCCCTACAATTGCAAACAAATGTACATCCTGTTCACACCCTTTCATCACACTGTGTTTCATATGATCATTTAAGGCTTTTCCTTCATTGTAGACTCGTGCACCAGAATTTCTCATATTATCTGTATTATCCCTCGCAATTTCCACCAGCTCCAACATGATACTGGTTCAATCCTGACCTCAGCTGCTGTTTGTCTGGAGTTTGCATTTTCTCCCTGTGACCCCGTGAGTTTGCTCCAGTTTCCTCCTACATCCCAAATGTTCAAAATTATTAGTTAATTGGCTTATGTAAATTGCCCCTAGTGTGCAGGGCATAGAATAGTGTAAGGGTCAGCATGGACTCCTTGGGCCAAAGGGGCTGTTCCCTTAAGGGCCTGTCCCACTGTACGAGGTAATTCAAGAGTTTTCCCCTAATTCGAGTTCATGTCATGTACGTAGCGGGTACGTAGGAGCTCGTACGAGTAAAAAGTAACAATTTTTTTCATCATGAGTATTTTTTTACTCGTGTACATTTTTCAGTGTTGAAAAAACGTCACGAGTTTACTCGATTTCCTGAGTAACTACCGTCACTCGTACGAGCCGCTACGTGACATCCACATGCTCCTACGTGCCCGCTACGCACATTACATGAGCTTGAATCAGGGGAGAACTCGGGAGAACTCTTGAATTACCTCGTACAGTGGGACAGGCCGTTAACTATCTAACTAAACTCTACTACTCCTCTGATCTCTCTGCCTGAGGCATCCAATATCAGATTGAAGAGAATGCCTAATTTTCCATCTGGACAAATTGCAGCAAGCAGGATTCAACAACGAATTCTCCGACTTGTCATTGTGTTGCCATTACGCCCTCCCTTTTTTCCTTCGTTTGTATATTCGGGCTGCTCAACACATCCCACTGGGCCAGGCCCAGCCTAAGGAAGGAAGAAATGTTGATGGGATTTTTTGGCCATTGCTTTGAGATGGCTAGTCTAGGACTAGTTGCTGATGATATTTACGCCTATGAACTTGAGGTTTTCGACCATCTTTATGTTGGTGCCGTCAATGTAAACCTGGGTATGTTTACCACTTCACCTCCTGCAGTTGATCACCTTTGTCTTGATGACATTGAGAGAAAGGTTGTTGTCTAGGCACCAGATTACGAGATTCCCAATCTTCTTCCTGTACTCCATCTCATCATTATTTGATATCCGGCCCACTACGGTGGTGTCGTCCACGAAGTTATAAACCGAGTTGGATTTTACTTGGCTGCACAGTCATGTATGAGTAAAGAACAGATCTTTGCAGAACACCAGCATTGAGGATTATCGTAGAAGTTGATTTGTCACCTATCCTCACTGATTGTGGTCTGTGGGTCAGGAAGTCGAGGATCCAGTTTAGTTTAGTTTAGTTTAGAGAAACAGTGCTGAAACAGGACCTTCGGCCCACCAAGTCTGCACCGATCCCTACACACTAACATTATCCTATACACACTACAATGTTACCAAGCCAATTAGCCTCCAAACCTGTATGTCTTTGGAATGTGGGAGGAAACCAGAGTTCTCAGAGAAAACGCATGCCGGTCACGGTGCGAATGTACACACTCCATACAAATAGCACTCGTAGTCAGGATCGAACCCGGGTCTCTGGTGCTGCAAGGCAGCAACTCTACCGCTGTGCCACCATGCAGTTGCAGACAGGGGTGCTGAAAATGTTTGTTAAACATTGCCATTGTACAAGGCTCTCCAGTTACTCATTAAAATCAACTTCCATTCCTATAACCCTGGAAGTAAAAAGGGGCTCACAATTTAATTCTCAGGCTTTCACCTCCTACCTGTTTCAGATAAGCAAGTTTGGGTGGAGCTCCTTTGAGATCCAAGTGCACGACTCTCATCCCAGAAGAAATATCATTTTTCAGATGGTCTGATGGCGCCTTCAGCACTGACTTGATATCCTCCTTTCCTTGCTGTAAGGTTTCCTTGGTCAGGCTCATCAGTTCATGCTTCTTTGCTATTGATTTTCCATGCTTACTCCAGAAGTTACTATTCACAGGAGTGTAAGTTTGTTTTGGCCTAAGAGAAAGAAGCATATTTCTTCAATCAACTGAATCCTTTAACCATAGCACACAAAAGTTTACAAGCCTTCCAAACTAAGAAGCTAGCTTTGAGAGTAGCAGCAGTATTTTAACCATTAAACTACAATTTGGCATATACAGGAAAGAAATTACACGACTAGGGTAACGAACAGGTTCTGATCTTGCAAACGCCCACCAGTCAATTTTGTCCCTAAGTTGGAAAATGCACAAAGAAATGGTAACCATGGTTCCACAATGTTGCAATGAATGCCATCAAAAGCGTAAAAGACTGAAAAGAAAGAACAATTACTATAAGTGGACAGTGAGAGTGGAAACTAGTTCTTATGTTTAAGGAATGAATGTGTGTACATATGTTGCTCAATTAGCCTGACATCGGTGGTGGTGAAGGTGCTGGAGTCAATTATAAAAGATGAAATCGCGTCGCATTTGGATAGCAGTAACAGGATCGGCATGGATTTACGATGGGGAAATCGTGCTTGACTAATCTTCTGGAATTTTTTGAAGATGTAACTAGGAAAATGGACAAGGGAGAGCCAGTGGATGTAGTGTACCTGGACTTTCAGAAAGCCTTTGATAAGGTCCCACATAGGAGATTAGTGGGAAAAATTAGAGCACATAGTATTGGGGATAGGGTATTGACATGGATAGAAAATGGGTTGGCAGACAGGAAACAAAGAGTAGGGATTAACAGGTACATTTCAGAATGGCAGTCAGAGACTAGTGGGGTACCACAAGGCTCGGAGCTGGGACCACAGCTATTTGCAATATGCTTTCATGATTTAGATGAAGGGATTACAAGTAACATTAGCAAATTTGCAGATGACACAAGCTGGGTGGCAGTGTGAACTGTGAGGTGGATGCTATGTGGATGCAGGGTGACTTGACAGGTTGAGTGAGTGGGCAAATGCATGGCAGATGCAGTTTAATGTGGATAAATGTGAGGTTATCCACTTTGGTGGCAAAAACAGGAAGGCAGATTATTATCTGAATAGTGGCAAGTTGGGAAAAGGGGAAGTGCAACGAGATCTGGGGGTCCTTGTTCATCAGTCACTGAAAGTAACCATGCAGGTACATCAGGTATTGAAGAAAGCTAATGGCATGCTGGCCTTCATAACAAGAGGAGTTGAGTATAGGAGCAAAGACTTCTGCAGTTGTACAGGGCCCTAGTGAGACCACTGCTGGTGTATTGTGTGCAGTTTTGGTCTCCAAATCTGAGGAAGAACATTCTTGCTATTGAGGGAGTGCAGAGTAGGTTCACGAAGTTCATTCCTGGGATGGCGGGACTATCATATGTTGATAGAATGGAGCGACTGGGCTTGTATACACTGGAATTTAGAAGGATGAGAGGGTATCTTATTAATACATCTACGACACACACACACACACAAGATCAGACTTTTATAGATCTAGATATATATATAGATATAGATATAGATCAGTGGTTCCCAACGTGGGGCGTACGCCCCACAGGGGGGCAATTTGATTTTTAAGGGGGGCAATTGAAGAAATGTTATTCTGCAAATCGTTAGAGACCACCACTACCGCCACTGATATATATAATAAACTAAAACACTACTTAGATGTCAATAATATACCAATGGAAAACAACATCTTGTGCAGCTGATGGTGCTCCTGTTATGATGGGCAAGAAAAATGGCTGCTTAAAATTGATGAAAGATGAGAATCCGGAAATGCTTCTTGTGCACTGTGTTATTTATAGAGAGAACTTAGTGTCGAAAAATATTTCTCCTGTACTTAATGAGGTACTAAAATCTATCAATGCTATCAAAATTATATATCATACCACATGGGGGGGCATCAGGATTTTAGAGGTGATTAGGTGGGGCATGGCCAAAAAAAGGTTGGGAACCACTGATATATATCCATTTATCTATATCTATATATATGTATATTTCCATTCAAGACATTTATATTACAAACAAGGGTCCCAGCACCGATCTCTGTGGTCATGGACTTCCAATCAGAAAAGCATAGTTGCACCACTACCCTCTGCCCCGTCCCAAGCCAATTTTGTATCCAATTAGCCAGCTTGCCTTTGTTACCATGTGCCTTAACCTTCTGGACCTGACCAGCAAGCGGGAAATTGTTAAATGCCTTAAGGGCCTGTCCCACATACGCAATTTTTACTCAGACTTGCTGGCACCCGTCAAAGTCACAGCAGATCGCCATAAAAATGTCAAAATGGTGAAAATCCAGCGGCGACCAGTAAAAGGTACGACTCTTTGGGCGACTACTCGCAACCAAACAGGCGTCACTCCCACTTGTCAGATATCATTTTACCCACAAGCGTCTGCTCCCAATCTGTTTGTCAGATCCTCTCCTGCACTATCAAACCAGCTTTCCCTCAATTTAGAACCTTATCTTGTAGACCAAACTTATCCTTTTCCATAACTACCTCGAAAGTTACAGAATTATGATCACTGTTTTCAAAGTGTTCCCCCACTGATATTTTCTCCACCTGCCTGATTTAATTTCCTAAGATGAGGACAAGCCCTTTTCTACACCATGGTGTCACCAGATCGTGCTGCATGAATTATGGGGAACCAGAGAGTGCCCAGACTGCAGCACACCAGAGCATGTGGCAGCCAGCTGCACTGCCATCTGCTGGAAGAAGTGCAGGCAGAATGTCCACCAGGCCAAAGTTACGTGCTGTAGATTAGTTTGGTCTCCTCAAACCAAGGATTTGAGGAGTGATGGTCTCACCATCATCTGTGAAGCTCCGAGAGTGCTGTCCCCCAATCCACCTCTGGGATTGTGGGAGTGGGGCAGGGCCAAAGTAACTCAGGCTGGTACGCAGGGAGCAGCGTCCTAGAAGAAAAGCGGAGGATGAAGGGATCAAGAACTAAGCCGATCTCCCTTCAATGCTGTAGATCAGTGCATGTTCCTTTAACCATAGTGCTCACGCAGTCTATCGTTGCGGAGACCATTAACCAGGACGTCCCTGGCCTGCAGCGCTTCCTGGGCATGGTCAATTACCTGGGTAAGTTCATAACCGACATCAGTGAACTGAGTGCCCCCCTGCGGGAACTAATCAAAAAGGACTCCGCGTGGGTCTGGCTCCCGCATCACCAGTCGGCTTTCGTGGCTCTGAAGTTGAAGCTTGCCGCTACCCCGACTTTGAAATTTTTTGATCTGCACCGACCCATTATCCTCACTTGCGATGCCTCCAAGTTCGGTCTCGGTGCCGCTTGTCTGCAGCTCTATGACGGCCTTCAGCTGCCCGTCTCCTACGCTTCTCGCACCATGACCCCTGCCGAGCAGCGCTATGCCCAGATTGAAAAAGAACTGCTTGCCGTGGTCTTCGCTTGCTCCAAGTTTAAAGACTACATCCTCGGCAACTCTTTCACCATCGAGACTGACCACCAGCCGTTGGTGACAATCCTGAATAAACCTATCCATGTTGCTTCTTCCCGGTTGCAGCGCATGATGCTGCAGCTCCAGCGTTTCACGTTCCAGATCGTCTACCGTAAGGGCAAAGACATGTTTGTAGCTGACACCCTGTCTCGTGCTCCGCTGCCTTCCGTTGTCCGCCACCCGTACGAATCCTCGGACCTTCTGGTACTAAACGTCAACATCGTTCCTTCACAGCAGATGCAGTCTCTGGTGCAACACACTGCTGATGATCCTGCCCTGCAACAGCTTGCGGACGTTATCCGCCGTGGTTGGCCTGACCGTCGCTCCGAACTACCTGCTGGCGCTGTACCTTATTTCCTCGTTCGCGATGAACTGGTGCTTCACGCCGGCGTGGTGGTAAAGGGTCACAAAGTCGTGGTGCCTGCCGCACTGCGGGATCATTACTTCCAGACTGCTCACAGCGGCCACCCTGGGGTGGAAGCTACTTTATCCCAGGCCCAGAGCCAATTCTACTGGCCAGGTATGGCTCAGGACATACGTGACAGGGTCTCCGCCTGCGCTGCCTGCAACACCCTGCACCCCCATCAGCAGCGCCAGCCTCTCCTGCAGCCGCCGGCTCCAGAGCTCCCATGGATGGCCGTTGCCACCGACCTCTTTGAGTGGCGCGGAAAGCACTTCCTGGTCCTGGTGGACTCCTATTCCAGCTGGTTCGAGGTCGACCAGCTGACCTCCATCACCTCTGCCGCTGTCATCGGGAAGCTTCGCCGCCACTTCTCCACCTTCGGCTCCCCGGTGACCCTCCGGTCCGACAACGGCAGCCAATTCTCCAGCGACGAGTTTAAAACCTTTGCTGCCCGTTGGAACTTTCACCACATTACCAGCAGCCCCGAGTTTCCTCAGAGCAACGGGCTTGCTGAACGGGCCGTACGTAGCGCCAAGGAGCTGCTGGAACACTGCCGCCTGTTCCGTGCTGATTTCCACCTTGCCCTGCTCAACCTCCGCAACATTTCCCGCGACCCCGCGCTCGGTTCCCCTGCCCAGCGCCTTATGTCACGCACCACCAGACCTCCCCTGCCGGTCTCCCAGCAGTCCCTCAAGCCCTCTGTACAGAATCCTGCCACTGTCACTGAGCGCATTGTCAAGAAACAAGTGATCCAGAAGCGCTCCTTCGACAAGTCCGCCCGGCCCCTTCCACGTCTGTTCCCGGGGCAGGTTGTCCGAATGCAGTCCCCCTCTGGCCACTACCGCCTCGCCGTCGTAGTCGGCGACGCCGGTTCTCCGCGCTCCTACTTCGTCGACTACGAGGGGGCTGTCTACCGTCGCTCCCGCCAACACCTGCTGCTTGTGAATAAGCCCGCTCCGCCTCCCGCGGATCCTTCCCACCCCCCCCATTTCTTCTCGGACTCCCGTTGCCCCTCACGCCCCGACAACTCCTCGCATGCCGCGTGATGAAGCTGAATTTTAGTAAAGAATATAAGAAGATATTAAATTGGTTTCTGGGCTAGCTTACAGCTTATATTTAGTCTCAAATTAGGCTTGCCTCAGGTTGCAGGGGTGTGTGAGATAACATTGTCTCCCAAGTGAAGGAGCTAGAGAGATATCTTCACAGGGAGATGCCATAAACCAATGTTTATGGGGAGGAGGCGATAAAGGAAGAGAGAAATAAACAGTCACATCTTTGTAAACAAATAACCTATGTTTATGAGGGACCAAATGACAGAGGAAGCAGCGACCAGAGCAAGGGTGGTCTATTTGGAGATAAAACAAATGGACAATGTTTTTAGTATATCTTGTACCATGTAAAAAAAAAAGGTTTGATGTGATGCATTCTGTGGAAACCTTTTCCAGTACTTCTGACCATGACTAATGTCTGTGGAATGTGATAAGGGGACAAAAAACCTATTTAAAGCAATGTAATTCTGTTGTTCAGGGGAGGTGACTGAGCACAGTCAAGTGTCTGTGTTAGTCACTTGACTGGCGTTCTCCCTCCCTTCCATCGGCCGATGTTAAGTAAAGTTTTGAACTGGTCTACCAAACCGTTTGTGTGGTGTCTGTTTATTAAGAAGCGAACCTGGTTTAAAGTTAAGATAAGTAGCTTTTTCATTGGCGTAGTTATGCAGGCCTCGCTGGGACCACATCAACGGCTGACTGTGCAAGAGGTTGCGGAGGTTGCCGGGATTGGAAGGGAGATAACTGAGCTCTATCGGTCCCCTTGTAAGACCGACTCCCTAGAAACTCCCGGTCACATCTGTGATCCTTCATCAGAAATTGAATTGGTTCCCTGCCGAGGTTCTTAGCAACAGACAAAGGTAAGACCAGTTGGGGTTTATGTGGGGTTTTTTTTTTTAAAGAAGGGATTGTGTATGTATTTTTAAGACGGAATTGTGTATGTATTTTTAAGACGGAATTGTGTATGTATTTTTAAGAAAGGTCTTATGTATATTGTTAAGAAGGACGTGAGTGTTTCCTCTCTCTGTCTATCTCTCTTTGTTTTCTCTTTTTCTCTCTCTACTAAGGGCTCATCAGCCTTGTTGAGATATCCGTGATTTGTCGGGTTGAGATACGGGGGTTGAGGTGTGTGTCTGGCTTATTGAGACATCCGAAGAGTTGTCGGGTTGAGAAATAAGTGACGTTGTATATTACAGTATTAGGAAGTCTGCCAAGTTGAAAAGAAACTGGGGTCTCGGTTAGAGGGTCTGCTTCGTTGAGACACCTGGGGCTTATTTTAAGAGTTACGAAGTCTGCTAGGTTGAGAAACGGGGGTCCCGGTTCGCGGGTCTGCTTCGTTGAGACACCTGGGGCTTATTTTAAGAGTTAAGACGTCTGCCAGGTTGAGAAACGGGGGTCTTGGTTAGCAAGTCGGCTTCGTTGAGACACTTGGGTCGTATATTAAAGAGTTAAAAAAGGTCAGCCAAATTGAGAAACTGGGGTCTCGAGTAGCGAGTCGGCCTGGTTGATATATTTGGAACAATTCGGAATTAAAAAGTCAGCCAAGTTGAGAAACTGGGGTCTCATTTAGTGAGTCGGCCTGGTTGATATATTTGGATCGATTCGGAATTAAGAAGTCTGTTTTCTCTCTCTCTCTTTCTATCTATCTATGGGGAATGCTCTGGAAACCAGTCCTATATATGTGTTATTTGAATCCTAAGTATAATAAGAAATTTAGAATGTTAAGTTACAAGTTGACCAAACGGTTAGGGGATGATGCTTGGCCAGTAGGGGGAACATGGTATGTTGAGACAATTAAATAAGCAGAGGTGTTGATATGGGAAAGGAAGACAGGAACCCACTAGAAAGCCAATTTAAAATAGACTTTAATTTACAGCAATTGAACACTAAATTCCTTCCATTTGGCCTATAAATTGATGTAAATGAGATTTAAAAATCATGTTTTATTGTGAATTATTTGTGAATATTATTTGGACACTTAGGCAATTTAAAAATGTTAATCATTTATTAAGAAATGGATAGATGTTTAGATCTAGTAATTGAAGTTTGAACTTAGCTACAATTGGGTAACTAACTAATTAATGCTTTTATTTCAGGTCATCCAAGTAAGATTATTTTATATTTGTGTCAGAATGGTTCAATCTATGATAACTGAAAATTTCATTCAGTTCTCTTAATTTTTAAGAAGGTTATGGGCTTTTGACGGTCCATGATCACAGTTTTTTTGTTATGTCCATAGAAAATCAATAGGGAACAAGATGCTAATTTCCGAGTATGAAAATGGCCATAATTTTTTTGTTATTACTTGAGATATGAAAGTGAATTAGGTGTCAAATTAAACTTATTGTTATGCTTTATCTGATGGGATAAATTGCAGATTTGATTTTTTTTAAATCTCACAGTTTGGTAACATTGCTAGATAGAGTTAAGAAACTAGGATAGCACTAGGAAAGGATGGAAATTATTGCAACTAGAATGCCAGTGGGCAGAGGAACAAGAGAATAGAATTAAAAGACAGACAGGAGGTGAGAAATAAGTGATGGTTAGAAAGAATAAACCCAGTACTGGTAAATCCTCTGGAGGAGACTTCATGTCTGGCACGACGACCCTATTTGGTAATGAAAATGAGGAGGAGTTAGATAATCTTGAGAGATGTCTACCAGTAGCAATGGCATCTTTACCTGGGACAGTTCTGTCAGTAACATCCCTATAACTTGAAGTTCTGACCTTACAAAGCTCTCCAGGATTGGGAGCACGGGAATGCCTTTCTGTGTGTAATTTGTTTAAGGCATTGATGCTACCAGAACAGCTGGTCATTATTAAATGTACTGCACACACTGGTGCTGGGGACCCTATAGCAAAAGGCAATGGGTTGCTGATAGTGTATCCAAACAGTGCAGCCTGTACATCCTAATGCATAGTGACAGCAGCTAAACAGATGCTAGCAAATAGAACGGTCCTGCCAGATATGAGGGAGGTATGTATATTACAGAGGGACGCCTCTTGTATATAATAATAACTATGGAAACAAGTGGGCTGTGCCATTGATTCAGCACACCCCGCTTGGACAAGTTGGTGTATAACGATACATTTTTACCCGTCTTACCCATGCTGGTAAGGAGGGAATGATAGGATAACAAAGGAAATGTGGTGGCACCCGAAAATTTGAAGAGGCACTGAAGCAGGCCTCTGAATGTAAAATTTGCCAATGAAATAATCCAGGCAAACGTGACGCCAATGCCATCACGATCGTTTGAATGCATACAGATTGGTTTTATTGAAATGCCAAGGGCCCAGTGTTATAAATATTGCGTAGTAATTTTAGATTTATTTAGTAGGTGGAGTGAAGCTCTACCAACCACCAATAATAAGGAAAATTTGCACATTTTAATATCTGACAGCAATTCACTGTGTACACCACCCACAGGTATCTGGGATGGTGGGAAGAGTCAATGGGGATTGCAAAACAAAATTACCCCGGAGGTAAATCCTTTTTCTGACAAGCAACTCTGTTATAAAAAATTGGGGACTAATTGCCAGGTTATTTCCAGTCTCAGCTGATAGAATCCTTGTTATGTCCCAAACTAGGCAATTGAATCAATGTGGATTCCCAGCCTGAAAGTATATTTAGGGTTTATATATAAGTACTGATGAGGGATGGAGTAGGATGAAGGGCTTTGGATTTCTGGCATTGTGGCTAGGATGAAGGGCTTTGGATTTCTGGCATTGTGGCTATTTCCAGGGACCTTTCTACAGATCGGAAAGGTTGTACCCCAGCAGCACAGGAACATTATCCCCACAGAGGGTTGCCAGTGCTGTTGGGAGAATTTAAACTAGCTTGGCAGGGGGATGGGAACAAAAGGAAATTTAAGAAGGAAAGTTGGAAAATAAAGATTAGAAAACTGGAAAGCAAAATAAATAGGCAGTGGAAACAAAAACAAGTAGTAAATTAGGTTGGAGTATATAAAAATGAGGAAAAATAAGGCAATGTACTTAATTGCGTACGGCATTGCAATAAGGTAGATAAATTAACAGCACAAATAAAATGTAAATGCAATAGTAAAACACAAAGTGCTGGAGTAACTCAACGGGACAGGCAGCATCTGTGGAGGAAATCGATAGAGGATTTGGGCCTACTTTTCTCTAATAGAAATTGTGTAAGGAAAAATTAAATAAAGGCAAAAGAATCAACAAATTTTGTCAAGGGTTTGGCAGTACATTAAATCTCTTTGTGGACATTTTGTTGGGAATTCATCCCCTCTGCAATGTGGAAATGTAGTGTATTCATTAAGTACAACATAATTAAAAAATAGATGCAGATATGGATAAATAGAAAAAGCATGAAGTACTATCATCTACATATATAGGATCGACAAAATGAATGATCAGTTATAGGTGAAGGACAAATTTGTAGAATATATACACAAGGGTTTTCAGAACTATGATGTTGAGGATCCAGCTAAGGAAAAGCTTATTGTTGAATTGAGTATTGTACACTAAGGGGATTGATTAATAGTCTTGTTTTAAAGACACTTTTTAGGGAAAATTCCACATAGGATGGTGGAATTTTACATTGAGTTTGATGTGGGTTAATACAAAATTGGACTCTCAAATCGAAATAAAAGGATTTATGAAGTTATGAGCAGTGGGATGGCTGACAAGCCACATTAGAAAGCTTGATGATGGATATGCAATGGCTATCATTCAAATAAATGATTTATATAATTCCTCTAAAGCATCAAAACCCAAGAAATGTGATTTGTTTTTGAATGCCAGGAGAAAATAAAGGAAGAGGCTTATAGTATTGCTAGGAATAGCAGTAGGCCTAAAATTGTGTGTTTTAGAACAATCAAATGAGAACTAAGAAATTAAAAAAAAAAGAAAAAGGGAAAATAAATTACAAAGAGACGTCTTTGAAAATGAAATATTATATACTGCTGGTAAAACAATGTTTTTGTATATGTACTGCTTGTAAAACAATGTTTTTGTATGTGGAATGTGGGAAATTCGAAGCAATGAGCAAAGTTGTGTGTCACTTTTTAAGAAGTTGTCCTTTAAAATGCAAATTTACAAAGTTTATGGTGTGCTAATGTGTTGGATGATTATAGATCTTTTGAACCAAGTTTAAAAAAGACTCATCCCGATTAAAGTGTTAAATGAGATTGGAAATGTCAAAATTACAGAGAAAAGTAAATGTATTATTGATTACTGATTCTGAATGAGTTCTTTTGGAAAAGATTGTTTTGATATGATAACAGAGGTTGTCTTTTAAAATGCAAATGAAGCAAGATTACTGTTTTCAAGCAAACAAAGATGTTGAAGCATGGGCTGTGTGAGAGAAATGAAGGTAAATGAAAAAATTGTTTTGTGACTTAAAAAAGGAGGTTTGAGGGAACTCACAATGAGGGATAAAAGGTGAGAAGATAAAGTAGATTGGGGAAGAGAACATATTTGGAGAATTGAATATTTAGGTGGGGAGAGCCTCTTCGGATATAATCGGATTAAAGACTAAATTCACAGGGAAGTGTTAAGAAGGAAAATGGAGGATCAAAGGGGGACAAAAGTGCTGGTGAAACTAAGCTGGTGAACAAGATTTACAACTTTTTATTACCCCTGGAGAGTGGGGGGAAGCCACTAACAGGCCCTGTGCAATTAACTAATTATGTATGGTCGGCAATTAACCCATGTCTTGCCAGATCTACATTCCCAGGTTGGAGGAGCTTTGCTGGGAGCCATAAAAGCTATACGATGGGGGTGCTGGGACAAGAAGAAATTGAAACTGTATTGAAAAGAAACAACCAAGTGTTGCTAACAACATGAACTGCTGTAAAGATGAAAGATCATCATCGCTGGATACATTTGATTGACTGTGAACAGTTTGTGGAAACAAGGACGATGGGCTATTGATGCTCCTTTATTCTGGGGTGGCCCAGCCCACATGGACTGAACTTTCTTCAGAATGGCAAACTTGCGGACTAAAACACATTTAAAGGATGGTACACACCTCCTTTTAAACAAGATTGAAGTCAAACATGACAAGCACAGCAAAGATACCCTGACTACAGACAGTAAGAGGTCTGCAAAGGCCAGTTAAATCTACCTGTTTTTGCCACAACCAAGGCACTGGTGTATTTTAAGGAAACAGTATATTTGTGACAGGGCATTGTTATGTTGCAAATGCAGTGTCACACAAGAGAAGCATGAACCAGTTACACCAGCACATGGGGAATTCCAAGCGAAGCCGAATAAAGGCTGAGCACTTTTTATGATCCTTTTCCTGTCCTATGGTAGTATATTATAATGTCACGTCCGGGGGAGGTTGGTGGCCATTTAAAATGTTTGGAGGGACTTGTGGAACGATTGTCCACTATGAATTGATTGTGTTACTAGTGTACTATTAAATTGTCTGATGAGATGCTTATGGTCTTTCGTATGTACTCAGGAAGGACTGTAGTTGTTATCAAAATTTTGATAAAAGGATGGAATGATGAAGCTGAATTTTAGTAAAGAATATAAGAAGATATTAAATTGGTTTCTGGGCTAGCTTACAGCTTATATTTAGTCTCAAATTAGGCTTGCCTCAGGTTGCAGGGGTGTGTGAGATAACATTGTCTCCCAAGTGAAGGAGCTAGAGAGATATCTTCACAGGGAGATGCCATAAACCAATGTTTATGGGGAGGAGGCGATAAAGGAAGAGAGAAATAAACAGTCACATCTTTGTAAACAAATAACCTATGTTTATGAGGGACCAAATGACAGAGGAAGCAGCGACCAGAGCAAGGGTGGTCTATTTGGAGATAAAACAAATGGACAATGTTTTTAGTATATCTTGTACCATGTAAAAAAAAAGGTTTGATGTGATGCATTCTGTGGAAACCTTTTCCAGTACTTCTGACCATGACTAATGTCTGTGGAATGTGATAAGGGGACAAAAAAACCTATTTAAAGCAATGTAATTCTGTTGTTCAGGGGAGGTGACTGAGCACAGTCAAGTGTCTGTGTTAGTCACTTGACTGGCGTTCTCCCTCCCTTCCATCGGCCGATGTTAAGTAAAGTTTTGAACTGGTCTACCAAACCGTTTGTGTGGTGTCTGTTTATTAAGAAGCGAACCTGGTTTAAAGTTAAGATAAGTAGCTTTTTCACGCGCACCCTACCCTCACAACCGTCCGCCCGTTCCCCTGCCTCGCCTGTCAAGCCGGCTTCGCCCGTCAAACCTGCTTCGCCTGCCAAGCCTGTTTCTCCGCCCGGTGCCCCGCTTTCTCCTCCGCCCGCCTCTCCTGCCGCTCCCCCGGCTGCTGTCCCTTCTGTTCCCGACGATAAGGAGGGGGGCGGCTTACGCACCCGCTCTGGCCGGCTGGTCAAGCCGCCTGTCCGCTACGGGGAGCTCGCATAGTTTTATACTGTTGCCGGTGCGATTGGTGTTCGTAGCGTATGAGCCGTGGTCACTCTGTATAGTACCTGCCATGCTTTTGTTTCTAAGAGGAAGGATGTAGATCAGTTCCTTTAACCATAGTGACCTCCCCATTACTAACCACTCCCCATTGTCTCCAGTATAATTGTAGTGTCCCCACCTCTAGCTCGCTCTCTAGCTCCAGTGATGACCACGGACAGCTACAGCCTAGTGTTAACTCTAGTGTTAATAAACAGTTACAGTAAAAAGACTTGTGTGTGCAGTAAGTCATTTTACAAATGCCACCAGCTTCAGCACAAGAGACTGGTCACTGGGCTGGATCAGAACATGCACCTCAGCCTTAAGTCAGCGCATGGGTCTGCTGGGACAGAGCAACTGACGGTTGCGATCTTTATTAGCATTGATTTATTTTTTATTACTTGTAGACACAATGAAAACCTTTGATTGCAAACTATCTAGTCAAATTATACCATGCACGATTACAATTAACCCATACACAACAGGAATGCGGAGTGAAAAATACCAGAGGCAGAAACTATTTACAACGTTATAGTGTTACAGTAAGAGTGAAGGTGCAGAAAAAAATATATATTTCAAGGCGAATGATGAGTCATCAGTTTGCACCCTTAGTTTATGAGAGTCCATTAGGTGTCTAATAAGAGCAGGTAAGAGGCTGTTCCTGAATCGTTTGGTACTTGTTTACCAAGGTTTTGTACCTTCTGTCTGATAGGAATGGGGAGACAAAGGAATGACTGGGGTGTAACCATTCTGTGATTATATTGGCTTCTCTCCCAAAGCATTATAAAGTGGAGATGAGAGTATTTATTAAAATACATTTAGACCATATATTTACAAAACAATGGGAGTAAAGATTGTATCAGTGAATGTAAAGAGAGCAAAATGTGTTATGACCTTGGGACCCATGGCAAGGTCAAGGCTGACCAGCTGCTTTTGCAGGAGTGCAGCTTACTGTAGCTGAGCACCTGCGGACAGTGGTGATGCATGTGGTCCCACAAGCTGTTGAGATGGTTAGTGGGGCAAAGATTAAAGCACCTCTAGCCTTGGTATTCTGCTGTGGGGAAGCAACTTCACCATATCAAAGCCACGGAGGTGGTAAATGAGTGCTTTGCTCTGGCAAAGCAACATGTGAGCAGCAGCCCTGTGAAGCAAGCGTGTGGCAGCCCTCCAGATCCCACTGCTATTGGCGATGTCCCAGCCGCTTGTTCTGGGCAGCGACTCCATCTGCATTGTCGATGTAGCAGGGCAATCCAGCGGTGCCAACAACAAACTGGACGTCACCTCCAGATTTCAGATACAAACAGCAAAAGATGCTGAGCCCATCGACCTCTCTGCAGACAAAGCGCCATGACGATATGCCTAGCAAACTAGATGGCTCGGTCTGGTTCCAAGACCCCCTCTTAATGCCCCCCGTCAAGGTCAGATCCACCAAAATCATGCTAGTATTCTTAGCTGGCCACTACTGTGGCTAATTGTCATGACAGGAAACTGGCTCAGGGACACGGAGGCTAGATGCAAAACTGCTGATCGCAGAAATCATCCAGGAACATACAAGGGACAACTCAGGTTGGAGATTTGTTAGCCCTTGCTGTCTTCTCCCCTTCTTCAGCCCTCGGGCTGTCTCCTCCCATCCCTCAGCCCTCGGGCTCCTCCTCCTCCTTTTCCCTTCCTTCTCCCCGCCACCCCCTATCAGTCTGAAGAAGGGTTTCGGCCCGAAACGTTGCTTATTTCCTTCGCTCCATAGATGCTGCTGCACCCGCTGAGTTTCTTCAGCATTTTTGTGTACCTTGGAGACCAGCTAAGCCCTCTTTGACTCCCTGATACACTGGTGGGAAGTAGTCCAGAGGATTATCAAAGGTTTCTTCATCCCCACAGAAAGTGAGAGTCAGGGGGAATTTGCTGCTGCTGCTGTAATTGATGAGGTTGGAGAACAATACCTATAGGTAAAGAGCATCTTCTGTACCATGAAGAAGGTTGATAATGTTCTTCCAAAATGTTCAAAAGGTGCCCAGTAACCTGTGGCCTTAAGGAAGAGGCTCGATAACATCCTCACTCAGAAAAGCCAAAGATCTGTAATTTCTTTGCTGGTCGGTGTGAGAGAAAGTGGGAGTGTCTGGACTAGCCACAGAGCAACTCTTCCCCTTTGTTAATCAGGCTTCTGAACGGTTCTTCAATAATCTAGATTACAGACCGATTCATCTCTACCCCATTGCAGACATCAGACTGTTTATGGAACTGCTACACTAAAATGCTGAGAACTCGATTATTTTAGTCCAGTTTAGAGATACAGCGTGGAAACAGGCCCTTCGGCCCACTGAGTCCGCACCGATCAACGATCCCTGCACATCAATACTATCCTACACACACACTACGGACAATTTACACATACACCAAGCCAATTAAACTACATACCTGTACGTCTTTGGAGTGTGGGAGGAAACCGAAGATCTCAGAGAAAACCCATGTGGTCAAGGGGAGAACGTACAAACTCTCTACAGACATCACCCGTAGTCAGGATCGAACCCGGGTCTCCGGTGTTGCAAGCGCTGTAAGGCAGCAGCTCTACCATTGCGGCCGCCCTTCTGCACTCTCTATTCTGCACTCTGTATCGTCCGCTTTGCTCTACCTATTGTGCCTGAGTTTGACGATTGCATATTATCATCTGATTTGATTGGATAACACATAAAACAGAGCTTTTCGCTGTACCTCAGTACACGTGACAATAATAAACGTAATGTAATCTAATCTGATTGGATGGGTAAGAATCAGCAAAAAAAAAGTACAATCTTATGTCCTGTACTCATCTGCAGTCAGGCCCCAAGGCCAGCCTAACCAACGGGTACATTCCACAGTTGACATATGCACCTTCATCTCCAGTATCTGGAAGGACAAGGACAGCAGGTGCATAGGGAGAGTCTCATGGAAAATTGAATGACATCAACACTTCCTTCATCACTGAGGGCATTTTACGAGCACTTCAAGGGCAAGCAATCCCTGTTGGCCTTGCCAGCAGCAACCCGTATTCTGGGGCCAATTTCAAATTTAAAAAAAAACTTACTTTGACATGGAATATATCTTCAAGCACACAATTATTAGAATCAGGAAAAGCAAGAACCGCAAAATGTTCATTGAGGTCATCCTCCACATATTTCTCCGTGTTACTGCAAGAGACAAGTAAAAGGAAACAAAATGCTGGTTAAAATAAACTCAAATTAGCAAAATATGATGCCTCGATCATGATTTATCTCTAAATTATACTTTCGCACAGCATCAGACATTCAAATGCCATTCATGGTCAATACAAATGCTTTTCATTTCATCTTTCCTTCATATTACTTTTATATTTTCTAACAATATAAAAATAAGTAATTTGGCCCATCACGTTTATGCCAGCACTCACAGCAATCCCATTACGGGCCATGCCTGAATTATGAGCATCTGACCTATGGACACCCTGTACATATGAAAGAGCTTCCATAATATTATTAAATTCAAAAGTCTGACATAGAGTATCTACAAAACGTCCACTCCTACAGGTGGCAGACAAGTTCACCCTTTCTCTTCACTTTTTATAATTGTCCTCACACAGTCTCACACTGCTGCACCAACCCTTTTGTAATGTGGAAATACAAAAGCCAGTCTGTGCATGGCAACTTCTCGTAAACAGCACTGGGATGATTAGAGGTTCCACACGCAATGCATCACGTAAAATATTCCAGTCTTAAAATAGGAAATTATTTATATCAGTCAAAAAATGAGAACCAAAGAATCTTGCAGATGGTGTCCATAATGGGTAAGATTATTCACTGCTCTGTTTGTTTTGTTAAACATGGCTTCGGTTAATGTTCAATCTCCTTTTATGTATTTATAATCCCTCTAAGTAGTTTAGTGTTACAGGTTATTAAGCAAAATAAACACATTGAATGCCAATGTTTATCCTTGCCCATTTTCCTCCATCACCTATCCCCCCCTTCCCTCGACCCCAACCACTCACCCATAATCCACCCCACTGTTCCATGCCCCTTCCTCTCATTCTCAAAACTCTTGGTAGTTACTGAAATAGCACGTGGTTATGTCGACCAACCACGCTCACAAGCTGTAAGAAAGGGCTGACAGCTGAGGATAGATCAGTCTTCTACAGTCACATGAACAAGGGCGCAGTTTAAATTCTCAACACAATGGCTTAAGCGAAAATCACCCGGTCCCACATTCACTTCTATACAGTGAATTCCAAAGTGTTCATGTGATCTACATCCTTCAATCCACGCCAACCAGGATTGTTTTTAAAAACTGTTGGGTACAGTACTCTCTCCATTTATCACCCAAGGGCCGTAACAGCTAATTATTCTTCCAGTGCTGCCCTTAGACGATAAATGTACTGTATCCAACAATTTTTAAAAACAATCCTGGTTGGCGTGGATTGAAGGAAAAGATCCCATGAACACTTTGGAATTCACTGCATAGAAGTACGTGCCAGTTGTCAAGCGGGTTTGCTACAAGTTAATGCTGTACACTTACAATGACGATCGACATACACATGCATGGGTGAGGAACTGCAGTGTTGCCACATGAGATGGAAGAAGGAGACAAGCTCTGTGGGTTCCGTAAAATGTGTTTGCTCCACCCTGTAGCTGGTGCATGGTCAGCATAGATAAAACCACTGGGCACTATTAACTGTCCCCGCCATAGATCTACCAGACTCCTGCGAATGACCATGTGACAAAGCCCAGTTAAAATTTATAGGTTTTAATTTGACGTTGTTACGTGATCTACTTCCCCATACCCTGCCCAGCAAGCTGCTACAATCCACAGCAGCAGCTTCCACATTACTATACATTATTGAGGTAGTCAGGTCAACAAGAGGCATTCAAGGACCAGGATAGTCATGGAACAAAGTGTCTCCAGAGCATAGAAAATTGTGCACACAAGCAGACACTAAGATCAGTATTGTGAGTTGTATGCTGCACAATCTCACAAACAAATGACAGCAGCCAGAGCCAGGGGAAAAGCTGCGAGCAGGTCTGCAGCTTGAGGGCCATGAAGGAGTCTGAAGAACAAAAGGAGCGGGAGCAGTTTTATCCACCTATCCTTGCCAGGCTTGGTCTCTCCCACACCACTTTTGCAGCGTTCTTCCCACTATCACAATCAGTCTGAAGAAGGGTCCCAAAGTCAAAACTCTTTGTGGGAGTTACCTCCTTCTCCCCGGCAGCATCGGTTTCCACCAGGAATGTGTGTTGCTGTTGTGGGATGTGATGTGGAGTGTGCCTTTGAGGGGTAATGCTTTTCTCTGAATACGTGGTATTAAACTGTTGGAAGAGATTCAAATCGGAGGTTTTAATCAGGGAAGGATGCCTTGTGACCTTTTATTTTGTTAATAGTGCTTAATAAAGGCATAGTGATGTTGACATAGTTGACATAAATTCACAACCACCATGGTTAACTCTAAAAATCGACACTGAAGACATCAAATACACCGTTCAGCTACAATTAAGACAGCCAATACAAACATAAATATTATGTTGCCTTCTTTTCATTTCTGAGAACAAATACAGTACAAGAAAATAATAAAACAAATACAAATGCACACTCATCTCTTATTTTACGTGGTGCTGTAATGCGGAATATTTTTAGTCTTGTTACAACCAGGAAGGGTAAACAGAAGAGAGTTCAACATGTCCCAACTCACCTCTTCCGCCTCCCTTGGGCTCAGTGGATTGAGCAAGTTATCCATGCTCCGAGGAACCTCCTCACTCAGCTATAATCTATACAACACAGGAACCAGAACCACCCAATCAGCTGAAGAGGGTGGGGTTAAATCAGGCTGACAGATTATTGGAATGGGCATTTCTAAAATGTTCTGTGCCAGCAAACAGCAAAATCTTGCGAGCATTCAGGCATAAAGTGCAGGAGCAACTCATCTCTGGAGAACCTGGATAGGTGACATTTCAGTCGGTATCCTTTTTTGGAATGTCTGCAACAAAATAGAGAGAGTACAGAGGAGATTTACTAGAATGTTGCCTGGGTTTCAACAACTAAGTTACAGAGATAGGTTGAATAAGTTAGGTCTTTATTCTCTGGAGCGCAGAAGGTTAAGGGGGGACTTGATAGAGGTCTTTAAAATGATGAGAGGGATAGACAGAGTTGATGTGGACAAGCTTTTCCCTTTGAGAATAGGGAAGATTCAAACAAGAGGACATGACTTCAGAATTAAGGGACAGAAGTTTAGGGGTAATATGAGGGGGAACTTCTTTACTCAGAGAGTGGTAGCGGTGTGGAATGAGCTTCCAGTGGAAGTGGTGGAGGCAGGTTCATTGGTATCATTTAAAAATAAATTGGATAGGCATATGGATGAGAAGGGAATGGAGGGTTATGGTATGAGTGCAGGCAGGTGGGACTAAGGGGAAAAAAAATTTGTTCGGCACGGACTTGTAGGGCCGAGATGGCCTGTTTCCGTGCTGTAATTGTTATATGGTTATATGGTAAAGGTCCCAGCCTGCAATGTCACTTATCCATATTCCCCAGATACTGCTTAACCCGCTGAGTTACTCCAGCACTTTGCAAACCAGCACCTGCACTTTTTGTTTTTACTCTTGAGAGCATTCAGATTTGACACTACAATCTGGGCCGAATATGCAGGATTTTAAGACACAATCTAAGTGTTGTTGAGAGAAGTGAATAGCTGTCATCTTTTCGAAGATATGTATGTCATTCTTTATTTATGCACAGGAAGCAACACAGCCCATAATCTTCCATTATAGATGAGGCTCTCACTAGGGTCTCCTCGATATTCCGCAGCTCCGCTCTTGCTCCCCCTCCCCCCCATTCGTAACAAGGACAGAGTCCCCCTTGTCCTCAACTTCCACCTTATCAGCCGTCGCATACAGCATATAATCCTCCAACATTTTTGCCGACATCTCGCAGTGCCACCCACTTGCTTACCATCGTGGATCACTTCACGAGGTGGCCAGAGGCAGTTCCACTCGCTGACATCTCCGCCGCGTCTTGTGCTTGGGCTCTCGAGGCCTACTGGATTGCTCGTTTTGGTGTGCCTGTGGACATCTCCACTGACCGTGGGGCACAGTTTACTTTGACTTTGTCGTCATCTTTGGCATAGCTGTATGGGGCGCAGCTGCATCACTCCACCGCCTATCACACTCAGGCCAACGGGTTGGTGGAGCGCTTCCATCGACATTTGATGTCGGCGCTGAAGGCGCGGCTTACAGGCCCGGACTGGATCCCCACGGCCCCGAAGGCAGATTTGGACACGTCGTCCGCTGAGCTCGTGTATGGCTCCCCGCTGCGGGTGCCTGGGGATTTCCTTCCTGTCGCTCGAGGGCTGTAGGAGCCCACTTCGTCTGTGTTGGCGAACCTCTGGGAGAAAGTGGGCAGCCTGGCTCCCATTCCGACCTCTCGGCATGGGGTTGCTCCGGTATATGTGCCGCCGGAGCTCAAGGACTGTTTGTTTGTTTTTCTTCCTGTTCCTCTCATGTCCACTCGGTCCGGTTGCCTAATTCGGCCTCCCGCTTGGGTTCCTTACCTCGGGTTCTGGGGGTGGCTTAGGGAAGAGTGAACCCTTGCAATTGGCTGGCGCCATCATGTGATCGCGGGTGTGTTTTCACAGGCTTTTCTCCTCAGTCGACAGCAGGAGTTATTATATATTTGGCTGACCCAGTACGCGGTTTTCGAGTATTCTTATTTACTTGTCGTTTCCAAATAAAAATTGTTTTTACTCAACCTGCCTGCCTCGCCAAACCGTACATGTATAATAAAATTACTAATATGAAATTAAACACAAAAATGACTCAAAGATGCATTTACATATGATTAGCCTATTTATCACTCTTTCTGAACTCCTAGCGACCTCTCGTGGAACCCTAGTGTTCCAAGGAACCCTGGGTGAGAATCGCTGTGCTAGACATTTCTAATGAACTCCTCCAAATGAGATTTTACTGTCTGCACCAGCCTGAGTGGCCCTCTATTAAGCAACAGTCGTTGTTGCACAGGGAATTCAGGAGGATCTGGAGAATGAAGTCTGAAAGGTGTTGGGGCTACTCTCAGTCTAGGGCCACTGCCATATTCTTTAAGATGGCCAACTGTTGCCTGATGTGTCTACTCATATTGTCAAATATCCAAAATTAGAGTGATATTCAGATTATTTGCTGTTAGCATTGACCATAAGACTCCTTACATTCCAGGTCCCAAACTTCAGAATGAGAAGTTAATGTTACCTCTGCTTGATTTCTTCTAATGTGGAGTAGCTGTTGCATACCTCCTTCTATGCAGGTTTAACTGGGTGAGGTCTTAATCTGCTGGCAAAGGGGTCTGAGGCAACTGAAGACCAGGTCCTGCTCCATAGTTGTTAATTGCACACAAATACATGCACAGGTACCAGTCAGAATATACACTCTTACTCCCACACACACAGGAGTTCAGGCACTGGTATCAGTGTTCACTGCCTCATCTATGCTCCCATTACAATTAAGGTCTGGCCCATTAAGTCTCATCCTTAATCCTCCCTGTCCTTGAGTCCCTTCTTCTTCAATGGAGAAGGGAGTCTCCATTCTCCATCCTCATCCTTCCCTCCGATCCTTATCGCCTCTCATACTTGCACCCTGCCTTTCCCCCCTCTGCACCTTCTCTCGTCCACTTACCACGCACCATCTCCACGAGGTTCCCTCATCTGGCTGGGCACTGGCAGAGGTATCTGGGCACAGAAAAACAAGGATAAACAGCATATGTATAATTCAGTCATCATACAGGAATACATTGACAGATACTACAGTTTTGTCCAAATTTATACAGATGCATCAAAAGATTCAGTAGATAAAGTAGGAGTAGCATTTATTGTACCAGAATTTCACATCAAAGTAGGGAAGAGGATCAATAATGAGGTCTCAATATACACAGGTGAAATGATTGCAATATTGTTAGCAGTACAGTGGGTCGAGGATACCAGGCCTTTAAGGACAGTTATTTGTTCAGATTCAAGTTTAGCAATAAAGAGTTTACAGCACAGTCATTCAGACAATAGACCAGACATTTTGATAGAAATACAACAAACACTATTCAGAATTCAAATGATGGGGCTTACAGTCATATTTTTATGGGTACCAGCACACATTGGCATTAGAGGAAACGAAATGGCAGATAAGGTAGCAAAAGAGGTAACAAAAAGAAGTAAGATTGATTTAACTATTAACATAGGTAAAACTGAAATCAAAGACATTATTAAGCAAAGACTGAAGGAAAGATGGCAAAAGCAATGGGAGGAAGAACGGAAAGGACGGTGGTTCTACAGAGTCCAGAGGAAAGTGGGAAAGATGAGATGTGCAGGAAAGAACAGAGAAGAGGAGACAGTGATTTCAAGAATTAGATTTAGACACACTGGTCTGAACAGTACACTTTTTGTAATGGGCAAGCATAATACAGGCAGATGTGAATACTGTGGGCAAGAGGAAACGATAGAGCATGTCATTGTACATTGTGAGAGGTATGAGGAGGAGAGAGAACGGATGAGTGAGCAGTTCAGAAAAGAAGGAGTACAATTTGATTTGGTAGATATTTTGCAAGGGAGTTCAAATAAGTGCTATCAAATCCTGATGCTTTTTCTTAGGGTAACCAATTTGTTCGGAAGGATATAGGTTATTAGAATATGTAATGGTGTTGTTTGATCCACACTCCATGCCAGTTGGTGGCGGTAATGCACCAAAAAAGTTGTTTGCCAACCGCCAAAAAACACTATATAGAAGAAGAAGAAGTAGAGGTATCTGGGCACATCCTGCTTTCGACTATTGGGAGCGGAGTCGACGATAAGTAAAGTAATGATGTATTTGAAACGTTTTTACTGATTGCTGTCCCTCCTCCGTCAAGGTTGGCCCGTTGGCTGTCACCGGCCGTAAGGCGACGGCTCCAGCATTCATCCAGCGGGCTCCAGGCGGGAACAGTGCGGCCACCTGAGGGGCAACTTAAAGCACAGGCCGGCAGGTGATCTCTCTCTCTCTCTCTCCCCTCCTCTGTGGGCTGGGAAACAGCAGGGTCGAGGTGCAGAGGAGGCGGAACTGGTCGCTGGTTGCCAGCCGCGGCGGCAGGTTTAGTGGCAGGGACCGGCGGAGCGCTCGAAGGACGGACCTGCGCCGAACAGCGCCGAGAGGATAACAGAAGAGAAGGTAAAAGATAACAGGGGAGTGGGAGGAGGAGGAGTGGGGAGTGAGGGGAAGGAACGCGGGTTTCCGTGGGGGTGAAGGAAGAAGAGTTAGTAGGTGGGATGGGATGTTGAGGGAGGCGGTAGGTAAGACAGGGGTGGACAGGAAGGGATGGAAAGGGGGTCGGTAGGGTGGGAGGGAGAGAGACAGTAACGGAGGAGGAGACGGGGAATGGGAGATGAGGAAGGAGTTGGATAGAGGATGGTAGGGAAGGCGGGGAATGTGTGGGGGAGAGGAGGTTGGTGGGTGTGAGGAAGGGAGGGGAGGGGAAAAAGACAGGGTGGGAGAGAAAGAAAGGAGTTGTAGTGTGCAAGAGCTGTCATAGGCAAGAGTGGCTTTTGGGGCCAGGTTGGGGCTGGAGGAAGTTGACAGAGAGGATGGGTAGATAACAGGGTGAGAGCATATTGAAGGCTGAGAAAAGGGTTGTGGATGGAGGGAATTGAATGTGGATGGAGGGAGGTGAATGATCGAAAGGGGGAAGGGAGAGGCACAGGTGTCTGCCTCATGATAAACTCTTCTGGTGCTCAGACATAGTTGGACAGAACCGCTCTTATACTTCACACTTGGAACACCTAACTGTGAAATGCTGCCCTTTTACCTTTCAAGGGAATTCACCTACATCAGTGGTTCTTAACCTGGAGGTCATTTGGGGCTTTGCCGGGGGTCATGAAGGGAACACAAATAACACATCCATTTGTTGAGCCCATGTTCAGGAACCTTACAAAGGTACACATCACATACAGTATTTTGTTTGCGTATGCGCGTACTGGTGTCAAAAAGGTTAAAAACCACTGACCTACATCATCATGACCGCGTCTAATCTCGCCCCAGGCAGATAGATTCTTTATTTTCTTTCGTATTAAAGATACAGCCCACCGAGTTCGCACTGACTTGCGACCCCCCGCATATTAACGCTACCCTACACACACTAGGGACAACTTTACATTTTTGTATACCAAACCAATTAACCTACAAACCTGTATGTCTTTGGAGTGTGGGAGGAAACCAAAAATTTCGGAGAAAACCCACGCTGGTCACAGGGAGAATGTAAAGTCTTGTTCAGACAGCAACCGTAGTCAGGATCAATCCCGGGTCTCTGGTGCTATGGGCAGCAACTCTACCATTTGTCCAAATCTTTGGTTATTGCTTATAGAGTCATAGCGTGATGTAGTGTGGAAACAGGCCCTTCGGCCCAACTTGCTCGCACCATCCAACATGTCCCAGCTACATTAGTCCCACCTGCCCGCATTTGGTCCATATCCCTCCAAACCTGTCCAAAGATGTTCGTTCAGCACTCGAGGAGCTGGATGCTGTGGTCAACAAGCAACAGATGATGTATCCTGACCCCTTTCCCATCATAGCTGGGGACTGCGGGGTTGTTTACTACGCATATGTCCTACAATACCAGAGGATCAAATACTCTCAAACACTGCTATTCCACCAACAAAGCTGGCTATTGCTCCATCTATCGCCTTCACTTGGGGAAATAACACCACCTGGCTGTGCTGCTTCCTGTAGGCAATGAGCAACTGAAAAGTGCACCTCCAGCAGTGAGGACTGCACAGAGCTGGACAGGGGAAGGCAGAGGATTGCTTGGAGACGGTAGACTGGGCATTGCTTAAGGACTCAACAACGGACATGAACAAATATGCCATGGTTGTTAGCGACTTCGTAGCTTTGATGGTCATGTTTATTTTATTTCTTGTTGCAGGTGTGATTTTTCAACAAAGACCGACACCATGAACACCAGTCCAGGCACCGTGGGCAGTGACCCTGTCATCTTGGCCACTGCTGGTTATGATCACACTGTTCGCTTCTGGCAGGCACACAGTGGAATCTGCACCCGGACTGTGCAGCATCAGGACTCAGTATCCTTGCAGTTCAGTCTCACCTAAATGCAAGCAGCATGGTCCGATAAACTGCTAATGGCGTAAAGGACTAGTTGATTTAATTGAGCAATGTTAGCTAGGAGAATAATTCAGGAAAGAAATCTTAATAGTCACACAGCCCACTAGGTGTGCACCAATGCCAACCATCTGACTGCACTGATCCCATTTTAATCACCCTACATTCTCATCCAATCCCCTGAGATTTCACCCCTCACCTACTACACTAGGAACAATTTACCGCAACTAATTAATGTACCAACCAATCGTTTTTGGGATGTTGGAGGAAATAGGAGCATCCAGGCAAACCCAAGTGGTCACAGCAAGAACGTGCAAACTCCACACAAGGCACCACTTGAGTTAATATTGTACTTGGGTCGTTGGAGCTGTGAGGCAGCTGCTCTACCACTCTACCACATCTGTACCACTCCAAAACTCATCTGATTTCCCTTTGGATTTTTCACATCCATTTTGCATGGGGTTGTGGAGTGGCAGTGGGGGAATATTTTTGTCAAAGATTTAATACAATACAAAATTTATCGTGAATCTTTAATGTTTTCTGTTCCTTTTTCAGATTTTTTACATTTCATTTCATTTCCTTCTTCACTGAGTCTGAGAGTTATACAAGTATTGAAACAGGCCCTTCTGCCCACCATGTCCCTGCTGACTATAAAACACCCACCTATACCAATCCTCTTTAACCTACTTTGCCTTAGTGATTCAAGTGCTTGTTTACCACTACCACCTTATTAGGCAGTGCATTCAGGAATGCAAGAACAGTTTTGCTTTTTTTAACGTGCCCAGTGAAAAACACACACTGAATACGTAAATTTCTCTACGCAACCTCTTACTCTTCCCCAACCTTTTCAAAACGCTGCCATTTTGGGGCTTGAAAAGCTTCCTACAGCCACATAGAAATATCTGCAGGAGTAGTTCGTACCTGCACCTCTGCAGGCTGCATCCGGTCAGTATCCCGAACCTGCCTTTCTCCATTTTTAGCCATGGGCGATTTCCCTCTTAATATAGCCATATTTTGGTGGCAGAGATACCAGAATTCACCACTCACTCGTGAAAAAAGTTCTTCTCATCTCGTTTTTAAAGGATTTCCCCTTTATCCTTAAGCTGTGACCCCTTGTCCTGGACTTCCCTAACATCGGGAATAATCTTTAATGAATGTCCAACCCCTTAAATTTATCATCTTAAGATCCCCTCTCAATCTTCTAATTCTAGAGTTTAAACCAAGTCATCCATGGTTAAGACAGTCCTGACAAGCAGTCTGGTGGTTGATTTAATGTCCTTCCTCAGATTTGGAGCTTGAAGAATCTCCAGTGGGTCTCACCAAGTGTACAACTGCAGTTCTCTGCTCCTATACTTTTTGCAATGAAAGATAACATACCATTCGCTTTTTTATTTATTTATTTTTTTTTTTTCCCAATTCCACAAACAATTACTTATTAATTTCCAACGTAACTCTTAAATTGACATGTAATTCCCACATCGCAACTAGCAGATTCTTAGAGACAATGAGTTCTGATTATTGTGCGAAGTAGTTACATGAATGCAGAGATATGAGACTGCAGATTATGGTCTGAGTGCAGGTAGATGGGACTAGGTGAAAATAATTGTTCGGCATGGACTTGTAGGGCCGAGATGGCCTGTTTCCGTGCTGTAATTGTTATATGGTTATATAGATGCTGGTGTCTAGAGTAAAAATCAGGCTCCAGCACCTGCTGAGTTTAGCAGTTTGTTTCTTGCTCCAGACTCCAGGATCTTCTGTCTCTTATGTCTCCATTTTGCCCTCCTCAGCCTCCTCTAGTCTAAAGAAAACATATTCAGTCTCTCTCTGCATAACTCTCTACGCCAGACAACATCCAGGTTAATCTTTGCTGCACCCACTCCAGTGCAATCATGTCCTCCCCACAGTGTGGCAACCGGAACTGCACATAATATTCCAGCTGTGGTCTGTCAAATGTTTTTTTAAGTTTTACTAAGATCTCCTAGCTTAGCTAATGAAGGCGTGAATCTGTTTTTTTTAAAGCACAGTGCTGGAGTAATTCAGTTGGTTAGGCAGTATTTCTGGCGAACATTGTTAGTCAGGACCCTTCTGATGGGGGGGGGGGAATGAAAGGTTGCAGATGGGGGCAGGACAAAGCTTGGAAAGTTATGCAAGTAATAAGTGAATACAGGGAAGGTGGGGACAGATGGTTGGACATAGGCTAGAGATAAAAAGACAGAAGGTGTGAGACAAACGATTGAATAGTTCTGAGTTGTGAGTCTAAAGGAAGGAATGTAGGTTGAAGGGGATAAATGGGTGTGTCCAAGTCAGCATAGGAGTGAGAAGGAGATTGGTAGTTAAGGGCCTGTCCCACTTGGGCCGTCACTTACGCGACAGGCCGGTAGTGACTGATGCGCGACGGTCCCAGCGAGAATCGCGCACGTCATCATGCGCCCGCACAGCCGTCTTGAGCGCGTGACGTCATTTGAAGATAGACACAAAGTGCAGGATTAACTCAGCAGGACCGGCAGCATCTCTGGAGAGAAGAAATGGATGTTTCGGGTTGAGACTTCTTCAGTCTGAAAGAAGGGTCTTGACCCGAAACGTCACCCATTGCTTCTCTCCAGAGATGCTGCCGGTCCCACTGAGTTACTCCAGTATTTTGTGCCTATCTTCAATCTTCTTGGCCCCGCTCTGGGAGTAGGAATGGGGGCGGATCCGGATCCGTAACGGCTGTAAGCCCCAGGCTGAGTTCGACGATTGCTTGCCTGCTTCTGCTGCTGTTGGAGGTGAGACGTTGCGCCGCGCCAGAGTCTTGGGCCTGTCCCACTTTGGCAGTCAGTTACGCGACAGGCTGGTGGCGCGCAAAGATTTCGTTCAGGGCGAAGTCCACACTCCACGCCACTCCACACTCCTCCACACCACTCCATGCGCCCGTCCCATGCTACCCACACGCTAGCAGGTCGCCTAAATGGCGCGCGAAAGACAGCCAAGTGGGACATGCCCTTAAGTTACCCAATAAGACTTGCTGTTTCTCCAGTTTGTGTGACAAGGATTCCAATCACAAAAGCAATTGCCAGTATTACCCAATTATCTATAACCTCATTTGGTGTTTTCAGATTCTAATGTTTTACATAGCTTTATGCATTTGTCCCTCTTTGTCCTCACAGGGAAAATATATTTGTGTCACACTTAGTGTGCCTTCCCCAGTAAATTTATTTTGTCTAACTGTACCCTTTCTGGTGATACTGAGGTTTTCCCTTACCCACCACTACTCGACCTTTATTCAGTTACTTGTACGTGGTGCTGATTTTATGAGTTGTTGAAGATTACATTATTTCCATTTCCTTAGTAATGCTGTCAGCAGGTGAATGCTTTGGAAATCACTCCGGACCGCAGTATGATTGCTGCAGCAGGTGAGCACATGTACTCTCGTTCACTCATGCACTTGATTAACTACCAGGTGGGCTGCTCCTGCACTGAGATATATCACTGTTGGCCTCCATTGGTGAAAATCTAAATGTGGATTTTAATACACGATTTTTGTGTGGTTGAGATGGAAGCAATTGTGTGAAATGAACATCATTTCCACTTTTAGGAGCACTTTGCCCTTGAGGTGCGGGAGGGGAGAGAGTCCCTAGACTGTGTTTGGATTGTTGAATTGTGTGCTTGTGGCTTGCAACAGATCTTCTTCCCAGAGGTGAAAGCGTTAGGTGTTAGTAACCAGTCAGAGAAAGACGCGGTGCACCTATGCATCATCTGTAATCGCAGGTTCTAACAGTATTTTGACCTTATTGCTGATCAGAGCTTGTGCAGATGCATGGTGGTATTTGGCTTGTGTGATCTATCTGGCAAAATGATGCATTTTATTTTCTTTGCCTTCTCTTGTAGGATATCAGCACATCCGAATGTATGACTTGAATTCCAACAACCCAAATCCAGTTATCAACTATGATGGCGTCAGTAAAAACATCACCTCGGTTGGTTTCCACGAAGACGGGCGCTGGATGTACACTGGTGGCGAGGACTGCATGGCCCGAATTTGGGACCTCAGGTACTTACCGGGAGGCCCAGAGTAAGGTGACTTTTGGTGGCATCAAGTATCTACATTTTGATAGGGTGCTGCGAAGACAGTGGTGCTGTTTTAGGATAAAGCATTGGATCCAGGCCTCACCTGTACTTGGGTTCATGTAAATTATTCTGTGCCAGAGCTTTTTGCTGAACCGTTGTCATTGAAATAGATTTCCTAATTGTTTTGTTAAGATAATTTTGTGCACAATTCCAAAACTGACAGTACTTTAAATAGCTGTAAACTGCTTTGGCCCTTGCTGAGGCCAGCACTCCATGGCAATATGACACAGCACAGCTGGTAGAGCCACTGAATCACAGCACCAGGGACCTGGATTCCACCCAGATCTCAAGTCCTGTCTGTGTGGAGCTTGCTCTCCCTGTGACCACGTGTAGATTTCCCCCACATCCCAAAGATGTGTGTGTCGTTTGATTAATTGTCCACTGTAAATTGCTCCTTGTGTAGATGGACGTTGGAATCTGGTGGGAGTTGATAGAATGGGATGAGTGTACAATGAGTTTAAATTGATATTGATAGCTGCACGGACTTGGTGGGCTGTAGGGCCTGTTTCCACACTGAATCTCCATAACTCTAAACGCAATATGTACCAGTTGGGATGGGGAAACCTTAAAGGAAAGGGAGTGTTTCTCCAATTCCAAGTGAATGCACAGATCTTCAAAATCAGTAACTGGTTCGGTTCATGCAGGCCCAGGAAGCCAGGATTGTTGTCTCCTGATGTTGTCTCCTCTGTCCACACCCCACCCTCAGCCCAGGAACACCAAGTCTACAGAAGGCCAAAGTGGGGAAAGGGATGGACTTTTGAATCCTGACTATAACTAAGGCATGGCTGTTGCTCCAGTCCATCTATGACTTGAACTATTCTTTTATCTTCCGACAGGTCACGTAACCTGCAGTGCCAGAGAATCTTCCAGGTCAATGCACCTATCAATTGTGTCTGCTTGCATCCTAATCAGGTAAAGCTCAATGTTTTGCAACGGGCAGACTGCATCCCCACTCCCTCTCAGACCGAGTATGTTATGGTTTCCAGTGGAGATATAGAGTTGTCCAGCACTGTAACAAACTATGTTTATGTCAACCTTTTTGCACACTGCGCTTTGGCTGCATTACGATCCTATTCTTCTATGCCTTGTCTATTTAAGTATCTGCCAAACTATCTCTTAAAGTAGCAATCGTTTATGATTCCACATCACCTTCTCTGGTAGCAATATCAACTACTCTTTGTGTAAAAAACTAAATGCTGAGATCTTCTTTATATCTCCTACCACTTGTCTAAAACTTGTTTGTTTTTGATATCTCCACCAGAGAAAAACAGATTTTGACCATCTACCTTTCTAAGCCTTTCAAAATCATATATATTTCTATCGGGTCACCCCTCAGCCTTGATCACTCAAGGAAAACAAGACCAGCCTATCCTTAGTCTCCCCATAACTAAAGTCCTCTAAACCAACCAGGCAACATCCATGGCAATCTCCTCTGCATTCTCTCCAGCACAGACATTTGAAGCTGGAAATGTGTTTCCCAGTTTCTCCACAGTGCATTACTTGCCAGTATGTGGCGCTGCTGTACTTTGCAAGGTCTTTCCCTAGTTTTTCAAATTCTGAAAAGTCCTGTTGACCTTGCCAAAACCGGCCTTCGACATTCGACACTTTACTCCAGGACTCATTACAGCCTTAAGCAAACGTGGACTTAACAGCTCAATTCCAGAAATGAGGTGGCATGATTGTTATTAATGTCGGCAGAATTTGCCTGTGACAAGAAGTTTAAGAAAAGTGAAAGACCGTGGGAATTAAAAGCAGGTTCTTCACTAGCCAGGGTCGTGCAGTGGTGAATAAAAATAGTTGCGACTGTTGACGGTCAAACATTTCGGCTTTGAGATCTCACAGTGAAAAATGCTTAGGGCAGTGTCAGAGGCACAGCTGCCTGCAGTTGCTTTATAAATGACCTTTGAACATACATTAACTCCACTTCTGACCTCATGGTGGAGCAATGTCCAGTTCCAGTTGCAATTCCTGTTGATGAAGCAGCCCGTGTATACAGCACTTTGTTTAATCTTTAAATCTATTCTCTGCTCTTAGTTCCTCCCATTTCATTATAACTAAGGTTATTATTCCTGAGGATGTCCGATATTGATTACTGAAAATGCCAAGCATGCCTGTGGCCATTAAAAGCAACTCCAAGAATGTTCACATGCAATCACACCTGTTCATTCTTCTCGACTTTGTAGCCAAGTTGGCGGATGATACAAAAATAGGTGGAGGAGCAGATAATTGTAGAGGAAGTAGGGAGTTTGCAGAAGGACTTGGAGAGTGAGAGTGAGTGGACAAAGAGTTCAGAGAGTGGACAAAGAAGTGGAATGCAGCGTAGAAAAGTGTGCGATCATGCACTTTGGTCGTAGGAAAAAAAGCTTAGACTATTTTCTAAATGTGGAGAGGATTCAGAAATCGGTGTAAAAGGACTTGGAGCGCTGGTGCAGGATTCCCAAAATATTAATGTGCAAGTGGAATCTGTAGTAAGGAAGGCAAATGCAATGTTAATATTTATTTCAGGACGACTAGAATATAAAGCAAGGATGTAATATTGAGGTTTTATAAGAACTGGTTAGACCACATTTGGAGTATTGTGAGCAGTTTTGGGCCCATATCTGAGGAGGGATGTGCAGGCATTGGAGAGGGTACAGAGGAGGAATACGAGAATGATCCCGGGATGATTCGGTTAATGTATGAAGAGCTTTTGATGGTTCTGGGCCTGTATTTGCTGGAGTTTAGAAGGGTGAGGGGGGATCTCATTGAAACTTACCAAATAATGAAATGCCTTGATAGTGTGGACGTGGAGAGGAGGTTTCCACTAATGGGAGAGTGTAGGACCAGAGAGGGCAGCCTCAGAATAAAAGGACATGCCTTCAGAAAGGAGATGGGTGGAATTTCTTTAGCCTGATAGTGGTGAATCTGTGGAATTCATTGCCACAGGTGGCTATGGAGGCCGTCTTTGGGTATTTTTAAAGCAGAGATTGACAGGTTCTTGATTAGTAAGTGTGTCAACAGTTACAGGGTGAAGGCAGGAGAATTTGGTTGAGACGAAAAGATAGGTCAGCCATAATTGAATGGCAGAATTGACTCGATGGGTCGGATGGCCTAATTCTGCTCCTCTTACTTATGACATTATGACAAGTTTAAGTTCTGCTTTGGATTCTTCCTAACTATACCGAAGGTATTCATGGGCTTTGCTCTCTTTGCAGGCAGAGCTAATTGTTGGTGATCAGAGTGGAGCCATTCACATCTGGGATCTTAAAACGGACCACAATGAGCAGCTGATTCCTGAGCCAGACGTATCAGTTAATGCCGTTCACATTGATCCAGACGCAAGCTACATGGCAGCAGTCAATAGTTCGGTTAGTGATTTGGCACCTTCACCACAGTAAAAGTCTTCATGACAAGCTCAAAATGAGATGATAACAGCAAAGTTGAGATCTGCATGGTGTGATGGTGGCAATGTCGATGGTGCAGTGAGTTGGGGGCTTGGATCATTGCAACATCTTAACATTGCATTTCAAACTTGCACCATCTGCCAGCTAGAAAGATGGAAGGCAAATAGTTGGAATTTGGGGATGGTAGCATTCCTCCCTCTGGGTCTTCTGGGTCAGCCTGATGTGGACATGTTTACTTTACCATCAACAAAATCAAAATCCTGGAAATACCCCTCACCCCCCCCCCCCCCCCCCCCCCCCCCCCCCCCCCCCCCCCCCCCCCCCCCCCCCCCCCCAACTCAGCTCACAGCAAACCTTAAGGAGGCAGTTCACATAACCTTCTCAAAGAGACAAATACAGTAAATATGTCTGTCTGCCTCCACGATCACATTATTTTCGGGTGGGGGCTGACCAGCTAGTATCCTTGATATTTCTGAAATAAGCCCAGACTATGCTGGAAGCACTCAACTGGTCAGACACATCTATAGAAAGAGAAAAAGAGTTGCAATGTGTTTGGTTTCCAGTGTAGAAGAAATTACATTGTGAACACTGATTGCAATGCACTGGATTGGAAGAAGTGCATGTGAATCACAAGGTCACCTTTGGCTGGACTGTTGGAATCTCTGGATGGTGGAAAGGGTAGAGGTGAAAGGACACAGTGGCGCAGTGTTAAAGTTGCAACATTTCAGTGCCAGAGACCCGGGTTGGATCCTGATTACAGGTGCTGTCGCTGCGGAGTATGTACGTTCTCCCTCTGACCTGCGTGGGTTTTCTCCCAAATACCAAAGATGTACAGGTTTGTAGGTTACTTGGTTTCTGTAAGTTGTAAATTGTCCCTAGTGTGTAGGATAGTGCTGGTGTACAGAGTGATTGCTGATCGGAATGGTCTCGGTTGGCCGAAGGACCTGTTTTCACGCTGTATCTCTATAAAGTAAAAGATATGTATTGAACCTCCTACTTCTTCTTCTTGCATATGGTGTGCACAGCCTAAAGTTGTTCTATTTGATCTTATTTGATTGTGCACGCCTCGTTGAAACAGGATGGATCACGTGAAGGTTGCAATCTCCCACTCCATTGAACCTCCTGCAAATGCAAGAGATAAATGCAAGAGAGGCGTGGGAATAGGAGTGATTGTTGGGGATGGAATGGTAGATCACACAGGAAAATGTGCTTTTGAAATACTAAAAAGAAAAGGGAGGGGAATATGTGAGTGGTGGTGGAATCTCATGATACGTGACCAAAATTGTGAAGGATGATCTGTATTATGTAAAGGCTGATGAGGGGGTTCAGAGGAACACAGTTTCTCTTTCCACAAATGCTGCCTGACTTGCGAGTGTTTTCACCATTTTATTGTGTTTCTGGAATTAATATAGTAGGTTCTTTTTATTTTTGCCCTGATATTTCTGTCTTGTTAATATATTCTGTTTCTTTGTGGTGTCGCATTAGGGTAATTGCTATGTGTGGAATCTGACGGGAGGCATAGGTGATGATGTTACTCAACTCATTCCCAAGACAAAAATCCCAGCTCACAAACGCTATGCACTTCGTTGTAAGTTCAGCCCCGATTCCACGTAAGTGCTTTCCTTTCTATGACGTTTTAATCCCCAGTAAACCTCATAATCAGTATCTTGGTTAGGGTGTTAGGAAGGTGCTTTTGTACCAGTTGTATCCACCACTCTTCTTGTGATACAAAACAAGATCCTAGTTACAAAGTAGTTCATGAGGAAGTGTGACTCGGGTAAGCAATGACTCTGCTTACCATGAAGTGTGCAGCAGAAATAGTGGGGCTGATCATCCACTTGGATCTGCACTAATCTGCCAGAGGATCCCCCTGTGAGAGGGCAATTCCCAAGCGCATGTTAGTGAATGTCCTTTGAATGTTAGTGAATGTCCTTGACAAGCAACCATATTGAAAATGTTGACAGCTCGTGGGAGGCCTTGTGCTGTCCCAAGCCACGGATTTGAGGTGATCTCTCATGACAGCCACAGACCAGGCT
Organism: Leucoraja erinaceus; assembly: GCF_028641065.1. Lineage (NCBI taxonomy): Eukaryota > Metazoa > Chordata > Chondrichthyes > Rajiformes > Rajidae > Leucoraja > Leucoraja erinaceus. Next base: position 17,544,356 of record NC_073396.1, read on the forward strand.
GGAAGAGGCTGCGTGGCCTGGTGCCCCAATAAATCAAGTCTGGACAACTACACCCTGGCATACTTTATCAAAAGTCAGAAATATGGGGGAGAAAATTAACCAAAAACATGAGCATATTTCACTGGACTATGATAAGACTTTTAATTCTCATGCTTCTCATATTTCCTTATGACATTCAGCTACTCAAATCTGCTGGCTAACAAGGCATTCCCATCAGTCCTTTGTCCCTACTTGCCTCATTGCAACTTGCTCTCTCTCTCAATTAAAATATAGAACAGTACAGCATAGGAACAGGCTGTTCAGCCTATAATGCCTGTAACTTAAACAAATTCTATCTGCCTGAATGTACTTTCCCTCCATCCATGCCTGTTCAGATGCCTCTTAAATGTTGTTGTTATATCGGTTTCCACTATCTCACCAAAATGGTGTCAGTAATAACACACAAAAAATCTACATCTAGCCTAGATATTTGTGTTTACTACTGCTAAAATGTAAGATGAATAGACAAGATAAAGGATTGAGCTTCAAGGATTGGGTTGTCAATGTGCCTTGCTCTGCTAGTTCAAATATATGTTGATTCTATTGCTATTTAACATTATATAGGACATTAAGTGTATATTACAGATATTAAGGGAAATTCCAAGAGTTTGTACATTAAGGGAAAGAGGTTTCCCACTTAGGAAACCTGAACGGAAACCTCTGGAGACTTTGTGCCCCACCCAACGTTTCCATGCAGTTCCCGGAGATTTTTGTCAGTCTCCCTACCTGCTTCCACTACCTGCAACTTCCGGCAACCACCTGCAACCTCCAGGAACCGCATGGAAACCTTGGGTGGGGCGCAAAGTCTACAGAGGTTTCCGTTCAGGTTTCCTAAGTGGGACAGGGGCATTAGAGAGAATACAGTGCCCTTCAGAAAACAAAGTGTGTGTGCCACAGGAGATGAGGAAAGTCCCCAATGAGTATTTCTGCTATGTTTTTACTGTATCTTGAGGACAGTTATTATTACAGTCGAGGAACTGCTGAACACCGTAAGGCATATGAAGGGAGACAAATCTCCCGGCCTAATCAGATATATCTGAGGACACTGGAAACTAGAGAAGAAATGTCTGAGATATCAATCATTAGTAGATATGGGTGACGTGCTGGAAGGTCTGAAGAAGGGTCTCGACCCGAAACGTCACCCATTCCTTCTCTACAGAGATGCTGCCTGACCTGCTAAGTTATTCCAGCTTTTTGTATCTATCTTCAGTTTAAACCAGCAGTTGTGGAGCAGAGGGATCTAGCAGTACAAGTACATAGTACTTTGAAAGTGTCATCACAGGTAGATAGGGCGATCAAGAAGATTTTTGGCACATTGGCCTTCATGAGTCAAGGTATTGATTATCGAAGTTGGGATGTCATGTTACAGTTGTACAAGATGTTGATGAGGCCACATTTGGAACACTGTGTTCAGTTTTGGTCATGCTGCTATAAGATGGATGTTAAGGTGGAAAGAGTGCAAAGGAGATTTACGAGGATATGGCCAGGATTTGAGGGCCTGAGCTATATGGAGAGGTAGGGCAGGCTAGGATTTTATTCCTTGGAGTGTTGGAGGATGAGGCGTGATCTTATAGGGGGAATCCTGAACCAGAAGACATGGGTGTAAGGTAAGAGGCGAAAGTTTATTATGAACCTGAAGAGCAACTTTTTCACACTGAGGGTGGTGAGTATATGTAACGAGCTGCCAGAGGAGGTAGTTGAGACAGGTTCTATAACAAAATTTAAAACACATTTGGAGAGATACATGGATAGGAAAGGTTTGCAAGGATATGGGCCAAACGTGGGCAGGTGGAATATCTTGGTCAGGATATTAGGCTGGTGGTCTTGTTTCCATGCTGTATGACTCCATGACAACCAGTCAAGCCCCTACGTATTAGTTTGTGTCAGTCTCCTTGTGTTTCTGCTTGATTTTCTTGAACTGGAGGATTCTCCTGGCTGAGTCAACAGCATATCAACCATTCCATTGCTGTTAGAGGCATCCCACTGAGTGCAGATGGTTGCTTTATCTCCTCATGTAATGACTTCTCCACTCAAAGTAATTAGCTGCAAAAACTCTGGAGCAGTGGGTTCTGTGCCTTATAAATATGTTTTTTCATCAATTTATTCCATGAGGCATTAGCAGAACAGGCAAATGAGAAGGGAATGCTATTAATTTCCCAATGAAAGTAAAAGCACATGGCATTTCATTTTCACATTTTTAAAAATTCAATCAAGAATATCTAAGCCACATAATCCGGTTATAGTTTACATATATATCAAATGTATAATTTGGCAGTGTATAAATAATTCAGTGTAGGTTCCAGCTCCGAATTTCAGCATTAAGGAAAAACTACAGTGTCTTCTAAGTGTGAGACAGTTGTTAACTTCTTGCTGCGGCTTGATCAGAGACACTGTCAATGTCCTGCTGCTAAGTGTCTCAATGGGATCTGATGACAGAGCTACAATGGCAGCTGGAGGTGAGTTATTGAGTAGGGAACAAGAGGATGAAAGTTTACCATGGATAGTGGAGTTACTGTTAGATCAGCCAAAATTGTATTACACAATGGAGCAGGCATGAGGGACTGAACATCTTACGTCTGCACCTAATTTGTATGTTCAGAACACCGGCCTGACCCTAGCATACATTTGACAAGTATATTTGCAGTGTGTTGTGTTTAGCTTCTTGTTTTCCATCCTTTATCTGCTGTGCCAATTTTTTTTGGTGAGAGCTTTTGATTCTGCACCAGTCCTTGGCCCTGTATTTTTTCTGTACAGAACAGTGTGTGAACTGTGCTGCTGTGGAGGGTTGAGGTCCCGACCACGGGGGAAAATGGATGAGTACTGGCCAATTTTTGTGCCTTCCACCACAGTGATGAATGCTGTGGTGGATGTTTTTGTTAAATTTTTATTGGGTATTGTGTGTTCTTTATCATAGTACCGCTGCTGACAAATTCATTTCACTTGCACTTTATGTGTAATGTGACGAATAAAACAGTATTGTATTGTATTGTATTGAACAGTGCCTGAACATGGAATGAACGTTTAAATGGAGCAATATATCAGACAAACTGTTGCAAAGAAGATGTATTATAGAACAATCCATCTAACATTTCTTGTTAACGTGCAGTATAATTTAATTCCATTTTAACTTCTCTGTAACTGTGTGATAAATTACTTTCCAACTTTGTCCGATATTCCTTCCAAACAGACTTCTTGCCACGTGCTCGGCTGACCAGACCTGTAAAATATGGAGGACGTCCAACTTCTCCCTCATGACTGAGCTTAGCATCAAGAGCAATAACCCTGGAGAGACATCGCGAGGCTGGATGTGGGACTGTGCGTTTTCTGGGGATTCGCAATATATTGTCACAGGTGAGAAGTAAACCATCCAAGTAAGGAACTGGTTCTATTTAAACACTGCTTGTGATGAAACAGTTATTTTCTAATATTAGTACCCAATTTCAAGTAAATTAAAACATGCTCACTCCAAAGTACAATTGATTTACTTGGAACAATTCCTACTTTGGACCTCTGGGGAAACACTCAAGGATTCCTTGTTGATGATCTAATGCCACAGTTATATGTAATGACCCTGGGCAGAGGACAGCAGTTTAGAGTTGTGTTGGATTTAGAATGTGACTGCATTGTGGCTTGATGACTACATGCCCTGCTTAACATCCGGCAATTATTCACATTTTAGTTCACGCTCTCAGCTCTGAGCCAGAAGGTTGTGAGTTCAATTTTCACTCTAAGATCTGATCATGTAAATTGGATTGTGCTGTAAGGGAGTACTGTAATGTGCTTGCTTTAGGCAAGATGCTAATTTGTTCTTTTTGGGTCGATGCATGAGATTCCATGGTGCCATTTTGAAGACTTGTAGGGGTGACCTCTTCAATCTTGTTCAACGTTATTCTCTGAACCTACATCATAAAACCAATCTAAGTCCAACCTGATTGCTGCATTTTCTACATTACGACAGTGAATACATTTCAGAAGTACTTGATCGGCTGTGCAATGTGCAGATACTTGAACTCTTGAATGGCACTGCATAAATGCAATGTTTGTTTAAAATAACTTTTTTTAAATGTATGTTATCAGGCCAAGTTGTTCATGTGGCTTGGAATCTATCCAACAAGTTGTTTGCGAAGATGGAGTTTGCAATAGATACTTATAAAGCATATTGGCACATTTTAATCTAGAAATTTGCATTCTTGCACAGTAGTAATTCTTTAAGTATGAAGGCTAATGCTTTTATATCCCCATGCAGCCTCTTCAGATAACCTTGCCCGGTTGTGGTGTGTGGAGACTGGTGAAATTAAACGGGAGTACAGTGGGCATCAGAAAGCAGTTGTTTGCCTGGCCTTCAATGACAGTGTACTGGGATGAATATCTCCAAAGGAGCCTGGCCCTTCCCTTACCCTCTTCCTCTCCTTTCCTACACCAAGCACATGAATTGGAATCCTGGCAGGTTGCTTTCATGAATCGCTATGAAAACGTTGATCCAAGTTGCTGCAGTCTGGGACCTCTCTGTGTATTCTATCACTGGACTTGACTTTTGCCACTTGAGCTATGAGATGGTAACTAATGCTACAGTTACTGTGCCTCGGCTCTCACACCAGGATTTCAAGCAGCAGAATGCTGGTGAGTGAAATGTTCGTGCTGTTCTTTTGAACAGTGAAAAAAACATCAGGTGGCATACCTAAACTTGAACAATCTGAAGAGCATTATAAGTTTTGTGGCATTGAAGGGAATTATTCATGAGAGCAGGTCCTTTACATTTAGTGAGGATGAGAATAATTTGAGGAATGAGTTCAGGATTTCTGGTGCAATATATTGAACACACACTAACATTCTCTTAACTTGTGCACCAATAACATATGCTAAGGATATCTTGTGCAGCATGAAGAATGTCTCATGTAAAGCTATGGTATGTAACTTTTGTATGGGTTAAAGATTATGCATCGTTACAGTTTATTGTTTCTGATAACACTTTTCCATATTTTCTTGGTAATTAATTCGAAAAGATTAGCAGTAGCAGTAGGTCTACTACGAGAGCTGGTGTGTTTTCACTGCTCTTTAATATCTAATGTTAAGAAACAATGCAGTTGGTGAATGCTGAATAGCATCTAATGCTGTGTGCAATCATTAAAACTGCAATGAATGAACATATCTGCACTGATTGGACACTCCTTTCCCTTTTATGTGTGTTAGTACCTATTACAAGGTTAGTAGCTATTACAAGATTCTACTGTGGAATAACTGAATCTGAAACAATTCCTCAATTTTGTGCTTCATTTTTTAATATTTACAGAAAATTAATTTATACAAAATTAATTTATAGAATTTGGTATATTTGAAATGGCCGGTCATAAACTCCACCTTTTAAAATTCTCTTGAGAAGGTGGCGCTGAACCTCTCCAGATCTTGTGAAGCTACTCCCACACAGGGACTGGAAGAGGATTTTAACCGTGTCATGGAATAGTATGTTTTTCAAGTTGGTGAGTGACTTGCAAGGGGAATATGCAGGTTGCAACATTTCCATGAGCATGTTGCCCTTTCACTTCAAGGTAGTGGAGATCATAAGTTTGAGAGGGTCATTCAAAGGAACCTCAAAGTTGCTGCATTTCATTTGTAAATGGATTGCACTGCTACCAAGGTACATGGGGAGGGAATGTTTAAGGTTATGGTTTACTTGACATGGATACTACCAAGCTTCTTATTGTTGGAGCTGCCCTCACTCGGTTCCCTGTTGACTGAATAAGTGCTGTCTCATTAGGTACATCAGCTACTGATACTGCACTCACTTCAGAATCTGAGGCCTGACCCCATATCTCATAAGGTGCAGATGGACATGTGGATCGTATGCACCATATTGAATGTTTCTTCTACCATCCCAGTTCAGACTTGTTTGGCTTGCTTTTTCACATTCCATTGATGTAAAGGAGAGTCGTCTCCATATTGACAGGATCCTCTTTTGGATGTGAAGATTAAACTGAGGCTCATTTTTCATTAAATGCTTCCAAAAGAACCAATCACACATACCCAAAGGGAACATTTTCAAGGTTGGTTTTCTCAGCAATCACTGGTGCAGGCTATTTGGCCATGATCATGTTACCATTTGAAAGAATTCATAGAATTCTCCATCACAGAATTAGCTGCATTGTTTTAAAATGCAATAGCAAATCGCTCTAACAGCATGTAATTGACTGGGAAGCATTTGTATGTGCTCTCTCCTCTGTATTCTGTTTGCAGGGATTTGATTTTTGTCTTGTGCAATTTTCCTAATGTGATGATCATTTTATCTGACTTCAATTGGTGACCTCTCTTTTCTCTCTATCCTAATGATCCGTGAATTTTAAAATAGTGAGTGATGCAATTCTACTGAACCTCCATATTGATTTGATCCGTTTTTTTCTGAAAAGCCCAAAAATAGATAAAAGGATATTTCTTCTCTATAACACACGGTATTCTAGAATTTAAATTCCAAGGTAAAATGGTGAATTTTGGTCATTTTAAAAACTATAACTTTACAAGCAAAAGTAAAGGGAATGTAAAGGGAAAAACAATGGGTGTGGGGGGGGGGGGGGGGGGTCAGAACACTGACTAAGTACAAGGAAAGAAAGGAATCCATACTGCGGAACTAAAGAAAGTGGCACGATGAAGCATACATCAAACTTTTTTTAAACAGACTTTATATTATCATTAGGAGTGACATGAGGAAAAAGTTCCATTATTTAATCTGGCAGATAGTAAAAACACACTGAGACACAGACATTATTTGGAAAGCAGATATCGATGCAGAAGTAGATCAGCCGTTGCCTTGAAGGCCCTGCGGAAGCAGAAAGGTAGCACCATGAGAAAATAAACCAGCAGCTGTGGTGGAATGCATTCCTTCAGCCTGCATAACCTGCATTTAATGGAGCGCACATATTAGCTCTACCCTTTGGGAGCCGATTCATGATCAGGGTAAAACAATTATTGTGTAGATATCGAAGATTGGGTGTAACCTGCTTCTATCACTATGACTTGCATGTTACTGTGTGACACTCGTTGAGATACTGTCTGTTGATAAGGAATCCGGATTTTATTCTTGCCTGGCTGCAATTAAGTGGAGTTTATTGTAGTGCAGCCAGAAAGAAAACTATACTTCTGACCTTCTGCATTGTCATGTATAAATGAACTCAATGAAAGGATGTCATTCCTAACCTGAAACCTGGCATTTTAGAAAATAGCATTGTGTAATCATTGAAATGCAGAAGAAAATGTAGTACTCACTGTTACTTTTCTGGAGCCAGTAAATAGGCATGTGATCACAGAGGCTGTCAATGTGCTCTCCCAGAGCTAACAGGTCCACATTGTTTTTAGTCAGTATCCCAAGGTACAGTCTGGAGAACTGTGTTTCATTTCTCTGCACCTGGTTGAACTAAAATAAGAAATGTTTTCTCTGTTGAACTTCCCTGTTATTAATTCATTTTATTTGCTATATGTGGTGTGTACATCCTGAACTCTTGTCCCACATAAGTACTGCTTCTCCACTGGCTTCCTGCCTCGACATAGTGATTTCAGAATCTTCCTAATCTTGCCTGTTGTTTCTGATATATACACTCTAGTTCTCCACTTAAATATTCCACCATGCCTTTAATCTTCTTGCTTAGCTCTTTTGCACAATGTGGCTTTTCTATTCCTTGCAAGAAATCTTGGTAAGATTTAGTATTTTGAGGCTATACAAGAGCAATTTGTTTCTGCTTCTGGGAACGCAGGTAAAGTTGGATCAAAGGCAAGAAAAGAACAACAGTTCAATTCATTGGCCTTTTCTTTCAGCTCTACAATCTTCTAATAACAGCTCATCGCTGCCACTGAAGCTTAAATCTCTGGTGCATTGAGTCTCTCATTGAGATTCATCTTTCTAGCATGCCAGCTTTCTAATTGAAGGAAAACCCACTGTTCATCAAACTTCTCATTCATCCATGCAGCACACCCTTCATACTCTAATTCATCTCGCAATTATATGAACTATTTCACCACTGATTAACTTTACAGGTTTAAAACCAATACTGTATAAACTGAGAGCGCCAGGCATATTTAAAAATGAGGAGATGCCAGCCTAGTGAAACTGCAAAAAAGGATACTGTCCACTGAATAGGAAAAGCAGCATGCAATTGACAGAGCTGGGTAGTCTCACAAGCAATGTAGACACAAGGAGTTGCACATGCTGTATTATTCACACTTTTCTTTCTCTCCCTATCTTCCCTGTGTCCCACCCGGATGCACATCCATTTGTTCCTTTCCTCTTCCACCTGTCCCATTCCACCTATGTTCCTTCCTCTGGCTTTAAAATGTGTACCCTCTTCTTTCCATATCTCACTCTTTTTGTTTTTTCAACTCTGGTCTTTGTCCAACCATCTACCAATCATACCCCCCCCCCCCCCCCCCCCCCCCCCCCCCTTACCTGTATCCACTAATCACTTGCTAGACTTTGACTCATCCCCACGTCTCAGTTTCAACTCACACTCTACAATCAGTCTGAAAAAGTGTCCCGACCCAAAGCATCACCTGTTAATGCTCCCCAGAGATGCTGCCTGACCTGCAAATGTACTCCAGCAGTTTGTGTGGGTTTTTTTTGCTCACAAACACTGGATCAGGCTAAACCTTAGCATTCTCATCACATCTAGCCGTAAAGGAGGGTGGGCAATTAAACAGTTAATGGAAAAAGAGACTTAAGGACTATCTCCGTCCACAACAGTGGCAGGTCCTAGCATGTAAGTGTTAACGACAAGGCTGAAATGTTCACAACCATGTTTAGCCAGTAGTGATGAATAGGTGTTCCTTCTTAGCTTCTCCCAAGATCCCCCTCATTGCCAAAGCTACTTTTCAGCCGGTTATGTTCTCATGTGATATCCATAGCAAGTGAGAGCACAGGGACCAGGACTACATGTAATGCTAAACAGTAAAAGCAGTATAGGACCAGACAACATCCCAGCTATGAACAGAAAACTTGCTCGTTAAAACCAACAAACTGTTCCAGGACTGACCTCCATCCACCAATCTGCAAAACTGCCCAGGTATGTTCACAAAAAATCAAAAGACAAAATGTAATCTGGCTCATTACTGCCTAATCGATGTATCTGGCAAAGCAATGGAAGTTGTTATTGACATTTTGGATTGGGACCCGTCGGGCTGGTTGTAATAGTAGGGGAAAAGAGCTGGGGCGTGACAAAACCTGGCAACTGACAGGTGAGTAGAAGGGTGGAGGATGTTGTTTGGCAGATATGTGGAGGAAATGACAACTCAAGTTTAGCACCAGTGAGTAGATTATTGCCAAGTAAAATCCATTCAATAGCACTGTTGATGACAACTTCCATTGCTGCCATGTGTGCTGATTGAGCAGCAATTAGCCCCCAGATTGGGTTTGTACTGCTATTTGTGCAGAAGACATACCTGGGCAGGTTTTGCTCATTGTTGGAAGGAGGCCAGTGTTTGTTGTACATTCTGGGTACAGGTTGCTGATTTTAGACAGCAGGTTTTCCTGGGATGCTGTCTGAACTGGCTTACACCACACTAGAAAGGTAAAGATTATTCAAAGAAGGCACCTCTTTATCTAGGGGAGATCCTTTCTGTCCGTTTTCTTTGAATTTTTTCACAAAGTAACAAATTGTATTGATGAGGGCAGTTGATGCATTTTACGTAGATTTTATGAAGGCTTTGACAAAGTTTCACATGGGAGATTGGTCGAAAAGATTGGAGCCCATGGATCCACGGTACACTGGCAAAAGTGTTTGAGTAATAGTGTTTGGAAGCCTGTGATCAATGTTGTACCAAAGGGATTGGTGCTTGGATGCTTACTGTTTGTCATATATGTTCATAATTTAGAAATGAATGTAGTGGGTATAATTAACAAGTTTGCGAATGGAACAAAAATTTATGGTATTGTTCTAGAAGATTGTCATGAGAGGAAGTGGAAGTTACTCAACGGGGCAGCACAATGGCACAGCAGCTGCCTTACAGCGCCAGAGACCCGGGTTCGATCCTGACTACCGGTGATGCCTGCCCAGAGTTTGTACCTTTTCCTTGTGACATCATAGGTTTTCTCTGGGTGCTCCAGTTTCCTCCCACATTCCAAAGATGTGCAGGCTTATAGGTTAATGGGCTTTCGTAAATTTCCGTGTGTGGGATAGAACTACGTGTAAGCGTGATCATTGGCCAGCGCAGACTCGGTGGACTGAAGGGCCTGTTTCCACATTGCATCTCTAAACTAAACTGAAAATAAGGCTTGATTAGACCACACCCATGGTTGTATGAGCAGATCGAGGCACCATGTCCTAGGAGAATATTGATTTTTGGACAAATGCAGCATTGATTTAAATTTTACCTGCGCTTCATGGGTTGAACTACAAGGGAGAAATACATTAACTAAGTAAATGGGGAGGGAATTATTTCAGGTGGCTGGAGTTGTAAGGAAAAGGCTACATGATTCTGTGAGCATGTTCTGCCATTACACTAGATCATGGCTGATGCCTTACTTTTACTTCCCTGTCTATCGCACAGAACCCTTGACTTTCTTGTGGATGAAAGATCCAGTAAGTCACTGACCAGATTTCCCCGGGAGGTTTGTTTTCCATAAGCTCGGGCCTCATTACACCCAACCCCACATATCCTGCTGCTACAAAGATCTGCAAGTAGAGCTGCCCTAAACGACCGATTGCGTCAGGTTCTTGTGCCACAGAATTTATTTATTTCCATCTTGACTATTCTTTTCCTCTTGTCTAGTTCCTTCCCACTTACATTTGTGACGCCTCTGATGTCCTCTACCACTTTGACTAACTTCCAGTCTCTTCACACCTCAGTGCCATTTGCTTCTTCTTTGAACAGGGAGGGGCCCAACCATTCTTCCGCCACCACTACCCTCCTTTACCCGACAGAACTTTCTCATGAACAACTTCTTTAACTTCAGTCACTTTCTCTTGATTTTTCTCAATTTCTCTGTGTCTTTCTGAGGGTTTAGGTTTGTAACAAATACCATTACAAATCCACAGACTCCCACAGTTATCTTCCCACTTTCACAGCGCAGAATGATGCAAGGTGGCATCATTAACTTAGTTTGTGTAAGAAGGAACTGCAGATGCTGGTTTACACCGAAGAAAGACACAAAATGTTGGAATCAGGCAGTATCTCTGGAGAAAAGGAATAGGTGACGTTTCGGGTCAAGACCCTTCATCAGACAATTAACTTAGTTTCTCTCTTTCTATTGATGATGCATGGTCGATGTCATTTCAGAATATCAGCAACTGTTGTATTTGGGTATTTTTCTTTCTGCTCTCCACCCTCATTCATTTCTCCATCTTTACACCTCCTCCAGACAAATCGGTTGTGATTAACAAGTATTCATTACCCACACTTAGACAGCACCAACAATTGTCTGGTTAGCTCATGAAGGATGTGGACGCTTTATAGAGGGTGAACAAGGGGTTTACCAGATTGCTGCCTGGATTAGACGGTATTAGTTGTAAGGAAAGGTTGGATAAACATGGATAGTTTTCTCTGGAGTGTTGGAGGCTGAGGGGTGACATGCTAGAAGTATATAAGTGCGAGAGGCATAGATAGGGTAGACAGTCAAAACCTTGTTCCCAGTATAGAAATGTCAAATTGCGGCACAGTGACGCAGCGGTAGAGCTGCTGCCTTACAACGCCAGTGGCCTGGGTTTGATCCCGACTACAGGTGCTAAATGTAGGGAGTTTATATGTTCTCCCTGTGACCGCGTGAGTTTTCTCTAACCAAATATTAGTCACTTTGGGAGCCTGAATAACATATTTTAATATTGAGAAAGAAGTGAAGGGATTTAAGTAAATTATTTCACTTTTGCATCTAGATATTACATGAATTTCCCTTGCCTGATCCGTCTCTCCACTAATATTCACTAAACGTGAGGGAACATATCATCACCTGATCAAATCTTGGCAACTGAATTCACTGTCTGCCTGTGGACACTGGTATTACGCGTGCACTTGTGTGCTGGTAGCTGAGTCATGGGGATTATCTAGCTCTTGGAAGCCATATTCTGATTGAAAGTCTGCCTCAGATAAATCATACCATTGTCTTACCTTCTCATGTTGAGCAGTAATGACTGTTTGCATATTCTCTAGGTCAGCAGCTGTCATATTTCGAACAAGACAGATGTTCTTCCCACCTGGCTGGTAACAAACTAAACCCTGCCAAAGGAGAGAAAAATCAATTTGTGAGCATGTGGATGTATCACGCTGACGATTTCTGCAGCATACCTCCATTCAGAAAATCAAATCATTCTCCCGAAGATAGACACCAAATGCTGGGACAGGTAGCATCTCTGGAGAGATAGAATGGATGATGTTTCAGGTCAAGACCCTTCTTCAGACTGAGAGTCAGGGGAGAGGGAGACATGGAGATATGAAAGGGTAAAGTGTGAAAACAAGAGGAACAAGAGATAAAAGGGGACGAAGAAAATGAAGAATGGATCATTGTTAGCTATGGGGAAGGTGACAATGAAGCATACAATCAGTAAGATGGAGACGCAGGCAAGCACAGGGAACACACATGTGGCTGTGGTAGCGAGTCTGGGCTTAAAACGTGGTCGTAGAGCTGGAGAGCACGAGGATTGTTATAGAACTGGAGAAGAGTCATTCTCATTGTACTGCACTTGGATGCTTTGTAGCCAGATGAGGTACTTGTACTTTAAGTTTGATCTTCATAAGTAATGGAGTTTCTGGTGAGCCTCTTGGAAAATGTAACTGAACTATGGCAAAAACGCATTGGAAATCCAGAAGCTATGGTTATGATAACTTAATTTCACAGGTGAGTGTGCCCATACCTTGGCCGTGAGCATGAAGATGTTTCCTCTAATAGAGGAATTCAAAATAGAACAATATATAGCACTGATGCACGCAGTAAGGAATTCAGGAGGAAATTCCGAATATAGAGAATGGTTAAAACATTCAAGGAGCGGTTAAATAAATGCAAGATGGAGTGAACTGGACGAATGCTTGGCAACTGGCATTGTAACTTCCAATTGAACACCAATCAGCTTTTGTCTGATGATTTATCTGGCAGAGATCAGAGCAGTAACTGTTAACGTTACCAGTTAGGCCACCCATATCCCCACTCACGTTCTTGCTGTCAAGCAGCACCACCGCTGTGTGGTTCCTGTTCACTATGTAATAAGTTACCAGGTCCTCATCTTGGTTCACAACCACTGACTGATTGGCAGTGGCATCCTGCACATCGTGCAGTGTTATCTGAACAACCTGTGGATAGGCAAAAAAACTTGGATGTTAAAATCAGAGAAAACAACAAGGCAGTTGCTGTCACCTCTTTACCTGCATTTCATAGCAACAGACATAGATGTAAGAGACACAGATGCTCAGACAGATTTTGACACAACAGCAAAGCAACTCACAGCAGCACAGTGGTGCTGCTGCATCTTGGATGTTGTCATTGTGCAGCTTGGATATTCTGCCAGTGACTACGTGGGTTTCTTCCAGGTTTTCTCCCACGTCCGAAAGGTGTGGGCCAGCAAAGTCGGCTTCAGAAGTTGGCTATGGGAACGGATTCAGAGCACTGGCTGCAGGGAGCAAATTTGACCTGCCGATTGGCCATGGAAGTCCTGATAAGGACGACATCAGCCATCTCACCCAGCACAGGCCCTCCGGTGGGGATTTCCGCTTTCATAATTTTGTCTGGATTAAATGAGGTGCTGGGCCACCAGTTGTCGGAAAATTGGTGGTGGACCTATATATGCATTGTTCATAAAGAAACAAACATCTAACTTGATGAAAATACTGGAGAAACTCAGCGGGTGAGGCAGTGTCTCTGGAGCGAAGGACTAGGTGGCATTTCGGGTCGAGACCCTTCTTCAGACTGATGTGGGGGGGGGGGGGGGGGGAAGAAAAAAGAAGATGCGGAGAGAGGGGGCGGTGGGGGAGCTGGGGAGGGGGAAAGAGGGAGAAAGCAAAGACTATCTGAAATTGTAGAAGTCAATGTTCATACCGCTGGGGTGTAAACTACCCAAGCGGAATATGAGGTGCTGCTCCTCCAATTTACGGTGGGACTCACTCTGGCCATGGAGGCCCAGGACAGAAAGGTCAGATTCGGAATGGGAGGGGAAGTTAAAGTGCTGAGCCACCGGGAGATCAGGTTGGTTATTGAGAACTGAGCGGAGGTGTTGGGCGAAGCAATCGCCAAGCCTATGCTTGGTCTCACCGATGTAGAGCAGCTGACACCTAGAGCAGTGGATGCAATAGAGGAGGTTGGAGGAGGTGCAGGTGAACGTTCTGCCACACCTGGAAAGACTGCTTGGGTCCTTGGATGGAGTCAAGGGGGGAGGTAAAATGACAAGTGTAGCATTTCCTGCAGTTGCAAGGGAAAGTACCGGGGAGAGGGTGGTTTGGGTGGGAAGGGACGAATTGACCAGGGAGTTACGGAGGGAAAATGCCCCAGCATGAGATGGACCAAGCGGTATTAAAAACACATAATATAGGAACTATTTAGCCACTAAGACAGCATCCATGGAGGTATAATCAAAGTTATTGTTTCGTCAATGTAAATAAATGTATTTCAAATTATTACGGCTGGGAAGGGGTGGAGGACACAAAAAGTAATATCTTTGATTGGTCCAAGACCAAGAGTGAATGAAGCAAGTGGTGATGGTGCTAACAGAGAGGATGGTGAAGGTTTGTTATCGGTATCTGTTCTGAATGGAGGAGGAGGAGGAGGAACTGGAAATAAATGAGTGAGAACAGAGAAGGGAGAAAAAAGAACTGAGATACAAAGCACAACAGTTATTGGAAATCCAAATATGGGAGAATTCTGGAATTACCCAGAAGACCAGGCAGTATCTGTTGTGAGAACAAAATGGAGTTAGTGTTCTGGGTTGATCAAGGTACAGATCAGCTGTAATTATTGAGCCTTCATCACTTGCTCTCAGATTCAAGTCTGAGCTCAGACACCTGATTAGAGCAATATAATATACAAAAGTGGAAGATTTTTTTTTCAACTGATGCCCTGTAGCTGTGAGATGGCACAAGCAAACCATGCACCGTTAAGATCTCGGCAACAGCCCAGTTATTTATTGAATGGCTTTTGAGCAGTAATTGTGTGAAAATCAGCTTTTATTTCTAGATTGCAACAATAACTTCATTTCAAATATACTTTATTTGCTGCAACATCAGATAAAAATTGAAAAAAGATTCCCACGTCACGTATTTATGTTCTCCTGACCTGCTGTCTGACCCGCTGAGTTACTCCAGTACTTTTTTAAATATTTTATTTGTGAGAGTGCAACAAATATTATAATGCCACATAAATGCAAGGTCTTGTGAATCTAACTGGTTCCACTGACAGTTTGAGATTTTAAATTTAGTTTTAAAAATCTGGAAGTAAGAAGCCGATGCCAGTGGATTAACGGAGGATTGTTGTGATAAGTTGCACTGCGTACTTTGGCTTGTACCAATCTAGCCTGATTTTCAAAGAATAACTGAAAGTTTATTGTATATTTATTTGTTTTATTGTGCCTGTTAAGCTGCAGGAAGTAAGAATGGCATTGTTCCAGTCCTGGTACATAATACAAGCAAACACCCCTGATTCTCGAAAATTCTGCAACAAAAAATGTAACAAAAAATACAGCATTTGTTTCAGAATCTGTATTGACAATCTGTTTTGCACTGATCCTGTCAATAATCTAACATTGCTAATTGTTTAAAATTGTTAATAAGTTTTCTGAAGCAAGGGATTAGATACTGTAGCCTGTTTGTCAACTTCACCTGCTACTCTGGATACTCTACATTTTCTAACCTTCCACCAATCTACTTTTTAACCCCAGACACACGCATTGCAGAGGATTTAAACTTACCTGCTGGCTACTTCCATTCAGACTCAATATGCCAGTGATTGAGCCCCCAACAACCACAGCTGCAGCCAGCAAAACCAAAGCTCCCCACAAAATATGCATTGCAGACCTGGTTTCAGCTCCCAAACGATCACTCTGTTCCTGTAACATGGAAGATGTAAGGTGAAGAGTTCAAAGGGTTAGTCTACAGAAAGTCAACGCTTTCTCGGGTTCAGTTCACTGAAAATCTGAGTGAGGAATTGGGGGTTTATCTGGAAAGAGTTACAAAATGAACAGTCTTACATTTGTGCACCGTAAACCCAAGTAGTGATTACCATCAAAATCAAACTCTGGGAGTGAGTGGAAACCCAGAATACTGTGGAATATCTGTGTCTGCTCACGTTAGTCTTTTCATTTAACTGGGAACCATGGAACTGGAGTGGAAGTATGTCATCCTTGATTGTAAGCACGGTCGAATATCGATGGCTGTTGTCCACTGTGACTGTGTACGCTGCTCGATTATGCTTTGAGAGCAAAGTCAGGGTTTCTTAAATATTAAAACTGGCAGCATTCGGAGACCAGTCACTTACACCGTGTCTTTCCCTTAGCTCATACATCGTATAATACATAGCGACGCTTATATAAACCTCCCTTCCCTGCCCTCAATTAAGGCTAAGTGCAGAACCTAGAATATCACTGACATTTAATACTTACAAATGGGCAAACACCCTTCAGGGTAATTGCAATCCTCCTGCTTCCCTCCATTCTCTTAGTATAGTGGCAGCAATCCCTCCTCTCTTCTCTGGCTTCCGTTGTAGCTGTGGATATCTCGACACTGTTCAGTGATGGAGCTGAAACCTGTGTGCCCAAACCCGCTTCCCTGTAGTGAGCCTCAGCTTGTTTGAGCCAAGGGCTGCAACCTGATGCCAGGGTGAAGAACAATAAGAAATGGACCTAAGAGTGCCAGTATCTCAGGATAGGAGCCAGAGAGCAACAGGTGCCAGACAGTCTCCAAGAGTAGCTAAAGCAAGTTCAGGAATGTTTTAGTGATGGATGTTAAGGTGGACAATAAGAGTCATTGAAAGCAGAAAACATTCAGTAAGGTTAAAGTTTAGGGAGAGTTTGGAAGATTAGAAAGCGTAGAATCTCAAGGTGTATTTAAGGTGAAAGAAAATGTATTCTGTGTCTAAGGGACATGGGTGAAGGTCGCAATACATTCAGGGATATCCAAAAGAAGCTTCAATAAATTAAAACTAGGCAGGGGAAGGGGGCTGGGAAGAGGCTAAATAATCCCTTGATCTGCAGCATTATTCAGTAATCACAGCTGAGCTTCTCCACATTTTCTCCATGTCCTGTGATTCGCTTCACACCCAAAAATCTTGGTCTTCAATATACTTTACACTCCCCAGGCTTCTAGAACAACATATCTCAGTCCTTGATGTTTCTGAAAAATAGGATGAATAGAAGAGATGGAAAGGATGTGTGGGAAGGGGTGGTAGGCAGAGGCAGGATAGTTCATGAATAGCGCTGTTAGGAAGGCACAGCATTAGGCTCTGGGCAGAGGAGGTTAGGAAGTAGAATCTGTCTGCTGATGTGGAATAACAAGGAGCAGACAATACTGTTGAGTGTCACAGTGGGTGGCAAGTACCACACGTGGGTGGCAAGTACCACACAGTGGGGTAGAAATAGTGCTGGTGGCTCACAGCTACAATGATCCGGGTTCAATCCTTGCCCCCTGGTGCTATCTGCATGGAGTTTACATATTCATCCTGTAACCACATGGACTCGCTCGGGAGCTCACTCCCTCAACCTGAAGACTTGTTGCTTGTTAGGTTAGTTGGTTACTGCAGATTTCCTTCAGTTTAAGCTGGAGGTAGGAGAATCAAGAACCCAGTTGATGCATACGAGGGGGCAGAACCAGATGCAGAAAGAAATGGGGAACTGGGATTGATCTGAGAATCAGTATTGACTATATGGGCCAATTGGCCTTCCATATCATATGTAAATATTTTAAAATACAGGTTGCCTACGTGTGCTCCAGCAGTAATTATTCTCTGGGACTTTCAATCAAATATAATGATGGCCGGTGACAAATGCCAGTAATGCTATCATCAATAAATTGAATATGGACTGGGTAAATAAGGTAGTCCCGAGGACAAATTCATTGAATGTACTCCACTGAATTCTCTTGAACAATATATTGTGAACTCTGCCAGGTAACATGCCATTTTAGGATGTGAGACACCGATTAAAGAAGGGATTTACAAAAAAATAATGTGGAATTCCCATAGTTATTGTTTATCCTCTATTGCTTCTGTGCAGAGGCAGTTGAGAGTCGGTACCTTGCTGAGTCCAGTATAACTTGGGTGACTGGGTGGGAGAATGCAGATTTCCTTCGCCTGAAGAATGTTGAGGGATCAGATATATTTTATGACAATCTAATATTTTCATAATTAATTATGTGAAGGCTAGGTTTAAAAGAAAAAAAAAACAACCAATCTTAATCATTATTATTGTAATGGTGGGATTCAAGAGAGAGAGAGAGAGAGAGAGAAGAGGTACACAAGGAACTGCGGATGCTGGATTACAAAGAAAAGACACAAAGTGCTGGAGTAACTCAGTGGGTCAGGCAGCATCTCTGGAGAACATGGATATGTGATGTTTCGGGTCAGGACCCTTCAGACTGATTGTGTGTGTGGGGGGGGTGGGGGAGAAATCTGGCAAAGATGAGGAGCTGGGCAAAGCCTAGCAAGTGATGGATGAGAAGGCAGATAGATAAAGGCCAGAGATGAAAAGACAAAAGGTGTGAGATAAGGATAGAAGTGTGAATTGTGAAGCCATAGGAAGGATATGTATGTGGTGGGGAGAAATGGGTGCGCATCTAGGTGGGGCACAGGGGAAGGTTTTGTGCGTAAGTTACCTAAAATTGCAGAATTCAATGTTCATACTGTTATGCCGTAAGCTAACCAAGCAGAATATGAATATCCTCCATGGTTCAAGCTTGTTTCTGGATCAATGCCCCAGAACTGTGGTTGCAGGAAGATATTTAAAGAAATATCTCATAATTGTTGACAATTATTCACTAATATCCTTCTGGGGAAAAACTATGCCATCTTTACACGAAACAAGCACTTCGTCCCACCTTCTCATACAGGGCTGGTCCCATTTGCCTTAATTTGGACTGTAGCCCTGGATACCCTTCTTAGACATATCTGCCCCAATATCCTTTTGAAGTTGTCATTGTTCTTTTAATTCTTTGTGACTTTTACACACAATTGTCTTTCTCATTTCCTTATAAATGGAATAAAAAGTATACAAGAAGGTAATGAGAAGTGGAATGTACTAAGTTAGGTAGTGATGATAGTTTTATCTTGATTATTATACAAGGCACTAGTAGAAGACAAGACATACGAGACAAGACGATTTGGCATTGCTGTTGGAGGAATGAGTTTCACAGGAGAAAAATATCCATTTATGAAACTGTACAAAGATAAAAACTGAATGATTTACTGAATTAACTGAGACATAGTTTGTACATAATGTATTCCCCCTTTATCCAGTGATGCTGTACTTGATCTTGAACTGTTTTACAAAACAATATGAAGCACGTTTTATTGAATTACTAACCGGTTCAGTACAATCACAGGAAGCATCCAATGCGTTATTCCATATCTAACCTGTGCTGTAGAGGCCCTAGAATGTTTGTTGACAGCAATAAGGGAGTTATAAGTTACAATTGTTGCCTTTCAGTAAAAGGAGAAATAGTTTCTAGTCAAATCTTATCAGTGACATAGATATAAGATGATTTGACAAAAGAAGAGGAAATGTGCTCTTCATGTGTTGTAATGTTCCACAATCTGGTATCATACAAAACCTATGATGGGATTTGAAGTACCCCTGGCCATTTGTTCGCACTGTTGTGAGTATAGGCTCTTGTCAAATTATTAATCAGGAACATCCTGACTGACCATAAGATGAAAGGAATATAATGAAGCCATTCAGCCCAGTGAGTCTATACTGCCATTCAATCATGCTGAACTATTTTTCTCTCTCAATCCCATTTTTCTGCCTTCTCCCTGTAACATTTGATGCCCTTCCTAATCAAGAACCTATCAATTTTGCTTTAAAAATACCTAATGTCTTGGCCTCACAGTGATTTGTATGATTCACACAATTCACTGCACTCTGGCTGGGGTCTATGGAGGGTTAGGAACTGCCTTAGAAATACCTGAGGAATTAATATCCAGCCTTGGACATGAGCCCATTTTTGTCACATCTGCCAAGGTCATTAGCGGCAGGCCTGAAGAGCAAAAGTTTCTGTTGCTATTTTAGGGATGACTCTATTTAGAATTGAGATCAGTCACTGAACATGTAATAAAGTAGATGCACAAATGTGGTACAGCCCCAAAGGGCTGGCTCATGGAATTAACATTGAATGTTGCAACAAGCCGTGTAAGATATTACGGCTTCAGAATGTAGATAGAACCAAGCACAGGTTTTCAGTACACGCTGTTGCCAGTGTGGGTCTTCTTTATATTGCAAAAGTACACTGCGCATAATCACACGTATTAACGAGACTGATAAGATATTGAATATATCACATGACACATCATACCATTCAAGTACTAGGTTCTTAAAGTTACAGTTACCATCATATACACTACGTTGCTCTCCCCTTAGAAAATAAAATAACGTAAATTAGACAAATACAAATAATTTTATAAATTTAATCTGACGATTGGTTTACACACTCTTTCTGATCTCCTAAGTGGTTGTGGTTCTAAAGGAGTCAAGTTCAGGATTATTTACCTTTGTCTCTACTTTCTTTGTAGATTCTTATTTTACATCTGAACTTGGAATAATACTAAAATCTGACAGATCTGCTTCTTCGTCTATGCTTTGCTCTTGTACCGGTTCATTCATTCCTTGCTGGTTATGTGCACACTTCTAACATGTCCTCCAATTTCTACCAAGTGCCTCCTGATACCACACACTTCAACTACTGTTCTCGCCTCCCACTTGTTTGCTTTGTAATGGGGGGTGGGCTGGGAACACGAACCTGATCATATGTATTGAACTTGCCTTCGTTTTGACTTCCGCCATAATGACGTTTCTGATCAGATTGTTTTCATTCAACCTTAGTAGATGGGTTAGGTAGAACCAATCTCAGTCTAGTTCTGAGCCTTCTTTTCATGAGAGGTTCAGCTGGCGTATACCCCGTGGTAGATTATGGCGTGGTAATGATGGTTGTCTACATGCTGATGCAATATGGCCTTTCTTTTGACAGTTGCAGCACAAAGAGTCCTTGAACTGACACTTATTTACTTTGAGTTGACCATTGCATCGATAGCACATATCTGCATTTTTCCCATAACTTTGCCGTGAAGTCCTTTTCCCTGTCTTGTTATGCTTGTGTTTTGGAACTGCCTTTTGACTGTGCCAGCATGGTTTGTCGAAACTCATGTGCACTTTGACATGTCATCTCCATGACCAAAGCAGTTTTGCATGCCAAATTGAAAGTAGGGGCTGGTTTGTTCAGTAATTTTGATTGGATTCGCTCATCCAGCATTCCACAAATCTATCACACAAAGCTCGATCCAAGAATGTCGCAAAATTGCAGTGTCAAGACAACTTCTTCAACAAGATAATTATGTTCCCGCCCACTGTCTCACCAGACTTCTGGTTTCTTGTGTGAAATTTGTAACTTTCTGCTTAGGATTCATGTGAGGATCAAGTTTTGAAAGAGCAGTCTCAATTGAAACATTCCTTGCTTTCTCTGGGGCTAGAATGTTGGTGAGTTTCATAAACTTCAGCACCAATTTCAGTTAATAGAATGGATTTATTTCATTCCTGGATGGCCTTGTCTTGTGCTCTTACCTGCAGTTCATCATCATCCTCTGTTTCTTCAGCTTCAATAATGTAATTTGCAATAAATTTTAAAAATCAATTTGCTCACAGTACGAGGTAAAGGTAAAGGCATGCTAGGGACCTGGGAACTGCAGGAAACTAATTGAAAAATATTTGAAAACTAGTGCGAAAAACAACACCAAGTGTTGCACTATGGCGAAAGATGTGGCCCGCCATCCGCTCACAGACATAGGTTCTGGCCTCGATACCGAACAAGGTTGCCGACCCCTGTTCTAGATGATTTGTACAACTGCTGTTTTAAACTACAGTCCCATGCATAAAGGATCTGCGGCCTATTTTGTCCAGTTCGCTAACAACTGTGACACAGCTTCGTATTTGCTGTTTAAAATGTTAAACAATACTGCAAATTTCAAAACAGTCCTGCATTTAAAGATGGAGTTCACAAACTCTATCCGATCTTCGTCGCCATTGTAAGATATTGCGATTTCAGCATGTAGATAGAAACAAGCACATGTTTTCAGTATATGCTGTTGCCAGTGTGGGTCTTCTTTATTTTGCAGAAGTACACTGCGCATACTTGCACGTATTCACGAGACTGATATGATATTGAACATATCACATGAAACATTTTGCTCAGTTCAAGTTAGTTACCATTATATACACTACAAGCCGGGACATTGCACTTCATGGTAGCAGACAGATGGTACAGCAGTCTGATGGGAAAGAAATAGTATTTTATTTTCAATATATGCCATTGAAAAGCATCTTATATGATACAGAAAGACTAGCATTTTAATTTTAGAGATACAGTGCGGAAACAGGCCCTTCGGCACACCGGGTCTGTGCCGACCAGCGATCCCTGCACATTAACACTATCCTACGCCCATTAGGGACAATTTTTACATTTACCAAGCCAATTAACCTGTGCCTAGTGCATAATATATCCCTTACAGATATGATGTTGCCTACTGTTATAGTAACTTACAGTTTTCTAGTCAAATATTATGAAGTGCATCAGGTTTGGCAGTAACGTATTTATAAACTGTCATTTGTCATTTATAACTGTCAAATTCCTAACAAAAATAGCACAAAATCATTACTGACCACTTAAATTATGCACAAAGCATTTAAAACGTATTATTGCACTGAGGTACTCAGAATATTACTTGATTGTACAGGACATAAATATAAATAGGTCCTGATCCGTCATTCAAGTCCTGGGAGTAAATCAGCCACACTATTCACATAGTAGGTTGGGACCAACTTGTGGCGTTCTGGGGAATCACTTTCCTGATGATCCTTCACCTCTTCTAGGGTGGAAACCCCTGTCAGGGTAAGAATGGTGCGGAGACCACAATTTGACCCCATGAGAATGTCGGTATCCAGCCGGTCTCCGATCATGACCGTCCTGCTTGGGTCAATGCCATGCTCTTTTACAATGCACTTGAACATAAAATCATTGGGTTTGCCGATGACATAAGCAGTGCGTTTTGATGCTGCTTCGACAGACTTCACCAAGCAGCCTGTGCCTGTAGACGAAGAAAAACAAATTAGGGTTCTGGGACGTAACTGTGCATCAAACTAGTTTAGGTAAGAAGAGGATGAGTTATCTGTTGTTGCTGTTCATGGCAGGTTTTAAGTGGCATTGTTAAATGGCTTAAACGGCTGTTTGTTGCAACTCTTGGGCATTATAAAAGTGAATTAGACCATCACATATAGTCAGAGAGTGATACAGTATTGGAAAACAGGCTTTTTGGCCTAACCAGCCTACATCCCAGCTACACTAGTACCACCTGCTCTCGTTTGGCCCATATCCCTCCAAATCTGTCCTATCCATGTACCCGTCTAACTGTTTCTTAAACGTTTGGGTAGTCCCTGCCTCAACTACCTCATCTGCCAGCTTGTTCCATACCCCCAACACCCTTTATGATTCTGAATTACATGTTTTCCCCTTCACCTTAAACCTATGTCCTCTGGTCATTGATTCACCTACTCTGGGCACAAGACTCTGTGCATCTACCCGATCCATTTCTCTCATGATTTTATACACCTCAATAGACTCTTGCACTCCAAGAAATAGTCTCAGCCTACTCAACCTCTCCCCATAGCTATGACCCTCTCACTCTTCAACATTCCTCGTAAATCTTCTCTGTACCCTTTCCAGCTTTCCTATAAGATGGTGGCCAGAACTGAACACGACACTCGAAATGTGGACTCACCAACATCTTATACAACTGCACCATGATCTCCCAACTTCTATACTCTATATTCTGACTGATGAAAGCCAATATGCCAAAAGCCTTTTTGACCACCTCATCTACCTGCAACTCCACATTCAAGGAACCATGCACCTGCACTCTTGGTGTATCTGCTCTATAACATTCCCCGGAGCCCTATTGTGTAGGTCCTGCCCATGTTAGACTTCCTAACATGCAACACCTCAGTTTCTCTGTATTAAATTCCTCAACCCACCTGGCCAATCAACCAAGATCTTGCTGCACTCTTTCACAACTATCTTCACTATCTGAAAAAAACACCCACTTTTGTATAATCTGCAATCTTGCTAATCTTGCCATGTACATTCTCATCCAAATCATTGATATTAATAACAAACAGTAATGGGCCCAGCACCGAACCCAACCCCAATGCATTCCACTAGTCACAGGTCTCCATTCTGAGAAGCAACCTTCCACCATTACCCGCTGCTTCCTTCCATGAAACCAATTTTCTATCCATTCAGCTATCTCTCCTTGGATCCCATGCGATCCAATGTTTCAGAGCAGCTCACCATGTGGAATTTGTTGAATGCTTTGCATGTTGTCCACAACTACAGCTCCGCCCTCGTCTTCAAAAAAACTCAATCAGATTTGTGAGACACGAACTCCCACGTACAAAACCATGCTGACTATTCCTAATCAGCCCTTGTCTGTCTAAATGGCTGTATATCCTATCCCTCAGAATACTCTCCAGTAACTTTCCAACTACAGATATTAAGCTCTGTGAAAAAAGTCACAAAGTGTTGGAGTAACTCAGCAGGTTAGACAGCTGCTCTGAAAAACACGGCTAGGTGATGTTTGGGTCAGAGCCCTTCTTCAGACTGTTAAATAGATCCATGTTTCCAAAATGTTTTCAAATTCATTCTGAGGATATGGGGATTGCGAGCAGTCTTTTTTTAAAGCCCACCTCATATGCCCATGACGGGCTCTTGGTGAGCTGTATCAGTGCCTTCACAATGCTTTAGAGGAAGGAGTTACTAGATTTTGACTAAATCAGCAGTGCATTTCAGAGCCAGGACAGTTTGCAATTTGTGGAGGACCATGCAGGTGGTGATGTTTCTGTGTACCTTGGCCTTCCTAATGCGAGAGCTAATGGAGTTCAGAGGTACTGTTGAAACTTAGATGAGCTACAATGCAATCTGTAGATCATAAATACTGCAGTGACAGTATGATTGTGGTGGAGGGAAAACATGTTTAGTTCAGAAATGTTTAGGCCTAGAGGTGGACATGGAGAAGATGTTTCCAATAGTGGGAGAGTCAAGGACCAGAGGGCACAGCCGTGGAATAAAAGGACATACCTTTACAATGGAGAAGATGAGAAAATTCTATTGGCAGACGGCGGTGAATCTGTGGAATTCTCAGATGGCAGTGGATGCTAAGTCATTGGGCAATTTTAAAGCAGAGAATGATAGGCTGGTCATCAGTAAAGGTGGAGAATGTTACAGAGAGAAGGCAGGATAATAGGATTGAAAGGGAGAAATAGCTAAGCCATGATGAAATAGTGAAGCAGATTAGATGGGCTTGATGGCCTAATTCTGCTCCTATGTTTTATGGATTTTGGACACTATTATGTCCTGGAATTTACTACTTAATATTTTTTTGGAAACAACAGCATTTATGCCACATCTTGCGAAGGTGAAACACCTTCTTGAACCAGTGCAGTCCTGCTGAATGTACTCCTATAGCCCTTTTGAAAGAGTTCCAGGATTTAAACCCAGTGACAAATGATTAGCAATATACAGTGCCCTCCATAATATTTGGGACAACAACCCATCATTTATTTTTTTGCCTCTGTGTTCCACAATTTGAGATTTGTAATAGAAAAAATCACGTGGTTAAACCACATTGTCAGATTTTATTAAAGGCCATTTTTCTACATGTTGGTATGAATGTTGACTTGGAGAATTCAACATTCATACCACAGGTTGTAAGGTACCCAAGCAAAATGTAAGGTGTTGTTCCTCCACTTTGCGTGTGGCCTTATTCTAACAATGGAGCTCCATTCTGACAATGGAGGTCCCGGATAGAAAGGTCAATGTGGGAATGGGAAGAGGCGTTAACAACCAACAGATCCAGCAGGCCTTGGCGTAAGCATTTGGCGAAACAGTCACTGAATCTACAATTGGTTTTGATGATGTACAGGACGTGGGCCGCAGAACCGGGCGGGGGCTGGGGGGGCTGCACCTTTTTGACGCGACATGCTTCATAACCCGAAATTATCCAGCCCGCAGGCGTATTTTTCTCTTCTTCTGAGGACCTCCGACATCCAGAATCTCAGAACAAGCGCACAGTGAGCGCGGCAAAACCACGACCAGCCGTGGTGGAAACCGACAGCCCCCTCCCCCCCCAAAACCCGCCCTCCGGTGATTAGCCACCGAGCGGAAGGGACGGTGGGCCCCGAGAGTGAGTTGGCCCCGAGAGAGAGAGAAGGGAGGGATGGGGGATATATCCCCCCACTTTGAGTTGGAGGATGGCCTGTATTATCCCCGTTTTTGGAGGTTGAGCAACAACAAAAAATAATAATTGTGCCACCCTCCCCCCTCTGAAGTTTTTTTAAAACATCGCTGGAGAATTTAATCGCAGGAGTAAAATAAAAATCGACTTCTAACGCCGTCAACGGGCCGGATCTCCCGTACGGGACAAATAAAGGTAAGCCGTTTATTTTACATATAAACTTGCTTTTTAGGATTACTTTAATCCAAATTTTACGTTGCGAAAAGGTGATTTAGGCCCCATACGAACCGGCAGTGTTTTTCCTGCCGATGTGGGGTTTAAATTCACCGCAAACCGCAACGTTCCAAACGATCGCGTTCCACATAATCCCACTCGCAAGATGATTTAAATGGCCATTAATTTACAGGAATTAAACACTAAATTCCTTCCATTTGGCCTATAAATTCATGACAATTTTTTGAGATTTAAAAATCATGTTATATTGTGAATTCTTGTGTGAATATTATTTGGACACTTAGGATATTTAAAAATGTTAACCTTTTCTTAAGAAATGGATAGATGTTTAGAACTAGTAATTGAATTTTGTAATTAGGTAACTAACTAATTATATGCTTTAATTTCAGGTCATCCAAGTAAGATTGTTTCATATTTGTTTCAGAATGCTTTAATCTATAATAACTGGAAATTTCATTCAGTTCTCTTAATTTTTAAGAAAGTTAAGGACTCTTGACTGTCCTTGATCACAGCTTTTGAGTTAAGTCAATGGAAAAGCAATAGGGTACAAGATGCTAATTTCCGAGTATGAAAATTGTCATAACTTTTTTTTAATACTGAAGATATGAAAGTGAATTAGGTGTCAAATTAAACTTCTTTTTATGCTTTATCTGATGGGATAAATTGCAGACTTGATTTTTTAAATCTTAAAATGTTGTAACATTACTAGGTACTGTGGACAGGATAATGAGGGTTTGGAGGAGGAAAGGGGGGGAGGGGTGGTAGGGTGATAAGTTGTGCTTATATTTTGTTCCCAAGTCTCTCGCTGCCTTGGAGCCGCTTCCTAATTTTTTCAGTGTCTTTCCCACTCCAATTGTGATTGCCTCCCATCCCGCTGCCTTCTTACCCGGGATGCCGCCGCCTTCCAGAGGGAGCAGGGTGTCGGTGTTGGTGGCCAGAAAGACGCATGCGGGGTCCCGCAGGTAGCGAAAGGCCCGGCATAGTTTCAGATAAGTGAATTGCTCGTCGAAGCCGACTAACACGGCGGCCACGGTGAGGTCGAGGGGTTCGGTGGCCCACACCTGCAAGGTCCCGGGTGTGACCTCAGGGCCGGGACCAGAGCAGACGATACCCTGGGCCTGCAGTTCGCCGCGGAGGGCGGCGCCACCGATCACGTAGACGGAGCCGCAGAGCTGGATCTCCCGCCGCAGGTAGAGGGCGGCGCAGGGCGCGGTGGCGAAGATTTGCTGACAGTGCGCACGGAAGCCCAAGCGCTGCAGCTTCTCCACGTACATCTCTCGGCTCTTGGTGCTGTTGTTGGTGAGGAAGAAGACCAGCTTGCCACATTCCTGTAGCCGGTTCACCAGCTGTGCCGCGCCGGGGATCGCGCTCTCTCCTCTCCACAGCACCCCGTCGCAGTCGAACAGCAGCGCGTCCACCGAAGCCAGGAGTTGTGAGCGCAGATCCCCGGCCAAGGGAGCGCAGGCGGCCGCCATGGCGAGCAATGATGGCGAGTGAGCAACGCGGAACCGGCACCTCGCTGACCGGCCCCGCCTCGCCGCGAGACCACGCCCATTGCCCCGCCTCTCATCTAGACCACGCCCATTGTCTCGCCTCTCCGCTAGACCACGCCCATTGTCTCGCCTCTCCGCGAGACCACGCCCATGGCCCCGCCTCTCCGCGAGACCACGCCCATTGCCCCGCCTCTCCGCTAGACCACGCCCATTGTCTCGCCTCTCCGCGAGACCACGCCCATGGCCCCGCCTCTCCGTGAGACCACGCCCATTTCCCCGCCTCTCCTCTAGACCACGCCCATTGTCTCGCCTCTCCGCGAGACCACGCCCATTGTCCCGCCTCTCCGCTAGACCACGCCCATGGTCCCACGAGACTACGTCCTTTGCCCCGCCTTTCCGCGAGACCACGCCCATTGTCCCGCCTCTCGACGAGACCACGCCCATTACCCCGCCTCTCCACGAGACCACGCCCATTGCCCCGCCCCCTGACGGACCCCACCTCCCAGTGAGACCACGCTCCAGTTCACGCCAAAGTATTAAGGGCCTGTCCCACTGTACGAGGTAATTCAAGAGTTCTCTCAAGTTTCCCCTGGTTCGAACTCGGAGAAATGAGGTCATAGCCATTCGTAGGCACTCGAGGGCTCTCGTGGACACTCTCCCACTGTTGAAAAAACTTTATCTTACCGCGTTTCACGAGTACCTGCCATTAGCGTTACGAGCCGTTAAGAGACATCCCGAGCTCCGACGTACCTGCTATGTATACTCTACGCACTTACCACGAGTTCGATTTTTTTTTTAAACTCGGGAGTGCTCTTGGGTAAACTCGTATAGTGGGACAGGCCCTTAAAGCTCTATGATGTGTGGTTCACACTACCCCGCACATCCCACGCCCCTGGCCTCGCCATCCTAACCAAAGATACTAACAAGACCACGCACCTGGTTTCACCTTTCCATGCAGGCCACGCCTGCGATTTCGGACTCCACGGGGAAAATCTCTACCAGAATATGTAAAAATGTTACCGTTAGCGCATTGTTTTTTCGAGTAGATGTGATTATACACAAACACACAAATAAATACACGTCCAAGATCAGACTTTTAAGTATATAAATATATACACATACCAGGCACGTTGTGTCAGGGTGGGCAAGGTAGGCAGTGCCTACCTTGACTAAAATTATAAAAAGGTAATTATCAAATATAAATAGTAAATATTTCCAATTCATTTACTATATTCAGTATTTTTTATTATGAATATTATAAATTCCTCACCCACAGACCACAGTCTGTCCGAAATGGCAGACACACTTCATCCTCAGTGATTATCAGTACAGAAGCACCTCAAGGCTGCGTGATTAGCCTCCTGCTCCACTCCCTCTATACTCATGACTGTGTAGCCAGACTTGGTGCAAACTCCATCAACAAGTTCGCTGATTATACCACTGTTGTTGATCGTATTACAGATGAGGATGAGTCAGCGTATAGAAGAGAGATCGACTGACTGACCAAATGGTGCCAGAACACCAACCTGGCTCTCAACATCAGTAAGACTAAGGAACTGATTGTGGACTTTGGTAGGGGAAGGATGAGGACCCACAATCCTGTTCACATCAATGGGACGATGGTGTAGACAGTCAATAACTTCAAATTCCTGGGCATGCATATCTCCGAAGATCTTTCCTGGACCCAGCACACCGATGCAATTATAAAGAAGGCACATAAGTGACTCTACTTCCTGAGATCACGGATATTCGGAATTTCGAAGAGAATTCTCCTAAACACCTACAGGTGCACGGAAGTGAGCATTCTGACTGGTTGCATTGTGGCCTGGTGCGGCAACTTGAACGTCCAGGAGCGAAAAAGACTACAAAAAGTTGTGACCAGTGCCCAGTCCATCACCGGCTTTGACCTCCCCATCGTCGATGGGATCTATCGTAGTCGCTGCCTCAAAAAGGCAACCAAAATCATCAAAGACCCACAACATCCTGGCCACACACACATTTCACCATTGCCATCAGGAAGAAGGTACAGGAGCCTCAAGTCACTGGGTGTTTTCAAGAGAGAGTTAAATTTAGCTCTTAGGGCTAAAGGAATCAAGGGATATGGGGGGAAAAGCAGGAACGGGGTACTGATTTTTGATGATCGGCCATGTTGAATGTCGGTGCTGGCTCGAAGGGCTGATTAGCCTACTCCTGCACCTAATTTTCTATGTTTCTACACTTCTCACAGCCTGGGAAAAGCAGCCAACATAATCAAAGACTTGTTCCACCCTGGTCATTCCTCCTTTTTTCTGCTCACATTTGGCAGAAGGTACAGATGCTTGAATGCGCCAGACTCAAGAGCAGCTTTGATATCAAAGCTTCAGTTATCAAGCTTTTGAATTGTCCTGTCATAAGCTAGGGTACTGTTTGATTCACCACTACAGACATTTGACTTTGTCTATGGAACTGATGCACTACACAATACTGAGAACTACATTCTGTATCTTTCACATTGCTATATCTATTGTACTTGAGTTTGACGACTATATTTATGTATTGTATTATCTGATTGGTTTGTATGCAAAACAAAGCTTTTTACTGTATGACAATGTGCACATGACAATAATAAACCTAAACAATGTAACAGTCGTCATAACGTAAGGTACACATAGTTCTTAAATTATATACTCAATGCATTCAGTATTTTTCTATTGGTGGTATTGCTAATTAAGATTAAAAAAATCTTACTAATTCTAAGTTGAAATGGGATCAAAGTCCAAAAGGAGTGTTATCTTGATGTAATGTACCTGTGATAGAATATTCGTTGATTTTTTTTCTGCTTCAGTACAGTTTATTCTCTTGTAGGCATTAGGGAAAAAAAAGATATATGTGGGATGGGGGGGGCAGGGCAAAGCGAAGTTTTGAGGACTACATCTCCCACACCACACCGCGGCGCGCAGGCGCATGGCGGCGTGCTGCGCTCCTCGGCTGGCTCCACCTTTGGCGGCAGGTCGTAAACCCGCCATTTTGTGCTCCTTGCGACAAGTGAGAGGAAGTCCTGATGAATTCCGAGAATACGGCAGACAGGCAACGAGCAGCGGCCCCGAGCGGCGGCGGCGGGGAGGAAGGTAATTCGACCCCGTGGCTTTGAGGCCGGCCGATGCCACAGGCCCGGCTTGCAAAGGTGTGAGGCTGGAGGCCGAGGATGGCTTTTACCCTGCGGCGGGCTCCGGGTGGGGAGAGGCCAATTCCTGCGGGACTTACCCACCTCACCGGCGGCAGCAGATTTCTAGCACCCGCCTTTCCTAATGTTTAGGCGCTGTGCCGAAACACCGCTCAAAGCCTACTGCCGCCTTCCCCTTTGGGGAAACATTTGCCAAAATATCCCTTATTAGTGACGACTCCTCTCACAGCCGGATTCGGCCTGGCCCGTCCCAACCCCTCGGACAGTTGCCCCACAGTTTAAGGTGAGGGGGAGATTTAATAGGACCCTGAAGGACAACTTTTTAAAAATATATGCACAAAGGGTGGTGGATGTATAGAACGAGCTGATGGAGGTAATTGAGGCAGGTGTTACCACAACGGTTAAGAAATGTTTAGACAGGTACATGGATAGGGTAGGTTTAGAGGGATATAGGTCAAAGACAGGCAGGATTCGTGTGGATGGGACATATCGGTCAGCGTGGCCAGGTTGTGCCGAAGGGCCTGTTTCCACCAGTCTGACTATATTTCAAGAAATAACTCAGTGTATATTTTCACATGAAACTGGCACCTATTGATCCATCTTCTGTAACCTTCACAGTTATGATCTTATTTTAAAACAACAAGCCCCAATTTGATATTATCACCTTGCTTTCAAGATTCTCTCTGTACCATTTTAGTACGCATGATGAAAAATGATTAGCTCTGTCATACATTCTAAACGGCATTGCTGTTGTATATTTGCAGTTCAATATTTTTGTTGATCCATTTTTGGTACCCAGCGATTTAACATTCTACTTGCGAGTGCTAAGTAGACATGATATGGCCACCAATATAACAACTGACAAATGCCTACCTCTTTCAAATATTTTTATGTGGAGAATCTAATTTGCCATTCTTCGGTCTTCTGTCATAAATTTTCTTGGAAGAATATTTGAAAAACCA
The DNA here is from genome assembly GCF_028641065.1 of Leucoraja erinaceus. Lineage (NCBI taxonomy): Eukaryota > Metazoa > Chordata > Chondrichthyes > Rajiformes > Rajidae > Leucoraja > Leucoraja erinaceus. Next base: position 17,576,678 of record NC_073396.1, read on the forward strand.
TCAGACTCTAATTTATTTTGTAGCTCAGCAAGATCCTTTGTAAACATAGTCTTGGTGATTTGTTGACTTTCAGTAGCTTAATTTATACAGCCTGGAAATGAGGCAAAAAATCAAGGTAACTTTTTCAACCAGTCCCACCTGGCCAGATTTATTCAGACCTTTCCCTTTCTTATATTTGTCCAAATGTCTTTAATTGTGATTGTATCTGCCTCTACCATCACCTCTAGCAGCTTATTAGTTTAGTTTTAGTTTTAGACATTCAGCGCTGAAACAGACCCTTCGGCCCACCGAGTCCGCACCAACCAGCAATCCCCGCAAACTAATGCTACAGACACTCGGGACAATTTACATTTATACCAAGCCAATCAACCTACAAACCTGTACGTCTTTTGAGCGTGGGAGGAAACTGATGATCTCGGAGCAAACCCACGCAGGTCATGGGGAGAACGTACAAACTCCGGACAGACAGCACCTGGGGTCGGGATCGAACCTGGGTCTCTGATGCTGTAAGGCAGAAACTCTACCGCTGCGCCGTGCCGCCATCTATATCCACCACCCTTCTTGGAAAAGCTTACCCCTCAGGTCTCCTTTAATTCCTTCCCCTCCAACCTTAAGCTTTAGTTGAGACTAAACTAGCGCCAACACTAGTTTAAGACTTCTCCTTCCCGAAGTACAAGTCTATGAACAACCACTGTTCCTATGCTCTTCATGATTTTATGAACATCTGCAAGGTCACCCCTCAGCCTCATTGACTCCAGTGAAAACAGTTCCGGCCTATCCAGTCTCTCCTTATAAGTAAAACCTTACAGACTGAAATACTATTCTGCACCCTCTCTAGATGAACTACATTCCTCATATAATGTGGGAACCAGAACTGCACACAACTGTCTCATCAGCAACCCGTATAGCTGTAACATGATGTCCCAACTCTTGTACTCAATATCCTGACTGAAGCACCTTCACCACATTTTCTCCCAATGTTGTCACTTTCTGAAAACTATGTACCTGTGCCCAAAGGTCTCTTTGTTCTACAACACTCGCCAAGGACCTGCCATCTACTGTATATGCCCTCCCCTAATTTAACTTCCCAAAATGCATCACTTTGCATTTATCTAAGTTAAATTTTATTGGCCATTCATTTGCCAACTTTCTCCATTGATCTAGGTCTTTTTTATAATCTTACACAATTACCTTCACGACATTACCCCACCACTATTGGTGTCATCTGCAAACTTACTAATCAGGCCATCCACATTCTCATCCAAATTGTTAATATAAATGACAAATAACAAGGGACTGTTAATCCCTGCAGCACACTACTGGTCACTTTCAATCTGAAAATAAATTTCCACTACCCACCTCTGACTCCTTCTGTTGAGCCAATCTTGTATCCATTTGGCTAGCTCACCCTGGATTTAATTGGACTTCTAGACCAGCCTCAAATCACTTGGAGTTTAATATGAGCAAGTGTGAGATGTTGCACTTTGAGAGGTTGAATACAAATATACAGGTAATGGCAAGACCCTTAACAGCATTGATATATAAAAGGATCTTGGTTTCCAATCCCTTGTGTCCCTGAAAGTGGCAACACAAATAAAGTGCTAAAGAAGGCGTATGGTGTGCTTGCCCTTGAGTATAAGAATCAGGAAGTCATGTTGCAGTTTTGTAAAACTGTTTAGACTGCATTTGGAGAATTCTGTGCAGTCCTGGTTGTTCAATTAAAGGAAGGATATGGAGGTTTGGAGAGGGCACAAAAGAGATTTTCCAAGATATTATTTGGATTATAAAAGTCTCAAACTAAAACTTGGAGCATCCTGGGCGTGCATATTTCCGAAGATCTTTCCTGGTCCCAGCACACTGATCATAAAGAAGGCACATCAGAGCCTCTACTTCCAGAGAAGATTACGGAGAGTCGGTATGTCAAGGAGGACTCTCTTGAACTTCGACAGGTGCACAGTAGAGAGCGTACTGACTGGTTGCATCGTGGCTTGGTTCGGTAACTTGAACGTCCGGGAGTGGAAAAGATTTCAGAAAGTTGTGACCGCTGCCCATTCCATCATCGGCTCTGACCTCCCCACCATTGAAGGGATCTATCGCAGTCGCTGCCTCAAAAAGGCTGCCAACATCATCAAAGACCCACGCCATCCTGGCCACACACTCATGTCTCCATTGCCATCGGAAAGAAGGTACAGGAGCTTGAAATCTGGAACATTTAGGTTCAGGAACAGCTACTTCCCCACAGCCATTAAGCTATTAAACTCGCCAGCAAACAAACTCTGAACAATACCAGACTATTGCACTTTACCTTTAAGAAGGAAGTGCATATGCTGGAAAATCGAAGGTAGACAAAAATGCTGGAGAATCTCAGCGGGTGCAGCAGCATATTTGGAGTGAAGGAAATAGGCAACGTTTCGGGCTGAAACTTCATCCATTTCACCACTAACCTCCATCCGGCACTCAAACACACCTGGACCATTTCCGACCCTCCGACACTTCCCTAGCATTTTTTGACCTCACTATCTCCATTGCAGGTGATAGACTTCTGACTGGCATCCACTATTAACCTACTGACTCCCATGGATCTCTGGACTACACCCTGTTACCTGTAAGGACTCCATCCCCTACTCCCAATTCCTCCGTCTATGCCGCATCTGCTCCCAGGATGAGGTGTTCCACACCAGGGCATCGGAGATGTTCTCATTCTTCAGGGAATGGGGGTTCCCTTTTCCTACCATAGATGAGGCTCTCACCAGGGTTTTTTTGATACCCCGTGATGCTGCTCTCTCTCCCCATCCCCCCCTCACGCGTAACATGGGCAGAGTCCCCCTAGTCCTCACCTTCCACCCCACCAGCCGTCACGTACAACAAATAATCCTCCGTCATTTTCGCCTCCTCCAACGTGCCACTTGCCACATCTTCCCATCTCCTCCCCTGTCTGCTTTCTGCAGAGACCGCTCCCCCCGTAACTCCCAGGTCAATTTGTTCCTTCCCACCCGAACCACCCCCTCTTCGGGCACTTTCCCTTGCAATCGCAGGAAATGCTACACTTGTCGCTTTACCTCCCCCCTTGACTCCATTCAAGGACCCAAGCAGTCGTTCCAGGTGCGACAGGTTCACCTACACCTCCTCCAACCTCAACTATTGCATCCGCTGCTCTAGATGTCAGCCGATCTACATCGGTGAGACCAAACGTAGGCCTGGCGATCGCTTCGCCGACAACCTCCGCTCGGTTCGCAATAACCAACCTGATCTCCTGGTGGCTCAGCACTTCAACTCCCCCTCCCATTCCAAATCCGACCATTCTGTCCTGGGCCTCCTCCAAGGCCAGAGTGAGGACCACCGGAAATTGAAGGAGCAGCACCTTCTATTTCGCTTGGCCAGTTTGTACCCCAGCGGTATGAACGTTGACTTCTCTAATTTTAGGTAATCCCAACTGTCTCCTCCTCTTCTCAGCTCTCTGGCTCCTCCTCTTCCTTTCTTCTTTCCCCCACCCGCACATCAGTCTGAAGAAGGGTTTCGGCCTGAAAAGTTGCCTGTTTCCTTCGCTCCATAGATGCTGCAGCACCCGCTGAGTTTCTCCAGCATTTTTGTCTACCATTGCACTTTATCTGTTTATTTATGTTGTATATATATGGTCTATATTTGTTTGTGTTAAATTTTTATTGTGTACGTGTTCTTTTTTTGATTGTACCACTGCTGGTAAAATTAATTTCACTACACTTTATTGTGTATGTGATGAATAAATTTGATTGATTGATATGGTATATAGACACACTGAACTTTTGACTCTCTTAACTCTTGGATTAGAGAGTATTAGTTAAAACGAGAAGTTGCCCAAACTTGAATTATTTACTCTACAATATCAGGGGTTGAGGCGAGATAGGGGAAAATAGTCAGAAACTTTTTCCAAGGATGGAAATGGCAGAGTAGAGGGCATAGTTTTAAAGCATGGGGGGGGGAGGAGTTTAAAGATGTGTAGAACAAGTTTTTTTTACAGAGAGTAATGGGTGCCTGGAACATGCTGCTTGGGTTGGTAGCGGAAGCAGATATGAACATGGCATTTAAGAGAGATATCTCATGTCTCCTTTCTTGCCTCCTGATTTCCTTCTTCAGTGTACTTTGCTATCCTTTATACTTCTTAAGGGCTTCAATTGATCCCAGCTGCCTATACCTGACAAATTCTCTTATGATTCAATTTTTTCCAGCATCTATTTACTCTATGATTTTTGGAGGGACAGTACCTAATTGGTTTCTCATTATATCTCTTATCACACTTGGTCTCTTCCCCATCCCCCTCTAAAATGCATTGCGGAGGAGCAGCGATTATTTTACTATCTTCATGTAATCATGCTATGGGAACAAAGTTCATAAGACATAGGAGCAATATTAGGCCATTCGACCCATTGAGTCTGCTATGTCATTGAATCATGGCTGATCTATCCCTCTCAACCCCATCCTTCTCCCTATAATCATTGACAACCTTACTAATCAAGAACTATCACTCTCTGCTTTAAAAACACCCAAGAACATGACCTCTACAGCCATCTGTGACAATGAATTCTACAGATTCACCATGCTCTGGCTAAAGAAATTCCTCCTCATCGCTTTTCTAAAGGTATGCCCTTTATTCTGAGGCTCCCTCCTTTGGTTCTAGACCCTCTTCCATTAGTGGAAACATCCTCTCCACATTCATTCTATCTAGGCCTTTCATTATTTGGTAAGGTTCAATGACATCCTCTTCATCTTTCTAAACTTCTGTGTGAGCAAGGCAATAGACAATAGGTACAGGAGTAGGCCATTCGACCCTTCGAGCCAGCACCGCAATTCAATATGATCATGACTGATCATCCCCGATCAGTACCCCGTTCCTGCCTTCTCCCCATATCCCCTGACTCCTCTATCTTTAAGAGCCCTATCTAGCTCTCTCTTGAAAGTATCCAGAGAACTGGCTTCCACTATCAAAGTGCATGACCGCACACTTTGCTACACTGTATTTCATCTGCCATTTCTTAGCCCACTCTCCCAACCTATCCAAGTCCTTCTATAGGTTTCCTGCTTCCTCTGCACTGCATGTCCCCCTTCACCTATCTTTGCAAACTTGGCCACAAAACCATCAACTCCATCATCCAAATCATTAATGTACAACTTGAAAAGTAGCGGACCCTATGCTGACTCCTGCCAAACACCATGAGTCACCCACCGGCAGCCGAGTAGGCTATTTATCCGACAAACCCATTCCAGCATTCAGTTGGATAATTTATCTGTTCCTCTGTTTTTCTTCATTTATTCCTTTTTGCTTATCAAAAACATTGGTTTCATTTGAGTAATGTTGCACGGCTCCTTCTGGATGTGTTAACTTTGTGATCTTTCTTCTAGAAGAACATGATGTTCATAAATGTGGTCGATGTCAGGCAGAATTTTGCAGCCTGGAGGGGTTCATTACTCACAAATTGCAGAAAGCATGCCAGCGGACCCAGGCTCCATCCACAGGTGGTCCTGAGCTTCTCCATGTCAACCAGGCAGTCTTTGAGGTAGCTGTTACTTGTCCTGTGTGTTGGTGCCTTGGATACAATCTCTCCCTGTACTTGGCATTTTGTTGTTCTTGCTGGCTTTTTTTTAAAAATCACTTTTACTTATGACTTCCCTTCCTGAGTCCTGCCCATCAGCACTTCATTGACTTGCATCACAGTTGCAACAGTCTTTAGAATGTGATCTGAGGTAATCTAATCTTTTGCAAATTACTATTTAATTTGTCTCCTTATTCCTGCTTGATTGTCAATCCTTCACCATCTACCCATCTCATTTCTACTCCCCATCTGCTCATTCCAACTTGCAGCTATGTGCCCACCGCCCTAATCCAATCCTTTGCTCTCCTGTCACCTGTTCCCAGATGTGTCTTTTCCCTCTTCTGCCCTCCCCCTCCTCTTTTCTTGTTTCCTTCCTTCCCCACCCCCCTCTCTCCCTTTCCCCAACCCCTCTTTCTGTTTATGAATGCAAATAATAAAAAAAATAGAATTATTGCCTGTCTTTGGCTGGGTTTGTTGCTTAGTCTCCCTCCTTGGATCCCAGGGAAAGGAATTACCAGGTGGTAGACATCATGTTCAGAATTTACAGTGCCCTCCATAATTTTTGGGACAGACCCATAATTTATTTATTTGCCTCTGTACTCCACAATTTGAGATTTGTAGTAGAAAGAAAATCACATGTGGTTAAAGTGCACATTGTCAGGTTTTATTAAAGACCATTTTTATACATTTTGGTTTCACCATGTTGAAATTACAGCTGTGTTTGTACATAGTCCCCCCCCATTTCAGGACACCATAATGTTTGGGATACATGGCTTCATAAGTGTTTGTAATTGCTCAGATGTGTTTAATTGCCTCCTTAATGCAGGTGTAAGAATTCTTAGCACAGCACCTAGTCTTTCCTCCAGTCTTTCCATCGTCTTTGAAACTTTTATTGCTGTTTGTCAACATGAGGACCAAAGTTGTGCCAATGAAAGTCAAAGAAGCCATTATGAGACTGAGAAACAAGAATGAAACTGTTAGAGACATCAGCTTACCAAAATCAACTGTTTGGAACTTCATTACGAAGAAAGAGAGCACTGGTGAGCTTACTAATCGCAAAGGGACTTGCAGGCCAAGAAAGATCTCCACAGTTGATGACAGAAGAATTCTCTCTATAATAAAGAAAAATCCCCAAACACCTGTCCGACAGAGCAGAAACACTCTTCAGGAGTCAGATGTGGATTTGTCGCTGTCTGCGGAAGACTTCATGAACAGAAATACAGAGGCTACACGTCAAGATGCAAACCACTGGTTAGCCACAAAAATAGGATGTCTGGGTTACAGTTTGCCAAGAAGACCACAGTTCTGGAAAAAGGTCTTGTGGACAGATGAGATGAAGATTAACTTATAGCAGAGTGATGGCAAGAGCAAAGTATGGAATTGCCTAAGATCCAAAGCATACCACCTCATCTGTGACAGTGGTGGAGATGTTATGGCCGGGGCATGTATGGCTGCTGAAGGTACTGGCTCACTTATCTTCATTGATGATACAACTACTGATGGTAGTAGCATAATTAATTCTGAATTGTATAGACACATCCTATCTGCTCAAGTTCGAACAAATGCCTGTAAACTCATTGGCCAGCGGTTCATTCTACAGCAAGACAATGATCCCAAACATACTGCTAAAGCAACAAAGGAGTTTTTCAAAGCTAGAAAATGGTCAATTCTTGAGTGGCCAGGTCAATCGCCTGATCTGAACCTAATTGATCATGCCTTTTATATGCTGAAGAGGAAATTGAAGGGTACTAGCCCCCAAAACAAACATAAGCTAAAGATGGCTGTAATACAGGCCTGGCAGAGCACTACCAGAGAAGACACCCAGCAACTGGTGATGTCCATGAATTGCAGACTTCAAGCAGACATTGCATGCAAAGGATATGTAACAAAATACTAAACATGTCTACTTTCATTTACGTGACATTGCTGTGTCCCAAACATTATGGTGCCCTGAAATGGGACTATATATAAAGACTTGTAATTTCTGCATGGTGAAACCAAAATATATAAAAATGGCCTTTATTAAAATCTGACCATGTGCATTTTAACCACGTGATTTTTTCCTATTACATATCTCAAATTGTGGAGTACAGAGGCAAATAAATGTTGGGTCTTTGTCTCAAACATTATGGAGGGCACAGTATGTTATCCACCTTTCCAGCTGTAACTTCCAAACATAAATCATTTGTGTAACTGCAACAGATATTGCCAGCTTGGAGTCTCCTGTTTTTCATCCCCTCCTCCTCTGTGCTTTCAGGAATCCGTCTCCTTGGACTCAGCAATCACTCTTTCACAGTTGGTTGTGGCTTCCCTACCACAACCCGACGCAAACAGCAAATCACACTCTGGTAAGGCAGCATTGTAAAAAAGATTAATGTTTATTTTACAGTCTTCTTGTCAAGTGGAGAGATGTCGCTTTGAAATCAAAACCACTTATCTTCCTGGGCATTATTGCCTGCATCAAACACTCCCAAATGAGGTACGGTGTGCAGAAAATAAAATGCTGGGAAAATCTCAGCGGGTCAAGTGGCATCAAAGGAATGGTCTTTTGTATCAAACTTGAAACGCCAACTACAGATGCTCTTGAAGTACTCCTCCAAATTTTAACATTTGCAGTCTCTTGTGTCTGCAGTTTGACATGTGTTCAGCTACAAAGTGAAACTCCCAGCACAGGGTCCCCTTAATCTTTTAAAATCCACTGAGAAGAGTGCTTCATAAGCATTCCTATTTTTAATGGATTGGCTAATTAAAACATAAGAAGTACAGTACAAGAACTGGCCTTTTGGCCCACAATGTCTTCGTCGAACATGATGCCAAGTTAGACAAAAATGCTGGAGAAACTCGGTGAGTGAGGCAGCATCCATGGGGCGAAGGAAATAGGCAACGTTTCGGGTCGAGACCCTTCTTCAGACCTGAAACGTTGCCTATTTCCTTCACTTCATAGATGCTGCCTCACCCGCTGAGTTTCTCCAGCATTTTTTCTACCTTCGATTTTCCAGCATCTGCAGTTCCTTCTTAAACATGATGCCAAGTTAGAATAGTCTCTGCTTGCACGTGACCCCTATCCCTCCATTCTCTGCATATCTATATGCCTGTCCAAAAATCTCTTGAATGCCTCAATTGTATTTGCATCCACCACCAGCCCTGGTATTATGTTCCAGGCGCCCACCACTATCTGTGTTTATTAAAACATACTTGCCTTGCACATCTCCTATATTCTTTGCCCCTCTCACTTTAAAGCTATGCCCTCTTTGACATTTCCACCCTAGGAAAAGGATTGAGCGTTTACACTATGCTATTCATAATTTAATATACTTCTATTAGGTCTCCTCTCGGCCTCCGACACACCAACAAAAACAATCCAGATTTGTCCAATCTCTCATTATAGCAAGCCTCCTGTACTCCAGGCAGCATTCTGCACCCATTCCAAAGCATCCACATCTTGCCTGTACTTGGGCAACAGCTGCACACAATAATCCAATTGCAGCCTCACCAAAGTCCCATAAAACTATTAACATGACTCTTGTACAACCTTCCTCAAAGTCTGTAACTCCACCAGTTTTGGTATTATCTGCAAACATACCAACCAATTATCTACATTTACATCCAGGTTATTTAGATATCACAGTGCCCTCCATAATGTTTGGGACAAAGACCCATCATTTATTTATTTGTCTGTACGCCACAATTTGAGATTTGTAATAGAAAAAAATCACATGTGGTTAAAGTGCACATTGTCAGATTTTAATAGAGGCCATTTTTATACATTTTGGTTTCACCATGTAGAAATTAGAGCAGTGTTTATACATAGTCATCCCCATTTCAGGGCACCATAATGTTTGGGACACAGCAATGTCATGTAAATGAAGGTAGTCATGCTTAGTATTTTGTTGAATACCCTTTGCATGCAATGACTGCTTGAAGTCTGCGATTCATTGACATCACCAGTTGCTGGGTGTCTTCTCTGGTGATGCTCTGCCAGGCCTGTATTATAGCCATCTTTAGTTTATGTTTGTTTTAGGGGCTAGTACCCTTCAGTTTTCTCTTCAGCTTATAAAAGGCATGCTCAATTAGGTTCAGATCGGGTGATTGACTTGGCCACTCAAGAATTGACAATTTTTTAGCTTTGAAAAACACCTTTGTTGCTTTAGCAGTACGTTTGGCATCATTGTCTTACTGTAGAATGAACTGCTGGTCAATGAGTTTTGAGGCATTTGTTTGAACTTAAGCTGATAGGATGTGTCTATACACCAGAATTCATTATGCTACTAACATCTGTAGTTGTACCATCAATGAAGATAAGTGAGCCAGTACCTTCAGCAGCCATACATGCCCAGGCCATAACACCCCCAACACTGTGTTTCACAGATGAAGTGGTATGCTTTGGAATTTGGGCAGTTCCTTCTCTCCTCCATACTTTGCTCTTGCCATCACTTTGATATGTTAATCTTCATCTCATCTGTCCAAATGACCATTTTCCAGAACAGTGGTCGCTATTTTAAGTACTTCCTGGCAAACTTTAACCCGGCCATCCTAGTGGTTTGCACCTTGCAGTGTAGCCTCTGTATTTCTGTTCATGAAGTCTTCTGAGGACAGTGACAAATCCACACCTGATTCCTGAAGAGTGTTTCTGATCTGTCGGACAGGTGTTTGGGGATTTTTCTTTATTACAGAGAGAATTCTTCTGTCGTCAACTGTGGAGGTCTTCCTTGGCCTGCCAGTCCCTTTGCGATTAGTAAGCTCACCGGTGCTCTCTTTCTTCTTAATGATGTTCCAAATGTTGCTTTTGGACAGTTGAGTAAGCCTAAGGTTTGGCTGATGTCTCTAACAGTTTTATTCTTGTTTCTCAGTCTCATAATGGCTTCCTCTTTGACTTTCATTGGCACAACTTTGGGCCTTATGTTGATAAACAGCAATAAAAGTTTCCAAAGGTGATGGAAAGACTGGAGGAAAGACTAGGTGCTGAGAGCTCTCTTATACCTGCATTAAGTAGGCAATTAAACACACCTGAGCAATTACAAACGCCCGTGAAGCCATATGTCCCAAACATTATGGTGCCCTGAAATGGGGGGGACTGTGTATAAACACAGCTGTAATTTCTACATGGTGAAACTAAAATGTATAAAAATGGCCTTTAAGATACAAGATACAAGATACAATTTAATTGTCATTTGGACCCCTTGAGGTCCAAACGAAATGCCGTTTCTGCAGCCATACATTACATTACAACAAATAGACCCAAGACACAACATAATTTACATAAACATCCATCACATCGCTGTAATGGAAGGCCAAAAAAACTTATCTCTCCACTGCACTCCCCCCCCCCCCGATGTCAGAGTCAAAGTCAAAGCCCCCGGCTGGCGATGGCAATTGTCCCGCAGCCATTAAAGCCACGCCGGGTGGTGCGAGGTCGCACACCGGGTCTTGGTGTTGGAGCCCCCGGCGTGCGCTCGCAAAGTCCCACAGCCATTCCAAGCCGCGCGGGGCGGTGCTGTAAGGCCCCGCTCCAGGAGCTCTTCAACCCCGCAACTCGGGCGGGAGAAGTCGCCGTTGCGAGAGCCCTGAAAAGCGGTCTCCCTCCAGGGACCCGCGGGCTCCCGGTGCCGCCGTCCACCAGACCTGCAGTTGAAGCCTCCGAATCTCCGGAGGTCGGGCCGCAGCAGCAGCAGCGCTCCTCCACCGCTCCACCCACTCCGGACTCGGCCAGCTCCGCGACGGTGACGGCGAGTCGTCGGCACCAGAGTCCCCGGTCTCTTCCTGTTGGAGGCCGCTCCTCGTTGCAGCCCCAACGATAACGGAGACTCGACAAGAAAAGGTCGGGTCTCCCGTGCAGGGAGAGATTTAAAAGTTTCCCCCTCGCTCCCACCCCACCCCCACCCCCCCACACACACACACACCCCAACAAAAAATAACAAAAAACTACATAGAAACATAGACAGAAAATAATAAAAACGCGGACGGGCTGCAGAGGCCGCTGCTGACGAGAGTCGCGCCGCCTACTTAATAAAATCTGACAATGTGCACTTTAACCACATGTGATTTTTTTTTTTCTATTACAAATATCAAATTGTGGAGTACAGAGGCAAATAAATAAATGACGGGTCTTTGTCCCAAACATTATGGAGGGCACCGTATCTCACACAGCAGAGGTTCCAGCATAGATCTCTGAGGAACTCCACTGGTCACAGACTGCCAGCCAGAATAACACCCTTCCATTGTATTCTGAGTTAGTTCTGAATCCAAATGACCACTGGATTCCATGGATCTTAATTTTCTGAATCGGCCTATCTTGAAAGACTTTATCAAATGCCTTCTTACAAGAATCCATGTACACAACATCCACTACCCTACGCTCATAGATCACTTTCGTCACCTCATCATCCAAACTCGAATCAAGTTAGTAAGGCATGACCTGCTATGAGCAAAGCCCAGTTGATTGTCTCTAGTTGGTGCTTTTTCTTCCAAATGTGAGTAAATCCCGTCCCAGAGAATTCTCACCAGTAACTAATGAATCACATCTATCTTGCTCTCTCGGGGCTGGCAACTGCATCCTTCTCAAGTCAGTGCAGTACTGTGCCTGTCTCAGGATGTGTGGCTGCCATCTCAGGTCAGTGCAATGGTGCATTTTGCCATCTAAGTTGTGATTATGATTCCAGATGATGGGAGTACCAAGGAATGTCAGATCTCAGAAGAGCAATTCTGTGAATACACTCAGCTGCAGCAGAGTGAACAGCTCACCAATGAAGAAACTGATGGTCAGAAGAACTCGGAGGAAGAGGCTGAAAAGAAGAGATATGAGATGGTTCTGACTGACGAAGGACGATTCATGTGTCAAGTCTGTGAAAAGACCTTCAAAACGGTCAGTTTGATCCCCAAGACTTTGAGAATGATGGCAATTGCAAACTAAATGGTAATAAAACTACAATCATTAATAAAAATGTAAAGTGGAGTATTTTGTTATAGAAAGTTAGTTTAAAAAATGTTTTTAAGCACAAAGTAGACAAACATTCTCCATTTACAGCACATGAGAGAACTGCTAAACCATGCAGCCAGGAATCTGTCCTGAAAGTATTTAGCAGACAGATGCTTTGAAAAGTGGGGTGGTGGGGGGGGGGGGGGGGTGTAAAGGTTCTGGACACACACTCGGTTAAAGGGCTCTATTACACTTTTAATTAACAACCTTGTGGATTTGCAACATTAGTATGGTTAATGGGATTTAATTTCTGCTGTGTCTAATATCAGTTCAGAAGTTCAAGCTGGAGTGTGTTATGTGTGTGTAACTTAATCCACCAGCCTTGAGCCTTTCAGAGTATCTAATGCTGTACTTGCAGGCTGTCATCCTAAAGGCACACATGGTTACCCATAGTGACAAGAAGCCTTTCAAATGCAAGATATGCGGGATGGCTTTCAGAACCAAGGGATCTTTAGTTAGACACAATCGACGACACACAGGTGAGAAACACATCTGAGGCAAATGTTCTGGCTCTTACACATTTTGCATTTCATTAAGCAAGGAGCAGCTTGTTCTTTTTCCTTTGTACCATTATCAGCTATTTGAAACTTTCAGTATGCTGGATGTGACTGAATTTTTTTCCCTGAACTTGGCTGAGCTGTTACTGCAGCTGTGGTGAATTAAACAGGTGCCCCAATGCTAATTGCACCTTTACTAATATTAATACAGTTTAATAATACTGGTGCTCATTAACTTCTGAAAAGATTTACAAATTTGCTGCGTGCCCCTTTTTTCTCACTTTTTCTCTCTTGCCTCAAATCTCTATATCATCACCTCTGACCAAGTAATCAATATGTAATCAATAAGAGTGACTTTATTACATTATGCAATTTACTGCATGAATAGGCTGAGTTTTGTAAAGCTGAACTTGTTTTAGTTTTGTTAGTTTGATAGCTTGTGCTAGTGCAATCATAGGTGAAATAATGATTTAACCATTAAACTCTTGAGAAAGAGAGTGAATGTCCAGCATATTAGTTTGCTTTGGAAGGATTACTGAAGTTTTCTCTGGAGGTTTAAGCAGCTGTAACGTTGTTTCACAGATGAGCGGCCGTATAAGTGCAGAATGTGTGGGATGAGTTTTCGGGAATCTGGAGCACTCACTCGCCACCTGAAAGCCATCACTCCTTGTACAGAGAAAGTGAAGTTCCAGCAGATGAAATTAATTTCGACAACCGGCCAGGATGAATCAGTGAATAAACCTGAAACTGAAGAAGGTATGGCACAGATCAAATGCATTATATTGTGGCGGCTCCTAAGGGTCGTCCCATTATACTGCCGAACCCCTCGGCACAGGAGTGGTGCAGTCCGGAGGCGGTCCTTAGCCGGAGGGTATAAAAGGCAGGGTTTGGGTGCCATCTTCCCCTGGTTTCGTCTTCCCCTGAACCGGGAGGAAATAAAGTATAGTGCTTCTCAAACTGCGGACTACTTGCCTCATTCTGAGACCCACGCACTACATTGGTGACCCCCGACGCTCCATTGGCATCATGATGGAGACAGAACAAAGCCCTACCTCCTCACACGCCAGCCCGACCCTGTCTCTGGACGCGGTCTCCGTGAAACTGCCCAGCTTCTGGACCACACGGCCGCTCATCTGGTTCCAGCAGGCGGAGGCCCAGTTCAACCTGCGGGGCATCACGGTCGATGCCACCCGCTTCTATTACCTGGTGGGAGCCCTCGACCAGGATGCGGTGGAAGAAGTATCGGACTTCCTCGCAGCCCCTCCGGACAATGACAAATACCTCGGCCTGAAACAGCTCCTGCTCCAAATTTATGGACTAAGTAGGATGGAGCGGGCAGGTAGGATCCTGCATATGGGGGGCCTGGGCGACCGGCGGCCATCTACCCTCCTAAAGGAAATGGTGGCGTTATTAGACGGGCACACGCCATGCCTGTTGTTTGAATATACTTACCTGCATCTGCTGCCGGCCTACATTCGATTGCAACTCACCGACGCCTCGTTTGCTGATCTTCGGGCCCTCGGGAGGCGCGCCTCATTCTGAGACCCACGCACTACAATATGACATATTATCCATTGAAAATTTCGACCATAGTCACCGCATTGGATAAAGACTGTTTATAAAATGGGTTAAGGGAAGATTCAGTGATTCAGACCAGTGAATCATGCAGGCTCAAATTAGTTTCCAGCTGAGGGTACTAGAATGTTAGCATTTATCTTAAGGGGACTGGAACCAAAGGGGTGAAAGCATTTTTTTACGGCTGAATTAAATATTGGTTAGACCTGCCAATAAGAAATTTTTGGCATTAGAGGTCATAGATAGAGTCATAGGTACTACATGGAACCACCAAGTCAAATTTCAATCATTCAATTTTACATTAATCATACCCTAATTCATTTTATTTTCTCCTGCATTCTATCAGCTTCCCCAACATTCTACTACTCAAGTAACAGGGGAAACTTATAGTAGCCAGTTAACATACTGACTGCACATCTATGGTATGTGTGAGGAAACGGGTGTATCCAGATACAATCCTAGGGCCACAGAGAGAATATGTAAACACCATACAGAAGCACCAAAGGTTAGGATTGAACCCGAGTTGCTGTAGTTCTGAGCCTGCAACTCTACAACCTGTGGCAAGGTACTGCCTGCTGCACTATGGAGTCATGGTGTTGGGACCTAAGGAGTTGATTCAGAAGGACAGGTTGCATAACAGACAATTAATGAGAAAGGAAGGATAGATGCCATATCAGCTATTGGGTGGAAATCCAGAACAGGGAGCATTACAAATTGGAGACCATTTGGGAATAATATCAGAAAGCTCTCTTCAAAGCAACATGGAAATCTGGAATTATCTTCCCTCCCAAGGCTATCAGTACTGGGGTGCAGTAACAGGATTAGGCCAATTGAAAATTGAGATTTATAATTTTTAGGAGAGTAATCAGAATTATACAAGTAAGGTGTGTAGATGGAGGTTAGATAGAAATCAGCCTGGTGTTATTGAATAATGATATGGTTATGGAGAACGTCAATGGACTCCCTCTGCCATGTCCTTTTCTGTCTTCCAGTCTTATCAATGATAAATAGGTTCTATTTTTAAATTTGCTCATGGGAAACAGCAGTATTAGCAAGCCCCACATTTCAATTTGTAATTGCCCTTAAGATGGTAGTTACGAACCGTTGCTTGTTTTGTTAAACCGTTCCAGTGAGCTGTTAAGACTCAACAGAGTTGGTGTGAATCAAGAATTACGAAAAGGGCAATCTGAGTGCGGGTGACAGATTTCTTTCCCTGAAGGACATTATTGAAATCAATGAGTTTTCAAAAGTCACAGTTTCATTGCAGATTAGACCTTTTTTGTCCAAATGTTTTTTTAACTGCCTGATTTAAATTCCCCATGTGCCACAGTGAACCTGATCCCATGTCTCTGGTTTATATGTATCCATTATGCCAAATTCCCCTGAACAAAAACAAAGTCAAGGAGGAAAGGCACTGTGCACTTAGTGGCAGCTGGTGGATAGCCACTTAGCAGTTGAATTAAGTAATAATTATAAATATAAAAATTGCAGTTAAGTTAACTACACCCCTATTCAAATTTTAGATTCATTGTTCATTAATAAGACAGCACATATACAGAAATTATTATTTTTATTTTTTTTTAAAACTGCTTTCTTTGTAATAATGGATGCGGCAATTGCTGATGGGTTGGCTGCCAGTCGTCGTGTATTCCACATCACCGATGGGCACAATAGTGGGCTGGGCTTTGTAGTTATCAAAATAGTGGCTGTAGGTTTGTGTGAATTAATACTTATATTTGTTTTCTACACCTAATCTTTGTTATTTTACAGTAAATACACAGATAGAAGAGTTGGTTTCTACAGCAGTACCAGAGTCTCCAGAAACAACAGCAATGATCAGTGTGCTTATGAATTCTGAAGGAAGCATTGAGGAAGTGCAGGTTCATAATGTGAGCCAAGCTCTAGATTCTGAAGTTGCACAGAAACTGCAGGTAAATTATCAACAACACACCCAGGTACCTTGGGTCAGAAATGGTCAACATTTTCATCTTTAAAGAATGAAGTCATGCAGAAAAGAAAGTTTATTTTTTATTTTTTAATACCGTTAAAATATGTTGAACAATAAACAAAACCACATAGTTTAGGACTTAATTTAGCCACAAATAAAGAAATGTGACGGGCCCATAATTCTGCGTTGCATCTCCTTTCATAAACAGGCAAGTAACATACCACATTTCCAACCTTTGGCATAATAAGTAAGTTTGGTATATCGCACGTGCAATGAATCATGGGATTTGTCAAAGGTCATTCGGGATAAACAAAGAGCGTTGCAGCACACTGTATAAACTGTGTACGTATTGGGCGGAACTCTGTAAAAATAACATTTTCGGTCTGATTTTTCATCGTCTTTGTAGCTTATGTTGGTTATGGCTGACCCAAATGACGATGATATGACTGGATGATTTTCTGCGATGGAACGCCAAAGCTTTGAAGCATTTTTTAGCGGACAGGGGGTTGAAAAAGACGGGACGAAAAGACAAAGTCGCTGCTCTTGCTTACGCTGCATCGTATATGACCATGTCAAAGCCTGCAACTGTAGATGCCATGGTCGTTCTATAAATATCTCTGTGCAGTCGAGAATGCATCTCAGTGCTGGGCATTTATTTCTTGTCTGTTTCATCTGCATGGAACTTATCAAATCACGATCTGGACAGAAAATCACGGGTTTCAGTTGGATGGCTAGGAATTTAATCCCAAGTACTGAATATTTTAGAATATGTACCCCCACTAACACCAAAGTCGCGAGAAACACCATCGACAGCCCAAGGCGCAGCTTCATCAACACAAGTACCATTTCATCCTTGATGCTGAGTTTTGATCTGTGTCCAGTTCTTTGGCGATTGTTTACTTTAGTACTGACACCCTTTTTCTTCCATTCCCAATATTGCATTTTCATTGCTTTATTATTCACATACTTGCATAGGTTGTCTAAGTCTTCCTTCGAAGAAAGCCCTGTCAATCTTATGTCCTTCCGTTTTTGGATTCATCCCGTGCAATTACAGTTCTCTTGACAGCTGTATTTGTACACATAAGCATGATCTACAGCAAAAGCTCGCAAACGCTTGTTGTCTGGTCCATCCTCAACATGTTGTTCAACATTGGTTGGCGTTGCTGTCATCGACTTTCTCGTTTTATTTGAAGGTTTTCCATCTGTGAGGGAGTGCAGGTGGGGACCTTGGGGAGTTCGATAACAAATAACCAAGATTCAGGACCGGGTCTGGATTGAGTGTTGTTGGCTCGCGTCCACAAAGTGCTTAGAGCACACACGGCTTTAGCCTTTGCGTCAGGCTGCAAATTCTTGCCTTTCTCGTCATTTCGGTCGACCAGTTTGGCCCAACACAACCGGGCTGTTCTATCCCTCTTCTCTGTCGGAAATGGGACTAGTGGACTAGTATAGAATAGGAATACTTTATTGTCACATGTGACTAGGCACAGTGAGATTCTTTGCTTCCATACACATTGTATACAAATAACAGCCACCTACGGCACTGACAAAGTTACAAAGCACGCCGGCTCCCCCTTATGTCCCCCTCCCCCACCACAGCAGTTCCCCCACGCCAGGTCCCCATTGTCCTTTGTTCCCCCCCCCCCACCCCCCCCTTTGATCCATGTTCTTTCATTCTCTCCCCCCACACGGTAAGATCTCGCTGAAACCACCCCACAAATACTTTCATCGTATTTTGTATATTACACTTTATACAATAGTTTTGAAAGCCGTATTTTCTTACCTCAAAGAAGCAAAACTAGCAAATATGTATGAAACGCAGGTCAAAACAATGATCGATTGTAATGTATACACAAAGTAGCTCAGCTGGCGAGAATGTTTGTCCCGAATGACCCATGACCTAGGCAAACTCACGCATGCACACCATTTTAAAATAAAACACGTCACCATCCCTCGTGAGTTTTGTACAAATTGAACATTCTGATAAATACACTTAGTATAATATTTTTTCCCAGAAAGCCGTATTTCTTCTGTACCTCAAAGAAGGAGGCAAAACTAGCAAATTACTGTATACCTAGAAGGTTCGGGGTTCAAGTCTCCATTCAGACACTTGAGAATATAATCAAAAATGGTATTCCTTTGCAGTGTTAAGGAATGTATGTGGTCAGAAGTTTTGTTTTTCAGATAGGACATTAAATCAAAGCTCATTGTAGATGCAAAATATACCATGGCACCATTTTGAAGATAATTTTATCAATATTTACCCATTGATAACACTATTGAATCAAATTACCTGATAATTTTATCAATATTTATCCATAGCACAGTTGTAATACCGAACCTGGTCGTTATTTACTGTACAAATGATTGTCACTTACAAAATTTCTATTGACTGCCATGTTCTAATGAAATGATTTCTTGTGAAAGATTTGTGTAATTGAGCATTCTGATATAACCTTTATTTTTTTAAATCTATTAATAAGTATTTTTTTAATTTGATTTTTGTTACCATGGTTGTTGCTCTATACTATAGTTTCATTTTGCTGTCACTGATCGTGTGGTTCCTCCATGCATTGCCTCCGGTGCTCAGATAATACATTTCTTCTATCCTGCGCTGAGATGACCCTGGTCAACAGCACCTGCAATCTCTTGTATTGTCTTATTAAGCAGAATGGCTGTCTGACTACTGTTCTAAGAAGGTTTATTGGGTATCAAGTCTCTTGCTTGCTTCAGCACACTTGAGATAAATACAGAAAAGTCAAATGGACAATATTCCTCTGCAGTGTCAAGGTTTTCATGTATGTTTTGTGTGTCAGAAGTTAATTATGGGCATCCACGAAGATTGATCAATAAATCATATGTGTTAAAGGGAGACATAACTTAAGTTGGGAAACAGAAGAATACTTTGACTCAAATGTTCATATTTCTTTTAATAAAGCAAAGACGATCATCAGTATTGTATTCTTTGTCTAGTCACCTGTTTCAACGGAGCTGGCTCCAGAGGAGACGACCAATGAGAATCTGATCTGTCAGGCCATGAGGAATTCCGGGATTGTCATTGAAACGGTAACCATCGGAGATTCCCAGAAATGCATTGAAGAATCTCAGTTGAGTGCTGAGGAAGGAACTGAAGAAGATTCTCTGGAGGACGGTGTTGTGATGGAAAATGATGATATGGTACCTTTTTAGTTTACCACTTTAATCCAGAGTTGTCCATTGGAGTTTAGGTGTGTGTGTGTTTTCCCTTCACCACCATCTCTACTCTCCCCATCCCCACCAAATCAGTGATCCAATTTCTGAGTGCATTTCCCTTCAATGATCTAGTGGACTCTGTGTGGATGGTGACAATTGATTTATCAATGGTCTGGAAGAATAATCTAGACATGACTTTAAATCCAACCATAGCAATGGAATTTAATGATTGGAAAATTTAAATAAGTGACCATGAAACTATGTAAAAGCCAGTGCCTTGCTATAGGAAGGATGTTGTAAAGCTGGAAAGAGTGCAGAGAAGAATTACGAGGATATTGTCAGGACATGAGAGGCAGAGATATAGGGAGAGGTTGGGCAGGCTATGACTATATTCCTTAGAGTGCAGGAGGATGAGAGGTGTATGAGATCACAAGGGGAATAGGTAAGGTGAATGCAGAGTCTTTTATCCAGAGTATGGGAATCAAGAGCCAGATGATATAGGTTTAAGGTTAGAGGGGAAACGTTTTAAACAAACCCGAGGGTCAATTATTTCATGCTGAGGGTGATGGGTGTATGGTTCAAGCTGCCAGAAGAGATAGCTGAGGCAGGTACTATAACAATATTTAAAATATATTTGGGCAGGTACATGGATAGGAAAGGTTTGGAGTGATATGGGCCAAAGTCAGGCAGGTGAGACTAGTGTAAATGGGGTATCTTGGTTGGCATGGCAATGTTGGGCCGAAGGGCGTGTATTCGTGCTGTATGACTCTAAAACTGTCTTAATGCAGTTGTAGAAATTAGTGCATTCTGCAGTTTTGATCTCCGTATACGAGGAAGGATGTTCTTACTATGTAGGGAGTGCTGTGAAGGTTGATTCCTGCCATGACAGAAATTATGTATGTCGAACAATTATCTTTGTATTTGCTGGTCATGAATGCCACGTTATGATATTTCCTTGGCTCAGCAGGAGGCCATAGAGCCCATGATAGCTCACCCCCTGCTAATTTTCCCCTTAGTTCAATCTCTTTAGTTCTCAATAAAACAGGTGGGACTTTAATTGCAATTTATCAAATCCTGATGGGACTGATGTCCCCAAAGGTGGGTAATTCATTGGTTTGGCTGCTTCAGATGGAGATGGTGATAATTTATTTTACCTGAAAAAAGGTGAATCTGTAACATTTGCTGTAATGCAAGAAAGTTAAGGTCAAATAACTCCAGGAGTTGGATATAGTACTGATGGCTAATAACATCATGATGTGGCGAGAAAACAAGTACAGTCTCCTGACTTTGAATATTCGGACATGACTGTAAAAAGGCAGAGCTGACTCGAGAGGTCAAATGCCCACCTTATACATATTGATCATCATGTCTATCCATGCTAATCCCATTTGCTAATCCTCATCTGTATCCAACTATTACTTGCCAATATTTGTCCTGCCTCCACTTTTTTTTAAACCTTTCTCTTTCCCCTCTTTCTTCCCCCCCCCCCCCCCCCCCCCCCCCCCACAATCAGTTTGAAGGGCCCAAAACCAAAATGCCACCTGTCTATAGCTTCAAGATGCTGCCTGACCTGCTGAGTTACTCCAGCACTTTGTGTTCAACATTGGGAGAAATGTGTTTTTTTTCCAGGCCTTGACCTTGAGTAGAGAATCTGGAAGTTATTCACATTTTGCAGAAATTTCCTTATTCAATTAGATTTTCTTCCTTATATCTGTATGCCGTAATCCAGTTATAAAACTGAGATGGATTCCTCGGTTTCCTTTCACCAAATCCCTCCTGTGGGTTGATAGAAGGAGCTTTGATCTCTACTTAGAACCTTGCCCAGGGGATATGATGTGACGTAGGAATCTGATGGTCAGTTACGATTTATATTTACTATTTATTCATGAGATATAAGTGTGCTGGTAAACCAAACATTTATTTACCATTTCTAATTGCTCTTGAACTAAATTGTTTGCTTGACCATTTCAGAGAACATTTAAAAGTCAACTTTATTGTAGCAAATCTGAAATTATATTTGCATCAACCAGATAACATTTCCAACAACTGATTTCTTGCATAAATTCAATTAGCAAAACAGAGGTTATTTTTAAACACTAATTCTGTAGTTTCAGGGCTGGAGTATCTGATGCTCCTTATTTCAGATATAAAAAAATACTGAATCAACTAGATCTAATTCCCCAGATGCTATGAAGATAATTGAATTTATGTTTCTAGATCTTTCATCTACATTCTGGATTAGCAGTCTAGTAATATAACCGCCATGCTACTGTTCTGTATTTTCTGAACTACCTATTAAATATTTTATATGCAGGCAGACTTAAAAAGTGATAGCAACTGCAAACAGTTCAAGTGCCCTCACTGCAATCGAGTGTTCCGTGGATCTAGCTATTTGCGCCTGCATATTAAAGCCCATTTGGGTAAGTGGACAAAGGACACAAGTTACTAACTCATCTCAGTCTCTTATTTGGGTACAATAACAAGAATTTGTATTTGAATGATGCAGTACATTTGATGTAGTAAAATCCTTCACAGGAGCATTATGTCAAAATGTTGATTCTGTGCTGTATAAGAAACCAGATTCCGAGGAGCGTAAAATATTTGGAGGATCGCCACGTGAAATTATTTCGATCAATGAGATTAATAAAGGCAGATTCACGTGGCGATCCTCGAAATATTTTACGTAGATTTTAGTAAGGCGCTTAAGTTTAAGATGTATGGGATTCACAATGACTTGGTCGTATGGATTAAAAACTGGCATTCATAGAAGACCAAACCACCTCACACTCGCCAAATCCCACCACAGCTCTTTATTTATGACAGTTTTTGCTGGATTGCCTATCACCAAGCATTTGTGTCACTGTCTGATAACTAGGCAATCACAATGATGCAATGATGTAAATATTTGGTGGAGTAATAAGCAAAATACCTGGAGCAGGCAAGTATTGTGAGGAAACCCTGGATAAGCTAGACTTGTATGCAATGGAATAATTTGGAAGAGTGAGTGGGAATGATTAAATATATACAATCCTGAGGGTTCTTGACAGAACAAATGTGGGATGGTGGAGAGTGGAGAGGATCTTTTCTCTTGTGGGAGAATCTAGAACTAGAATCACTGTTGTAAAGGGTAATCCATTGAAACATGAGAAGCAATGGTAATTGTTTTTCCCCTAATGGTCTCTTTTAAACCAAATCTTTGATACCAACCATTCACTGCATTGGATCCCCTGCCACCCCAGTGTCTGATACTGAGCATTTATTTCATTGGGGTTTCCCAGAACTCAGTGAATTTTGAACAACATCAACCAATGTCTTCACTATCTCCATAGCTGCTACCTTTAAAACCCTCCGTTGAGGGCCACTAGGTCCTGGTGAGTTCTTTGCCTTTAGCCCCATTATTTTTTTCCAATATCTTGTCCCTCACGATAGGAATTGTTACAAGCCCTTCCATGATATTTGAAAGTAGCCCATCTGTTATCTGGGATATCGGCAGTGTTCACCACGATGACCTAAAGCAAGGTATTGGTTTAACTTATCTGCCATTCCTTTGTTTCCCCTCATTAAATCTTCTACCCCTCCATTAGCCTAGCTATCTTTTTTTTTAACGCATGTGTAGAAACTCTTGCAGTTTGTTTTGTTATTACGTGTAAGTTTTCTCATAAGTGATTTTCTTCCTGACAAACTTTTCAGTCTCTCACCCCTGGTTCCTGAAACGTTCCGTCCTCCGGTTTGATTTTGCACTGGTGCCTGAGTATATGGCATTGAGCATTTGCTGCATTGGTGCCCAGGCTGATTGTGATTACTAGTGAATCAGTGCAGTGATTCTGCATGATACATATTGAGTGAGATACCTTTCAGAATGGAGCGACACGTGTTCTGGACATCTTTACTCTGGTTGGTTTTCAGTTGGACATTACATAAAATGTAAATGCTTCAGAAGGCAAGTCTATGCTAACTCTATGAGAATGGAGAATTGTACAAGAGTGCAAGTTGTGTCAATTGTACCCGTGCAGTGTGAATGTGACTTTGTATAGAGATTGTTGAGCCTGATGTGTGCAATACTTTTCAGGATACAAGCCTCACAGGTGTGAGCTGTGCGAGAAGGAATTTATGACGGCATACATTCTGAAGAAACACCTGGAATCGCATTACAATGAGAGACGCTTCAAGTGTGGGGAGTGTGGCAAGCTTTATAAGAGCATTGCCCACGTGAAGGAGCACATGAGGGCGCATTCAGATGACCGGCCGTACCTATGCCCAGTATGTGGGAAAAAATACAAGACAAAGGTCAGAGAGGGTGCAATGGCAGCACAAGCCTGGCAATTTTTTAAATCAGTTTTAACCTGTTGTAGAGTATTTCAAAAGGTACTTTATAAGCTTTGAAATTTTGCAACTTTTGTCCTGTATGAATCATGGCATATAGGTTATATGCAGCTAGCTTCCACAAACAACATGATCACCATATCTGTTTGAACTGGGTTAAGTGGGGGCTAAATTGGATTGGACTCTGGAAAGACCTTCACTAGTCTTTGAAATATTGCCGTTAAATATTGAAGACACCTGACATCTCATTTTGGCACTTCTGATAGCAGCACATTCCCTCAAGTAGTCTAAAGAAGATTATAATGTTCTGCATTGGTGGCCTACATTGTTCTACTTTGTGCTCGAGTGGAATCGTGTGATTATCACTGTAAATGCAGAATGTTAATATATTTTGGAAATCTTTGGTGCCCATTCACTGGCATTTATGAAATGGAACAATAAAGTCGTCCTGTACATTTGGTCATAGGATTGCCCCTTCATGTTCTGATTAGCTATTCTCACACTGTCTGATGTTGATTGACCAGGTTGCAATTTGCAGCTACAGCCTTAGAATCATGACGTCTTTTTCAACAACAGTATTAGGATATTTACTCCGTCTCTTTCACACTTTTTTTTCCTTTGAGCCACGACCCAATCACTGCTCGAACATATAGTTATAGCTCTAATTATAATCTTTAATTTTTGGACATTCAGAAGTGATTCTATGTGGTTAAGGGAACTTTCTTTACCATTTGGTTTCTAATGCTCAGATATGTGGTTTCAGAATGCGCAGCAAGTTCACCTGAGGACACACTCTGAGAACAAGCCATTTGCCTGTGACTTTTGTACTCGGGCGTTCCGAGAGAAAGGATCTCTCATCCGACATGTGCGGCTTCATACCGGAGAGAAGCCGTTTACGTGCTGTAAATGTGGCCGAGGCTTTGCAGAACATGGGACTCTCAACCGGCATTTACGAGCCAAAGGTGTGTGGGAACCTGGTGGGATTGAACTTTATTCAATTCAATTCAATTCAACTTTAATGTCATCGCACAAATACAAGTATCAGTACAACGAAATGCAGTTTTGCGTCAGACCGTAGTAGTTGTACATAAAGAGAAAAAACAAGAAAAAAATAGAAAGAGAGAAGATACAGAATAATCAGGAAATACAGAATGATTAAACAAAGGGGGATGGAGGGACCAGAGAAGTCTATCGTCGGGACTCCGAGTTCAGCAGTGTGATTGTGTTGTTATAGAAGCTTTTCCTCATCCTGCTGGTACGTGACCTGAGGCTCCTGTACCGCCTCCCTGATGGGAGGAGGGCAAACAGTCCATGGTTGGGGTGTGAGGGGTCTTTGATGATCTTCCCAGCCCGACTCAGACACCGCTTTCGGTGGAGGGCATCCATGGCAGGGAGCGGGGCACCGATGATGTGCTGCGCGGTTTTCACCACCCGTTGTAGTGCTTTCCTGTCCGCAGCAGTGCAGCTGCTGTACCATACTGTGAAGCAGGTGGTCAGGATACTCTCTATGGTACAGCGGTAAAAGTTGGTCAGGATCTGGGGGGACAGGTGGGCTTTCTTGAGCCTCCTAAGGAAGTAAAGGCGCTGCTGTGCCTTTTTGATCAGCTTGGAGGTGTTGAGGGACCAGGACAAGTCCTCCGAGATATGCACTCCGAGGAATTTATAGCTGGAGACGCGCTCCACCTCAGTCCCGTTGATATGGATGGCGGTATGACTGCCTCCTCTGGTCTGCCTGAAGTCGACAATAATCTCCTTCGTCTTTTTGGAGTTGAGGATGAGGTTATTGTCGGCACACCAGGTGGTCAGGTGCTGGATCTCATCCCTGTAGGCTGACTCATCGTTGTCGCTGATCAGTCCTACTACCGTGGTATCGTCAGCAAACTTAATAATGGCGTTGGATCCGTGCTTTGGGATGCAGTCGTGGGTGAAGAGGGAGTAGAGGAGAGGGCTGAGCACACAGCCCTGTGGCACTCCGGTGTTCAGTGTTATAGTGGAGGAGGTGAGGTTGTTGACCCTAACAGACTGTGGTCTGTTAGTGAGGAAGTCCAATGTCCAGTTGCAGCAACCCATATCTTGTATATGCTCATGCTCCTCGATCTACAAAGTCTTACATTGTTGCCACAATCTTTTAATTCTACATTCGAGCATATTATTGGGTCGTTTCAACAACTCGCAGGACACTTAACGATAGTTATCTACATTTGTAGATATCTATCAATGTAGTTAAATGTCCTGAGACACTTCAAAACAAAATCAACAAAAACAGATATTAGTCAAACGGTTGCTCAGTGAGGTTAAAGAATCTCACTGAAATGATGGAGGGAGGTGGGAGGGTTATGGAGAGAATTTCATAGATGGAGGCCAAGGTAGCTTAAGATTACTGTTTTTGCTTGATTTTAATGTGCTGAAAGCTGGTTAGGTAAGGACAGAGGGGGATAAAATGTGGGTACTCCATTATGATGTACAGCAGAGTATTAAACAGGAACAGAATATTGCTATGGAAAAGCATAGGGCTAGAAATTATTTGGATAAACAGTTGTTTCTGTTTTTCTCTCTGTACATGCTGCCTGATCTGAGTATTCCCAGTATTTTCTACTTTTATATTATAAGGAAATATTGATAGATGAGTGGATAGGCTGTCGAATATAAATTTAAGATGAAGATAGACACAAAATGCTGGAGTAACTCAATGGGACAGGCAGCATCTCTGGAGAGAAGGAATGGGTGACGTTTTGGGTCGAGACCCTTCAGGATAAATTCATCCAGGCAGGTAGATGAATTCATCCAGGCAGAAATCAACCATTTTGTTCTGAAAGAGATCGCAGGACAGATCCTCTCCTGGTTACCAACGCCCGACTTACAGCCCGCACATGTGAGTATTTGGGAGGAGACTGATGGGAAGTTGCTGTGGGCATCTCCTGCCATGGTTTGCTGCGATATCCGAATGATTGAGTAAAAAAAACCCTGGTTTAGCTACACATTGCTCTTCGTTGCTGATGTTTTTATTTAAATATACTTTTAGCTTCAATAAACGTATGAAAATTTCTCAAGAATGTTGTGTCGTAACCTGGGGAAGGTTTGTATTTGCTCAGTGCCATGAGGGTTGTGCAAGTACATAATTTGCGAAAAGCTAATAGACAGTATAGATTCGGAATGAAGAAGTGGCCATGATTACATAAACTGGGCTAAATCAAAGGATTAAG
This sequence comes from Leucoraja erinaceus, assembly GCF_028641065.1. Lineage (NCBI taxonomy): Eukaryota > Metazoa > Chordata > Chondrichthyes > Rajiformes > Rajidae > Leucoraja > Leucoraja erinaceus. The sequence goes on from NC_073396.1 coordinate 17,603,956, forward strand.
GAATAATATTGTGTGAAATGGTGCATAGGGCTTGATATCAGAGTTTTGCAGCACAGAAATGGGACCTTTGGTCCACCACATCCATGCCATAAGTTAGAAAGAAACATTTTTCTCTAGGGGAATTCAAAACAAACGTGTGACATCTTTAAAGTCATCCTGGTGTTAGGACATCTGTGTGATGTCAGGAGGTACTTCATGAACAAAATAATAGAAATGTGGAATAGTATCCTTAACCAAAAAAACCTAAAACTAGGTATTGGTTGTAAATTTTAATATTGAAATTGATTTCTGTTAAAAGTTATGAAATTGTTGCAATTGAAATTAAGTGATAAGAGGGGATGAATGCCTTTCCTTGACTTTGTGTAATCTATCTGAAACTAATTATTCTTCTTCTATCTGGAGGTGGTTGTCAGGTTGGATGTAAAGAGCTGGATCAGGTTGAGGTATCATCTGGTGACCAGTCTGCTGATAGCGTTGCTACAGCTATCATCACTGATGACCCACATACTGTACTGGTAGAGTTCTCCTCAATGGTGGCGGACACGCAGGAATATATTATCAAGGTATCTATGGCACTTACAGTACACAATTTTTTTTAAATAATGTTGATTTATCAAGTTTCTGAAGGATGTTAACAGCTGTTGTTGGTTGCCCTCCATCACCATAGTCGATCATGATGATGCTCGGTATTGCACTTACAAATAGTCTGTGCAGGAGACTATCAGTGATCTCTATTGGGTAGCAGTGTGTAAGTGTCAGAGCAGTTTGTGCGTGTCGATAGTACGATCTTCTGGAAGCTAATAAATGTGACTTTATTCATATTGACAGACCCCTTCTGAAGAGACAGAAAGCAATGATGTGGGCACCCTAATCCAAAGCTCTAAGGTTGGTTGTTTATTTCTTACTTTATAAATTTTTAAACTTGGTGTCTCGGATTACGATGATCATAGTTAGAGAGGAACTCGTATTAGACTGTTTATGTTGGACTGTCTATACATAGATGTGCAGTGTCCATAATAAAAAAAGGGAAAATGGGGGTGATGTATTTTGAAAGTCCAGTTAAAGTGGGGATTACTGTAAAATCTGAACATTTAAGAACATTAAAGTAATTAGCAAAATAGGGGAAACATTTGCGGTGGAGTGACGCACTTAGTAAAGTAACATAATGGCAGCTGCCTGTCCTGCTCAGTTACTCCAGCATTTTGTATCTAACTTTGGTTTAAACCAGCATCTGCAGGTCCTTCCTACAGTAAAAAAAAAATAGTGATGGCTGCAATTGTAAGACCAATATTATCCATGTAGGATTAAATGAAAAGATAATTTTCAGACATTATTATCAAGTGTACCAAGGTACGATGAATAGCTTTGTTTTGCCTGCTATCCAAACAGATCATATAATACTTTACATAAATACAATGAAGTCATAAGATCATGTGATAGGAGCAGAATTAGGCCATTCAGCACATTGTTTATTCCGTCATTCAATCATAGCTGATCTATCTCTCCGTCCTAACCCCATTCTCTTGCCTTCTTCCCATAACATCTGACACCTGCACTAATCAAGAAGTCAAATTTAAATACAATAGGTAGAGCAAAGGATGCAGTACAGTTTTCAGTATTGTAGCCCAACAGTTCCATGGACAAAGTCCAGTGTCCGCAATGGGATAGAGGTGATTGGACAGTACCCTAGCTTATGGAAGGACCATTCAGAAGCCTGATAACAAAGGAGAAGTAGCTGTTCCTGAGTGTGGTGGTGTGTCCTTTCAAGCATGTACCTTTTGCCTGATGGGAGCAGGGAGAAGAGGAATTACCGGAGTGCGACAAGTCTTTGAATTTTTGGCTGCTTTTCCAAGGCAGCAGTTTGATCCTAACTAAAAGGTGCTGTCTGAACGGAGTTCATATGTTCTCCCTGTGAACGCGTGGACTCTGGTTTCCTCCCACATTTCAATAATTCCATTGCCTCAAGGCCAAGGGATGATGTTTCTGACTTTTAACCTTTCTGAATTTCTTTCAGGTTGATAGTCAGATCATGAAAGTTGTGCAGCAAATCGTGAACCAGGCCAGCTCTGGCCATCAGATCATCGTCCAAAATGTTTCCATGGAAGAAGGCACTGAAGAAGGCACAGATACAATCACCATTGCAACACCCGATAGTCTCACTGAGCAGGTTGCAATGACATTGGCCTCCAGCATTAGGGAAGGAGCAGTTCTAGCAACAGAAGGCAGCCTGGAGGCCAGTCAGGACACTATTACCGTGGTGACGGCTGATGATATTGCAATGTTGGAAAACGCTGATGAATATGTGATAACTACAGAAGATGGGGAGGTGGAAATACAGACGGTGGTGGTGGGCGAATAAGGGGTCATCTGAATTTTGCTGTACCCTACTCAGGGAAAAGAAATAATTCACAGGGTAGCTGCAGGAACCCGTACACAAGGACATGATGCCTGGTATTCCATGCAAGTGCTTGAGCTGCAGAGGGCTAATTATTACTTGTGTGTAATATTGTTGGGCAAAAGGCCTTCCTGCAACACTCTGGTTTACAATGGATTGTGCCAAGATACCTGGTTGCTACAGGCTGAATATATATAGGGCTCAAGTCCTGAGGAGTTGCTGATGAATGTTGTTGGCTGGCAAGAAGAGGTCGTGGAAAAGTAGACTATGCCTAGCTGATGAGCTGGATTAATCCTGGTTAATAGCTGGGCTTGCTTGTTTACATTGTTAAAAGTTTTGCTTTTTTCTGCCCCATTCCCCTAATTTCAGCCAAACCCTTCTGTGTTCAAAATTGGATCCTGGTGTTTTTTAGACACTGAGTTGTGGTTGCTCTATGCAACGTGCTGCTGCGTTTAATGCACTGCATTTTCTTCTCCATTTAAAATGGCTTCTCTATAAAGAGCATTCAGAGAATTTATCAGTGTAGTAGCAGTCTGAATCAGGAGGATGGATTCATACTGCTACTTGATGGGAATTTGACAATGTTTAGCAGCAGAAAGGTTTCCTGTGTGGATTGCATCCCTGTTCCTAGCTTGTCTGTTCTACATAAGGTGTATGAAATCTGAAAATGGAAGAACAAAATTCTAAATGCAAGAAGTAACTACATGAAACGATACAATCTTTTAAGAAAGCATTATTTGACTTATTCCATTTAAAAATGACCCATGAAATGTCTGTACCTTTCTAAGTTATTGGTTCTTAAGAGCTACTGACACTGGGCACTTGCGTCACATCTTGGAAAAGATGCTGCCTATGTCCACCATAAACTCAGTAGTAAGGACCCGGTATGTGACAACCTTTGTCATATGTGGTCTTGTCTCTTAAAATGTTTTTTTATTTTTGAGCCTAGGAATATTTAGAATGGCAAAGAAGCACACAATAGTGCAACGTAGGTTCACGAGGTTAATTCCTGGGACTGAATATGTTGAAAGAATGGAGCACCTGGGCTTGTATACACTTGAATTTAGAAGGATGAGAGGGTATCTTATTGAAATATATAAGATTATTAAGGGTTTGGACACGCTAGAGGCGGGAAACGTTCCCGATGTTGGGGGGGGGGGGGGGGGGGGGGGGGGGGGGGGGGGGGTCCAGAACCAGGGGCCACAGTTTAAGAATAAGGGGTAGGCCATTTAGAACAGAGAAGAGGAAAAACCTTTTCACCCAGAATGTTGTGCATCTGTGGAGGCCAATTCTCTGGATGCTTTCAAGAGAGTTAGATAGAGCTCTTAAAGATAGCAGAGTCAAGGGATATGGGGAGAAGGTAGGAATGGGGTACTGATTGTGGATGATCAGCTATGATCACAGTGGATGTTGGTGCTGGCTCGAAGGGCTGAATGGCCTACTGCACCTATTGTTTATAAAGGAAATTGCAGGAAATCTTGCTTAAAGTTCAGGAATCCTATGTCGAATGCTGTGGTCTCTGTGCATGATGTACATGCAACAAACTGTATAATACAATAAGCTTATTTGCACTTTTCCAGGCTGTCAACCACTGACTTGGAATGAGACTAGCTGCCTATCTCAACTGTAAATAAAAAAAAACAACAGCTTTTTAAGTGATTTAAGAAAAAACAGCATCTTTCTACCCCTGCTAACAAGCCAAATAATTAATATATTAATGAACAGTATTCGTCAGGAATTGTTTCAGGGACATTTTTCATAAAAAATATTGTTGAGGATTTTTAACTAACTTTAGGAAGGACGGGTATACACATGAATAAGCAGCCTTAAGAATGACAGAAATGATCAAATTGCAACAAAAACAAATTGCATGCAGCATCAGCATGATAGAAGGTATGTTTCTCATCAAAACTTGCCTGCAAAACTCCACAAAGCATAGTTCTACTGATATTGTATTGTTTAGTATTACTTTGAAAAACAGTATTATCACCAGTGCTTTAGCTACTATGCAGTCTGGTAATAGTGTGTCTACTCTGAAGATAACCACCCAATAGTGGGGACACTTTCAAAAACAACACTCTGAGAGGGCCAACATTAGGTGCAGCAGGATCTTTTTGCTGACATTCTTCCGCTTGTGATTGCAGGTGGGTTTTACTGAAGGCTGCACCCTGGATGTGAGGTGTTTCATGGGTGAAAATACCATGCAGTTCCATATAATTGAATCTGGTTTTATGTTAATCATTTTCAGTGTACTCAAAGAATACGTTGATCTCATTGACAGCCAGTGTCTGCCAGGTTGACCTCAAATAAAAGACTTTTGAACATCATATCTGCGCAGCATTTACTTGTTACAGATGCACTCTGATCTTTGTGTGTGAAGCTTGGGTCATTCAGTAATTTATTGTCCTCTGACCCGGTACTAAAGCAAGCACCAAATTAAATAGTTTATGTAGAAAGGTAGAAACTTTATGCGGATTTGATGAAGACTGAAAATAATTTAGAACCAGAGATGAAACATTTTCCATTGATGGTTCTAAAGGTTCAGATTATGTATTACAATAGGAAATGGTAAAAACATTTGCATCAGCTATTATTTGCAGAGGAAAAAAAAAACTAACGCAGTTTCCTTCCAACCACAAATGTATTTTGGCATCTCTGATACCTATTTCACAGTCCAAAGCACTGTCCCAAGAGTAGTAAAGAAACTGAACATTTGTAATAGCGCTTTCTACCTTTTCCATTCCTATTATTTTCATTGTGATGTTGATATCCTTTAAAAAAACATCAGGCATAACATCTTTTGTAAATCTACATTCTAAGGATTACACATAATTTGAGGATTACTCTAGTGGCTGAGTTGGCGGCGCGACCAACGTCGCAGCGGCCTCTGCAGTCCGTCTGTCTTTTTTTATTTTATTGTCCTGTTGAGGGTATAGTTTGTGGTGGGTTTTTGACTGTGTATGTGTGGGGGGCGGGAAACTTTTAGATCTCTTCCCAGTACGGGGACCCGACCTTTCCCTGTTGGGTCTCCGTTGCCGTTGAGGTCTAGCACCGTGGAGCGGCCTCCAACCAGAACGACGGCTCCAGTCACGGAGCGGAGCTGCGGACCTACCATCGTAGAGCTGGCCAGCTTCGGAGCGTGGAGAGCTTCGGTGGCAACGCTGCTGCGACCCGACTCTGGTGGATGGTGACACCGGGAGCTCGCGGGTCCCCGGTGGGAGACCGCTTTGCGGGGCAACGGCGACTTCTCCCGCTCGAATTGCGGCGTTGAAAGTGACCTGGAGCGGGGCCTTACATCGCCCGGCGTGGTTTTAAATGGCCGCGGACTTGCTAGCACCCGCCGGGGGCTCCAACATCGGGACCCGGAGCAGGGCCTTACATCGCCCAGCGCGGCTTTAAGTCGCCGTGGGACTTGCTAGCGCCCGCCGGGGGCTTTGACTTTGGGAGAGGAATGGAGAGCAGGGGAGAGACAAGACTTTGCCTTCCATCACAGTGAGGAGGAGATTCACTGTGATGGATGTTTGTGTGAATTGTGTTGGTGTGTGTCTTGGTTCTTTTCTTGTATGACTGCAGAAACCAAATTTCGTTTGAACTTCATGTGAGGTTCAAATGACAAATAAACGGTATTGTATTGGATTACTCTAGTGGCTGAGGTACAGGCCACCAGTTGTATCTCGTGAACCATTTTCTTGCAAAGACAGACACTGATCGTAAAATTCAACATTATCTCCAAGTGAAGTTGTACAGCTTTCAGAAAAGCTACTTGAAGATTGACCTCACTGAAGATCATGGTTTTCCAAGTAGCTACAATTATTGCCCTCCTACATATTATGCATGGGCCATTTTGAACCTGGGTCACTGAAGCTGTGAGACATAGCATGATCTGCTGCACTACTGGGCCATGGTGAGAGCCGATGATTCCTAAGCTGACTTGGTGGCATCCTGGAGCCAAAGTGGAAACAAGTCATCCTTGAACCCCAACACTGCAGAAGATGGTTACTAGTGTAGCTCCGGTTCTTGCCTTCAATCAACATACTGGCCATTGGTTTTAATTTGACCTGTTTTCATTTTATTGATACTGCAGTACAGATCTCTGTTCAATTCAAACTAATTTTTCATCTCAATGTATCGTTCCACTCAGTCCTTTAACTGAGGCTATATGAATACAAGTTGTGATTAAGTTACTTTTTGTTCAGGATACACACTATTAATTTTCATAGAAAATGCAATAGAGAAATTAAACCAGGGTAGTCAACCATTTTTAATTTTAACAATTTGAAGTAGAAAAAAAAAAATAGAAACTGGCAAAAAAAACGTAAAATATCTTTATCTGAATATTTTCTGAGATGTCACAGGGCAGATGATTTCTTTCATGTTTGTGATGAACCCCTTGTGATAGAGGTGACCCCATCTTGGCCTGTCGGGACAGCTATTATCCCCGTGGCATCTGTAATTGTTCTTTTTGTACCACTCATTTGATGTCCGATTTGTCATAACTAAGAATAAGTGAAAAGTAGTGTATCCTGCCAGCAGGAAGAATGAGAGCAGCGTGAAGCCCAACATGAAGAGGATCCGAGGAAAGGTCAAGAACAATTTCTGCAAACAGAATGTTAGTTGTCATAAATAAAAAAAATACAAGTACCCAACCATCAGTGCAAACAACTCTAGGTCCACATTTTCTTTGTAATTATATATCCATAAATGACTGGATACTGTTTTAATGAAGTAGATTGGAAAATAAATAGTGACCGGCAACATTCCACCTCCTGACTGCCATGGATGAACAGCTCCAGCAATGTTGCCCTGGTGTGTGAGATATAACTTGCTAGTTGCAAAATTAGTTTTTGATGCCTGGTGACTTCAACTTTGCTAAAGCTTCTTGTCAAAGAGAATTCTCTTGAACTTCTACAGGTGCACAGTAGAGAGCATAATGACTGGTTGCATCGTGGCTTGGTTCGGCAACTTGAACGTCCAGGAGCGGAAAAGACTGCAAAAAGTTGTAAACACTGCCCAGGCCATCACCGGCTTTGACCTCCCCACCATCGAAGGGATCTATCGTAGTCGCTGCCTCAAAAAGGCAGCCAACGTCATCAAACACCCGCACCATCCTGGCCACACACGCATCTCACCACTGCCATCGGGAAGAATGTACAGGAGTGTGAGAATTGTAACGTCCTCTTCTTGCGTATGGCGTGCACAGCCTAAAGTTGTCGGACAACTTGTTCTATTTAATCTTATTTGATTGTGCACGCCGGGTTGATTGCATTTGTCGAAACAGGGCGGACCACGTGAAGGTTGCAATCTCCCACCCCAACTGTAACGTCCAGGTTCAGGAACAGCTTCTTCCCTACAGCCATCAGGCTATTAAACACTACAATCTCATAAGCTATGAACTACAATAGAATTATTATTGCACTTTGTTCTTTTTTTCCTGAGTTTTTGTTATTATGATTACATATTCTGTTGTGCTGCAGCAAGTAAGAATTTCATTGTTCTATCTGGGACATATGACAATAAAACACTCTTGCCTCTTGATATTAAAGCCATTTGTCGTCACCTCACTTCTAGAAATCAGCACTTTTGTTTATGTTTGGTCAGAGTACAACTAAAAGAGACATCAGTCAGCAGCTTAAGTGCTGCTTCACAGGGTGAACTGTTTAAATGATGCAATGCTGAAGCTTTTAGAATCCTATAGATTGTTGAGGATGGAAAGCATACAGCTGCAGACTTATGGTTGTGAGAAAACAAAATTAAATGTCAATGTGAAAATAATTATTTCAATTGCAGTGCAGCTGTAATGAAGCTGTCTAGCATTCTCTGGCACAAAATAGATGGGGCTGCAAATTCAAAGCAGTTTTGTTGTCGGTGAAAGCAGGTAAGTCATACAAAGATATTTTGGCACTCTTAATAAATGTAATTTATTTATTAAAAGTAGTTTAAACCAAAGTATTGTTTTGCCACTCTATGAAGATGACAAAGATAAGATTAAATCAAGTGATAAAACTAAAGAGAATAATTGAAAAATTAATGGGGAACAATTTGTTTCTTGTTTACTCCTGGAGATTCCTCTACAAGAGATTAGAAATTTAAAAAAATGAGGAGCCTTATCCAAAATCAGGAGTTACTGTATGTTAAACCTCATGCAGGCATTCTACGCATTCTTCTGATGCTGAATCGAATGATGTGGTTCAATTGCAATCTGCATCAATTTTCTAGTTCAAAGATATCCCAAAGTACTTTGCAAGAAATTAATTACTCAGTGTTGACTTTATACTGCAAATTCAAGACAAGAGCCACAAAGGATTATATTAAATGCACATCACAGCAATAGACTATTCTGTCCAACTGGTCTATGCTGGTGTTATGCTCCAGTCAAATCATCTTTACTATTTAATGTTTACCCTTAAAAGCTATCCACCCCAAGAACAACTCTCACGTTTTCATCACAAGTGAAGATTAGAAACTTATATAATTGTAAAGACTTTATTAGACTTTCAGGTTATTTTTTCATAATCATCCTTAGCGAGATTCAAAACTGGTACCATCAATCCAAATTATTTCAGCATCTTCAACATAGCTTCTGCCTGAATTGCAACATGATGACCAGAGTGTACTGTGTTCCTACTGTAGTCAAACAAGAGTAACCTTTAGAAATCCATGCCGATTTTTTTTTTTCCCTTTAGTTGACTCATCTAGACTTCTCTGGACGGGTTCCATCTTCTTTCTTAACTATGGGTATAATATTGGTGGCTGTATTGATTGTCTTAAAAAATCTATTTTGGGCCAAAATGCTGAAGTACCTCAGTGGGTCAGACAAGTTACTCCAGCATTTTATGTATATCTTTGGTTGATATCTGGTATGTGCTGTCAGAGGAAGTGGTGGAATCTGATCGAGTAACTATGCTTAAGAAGCCCTTAGACATATACTTAATTAGGCAAAGAAGGATAAGACCCTTATGTAGGAGAATAGGATTAGTGTAGATGGGCAAAAATGTCAGCATGGACATGGTGGGCTGAAGGTCCCATTTCTGTGTTATATAATTCTATGAAGCTAATGTGGGCCATTACCGTTATGTGGCAACCTTTTGTCTCCTGCCCTCTTGTACAGATGTACAGGACTGATCCATGTTTAATCCATGGTAAACTGGTCACTCTCGGCCTCCCCACTCTCACATGTGCCTGGATAAAGGATTTCCTCACCAACCGGCCCCAGACTGTGAGACTCGGCCCCCACCTCTCCTCCACTCGCAGGTTGAGTACCGGTTCCCCACAGGGCTGTGTGCTAAGCCCCCTCTTATACTGTCTCTACACCTACAACTGTAGTCCGGCCCACAACAACAACCGCATCGTCAAATTTGCTGACGACACTACTGTGGTCGGACTTATTTCAAAGGGAGACGAGGCAGCCTACAGAGAGGAAGTCCTGAAGTTGACAACCTGGTGCTCAGAAAACAATCTGGCTCTGAACACCAGGAAAACAAAAGAGCTCATTGTCGACTTCAGGAGGCACAGCACCGACTTAGTCCCCCTACACATCAACGGCGAGTGTGTGGAGAGGGTCAACACCTTCCGGTTTCTCGGCATCCATATCGCTGCTGATATCTCCTGGACGGACAACACGACAGCGGTCATCAAGAAGGCTCAGCAGCGGCTGCACTTCCTGAGGGTCCTCAGGAAGCACAACCTGGACTCTAACCTGCTGCTGACCTTCTACCGCTCGTCCATCGAGAGCCTGCTGACATACTGCATTACAGCATGGTATGGCAGCTGCACCATGGCAGACAGGGAGAGGCTTCAGAGGGTAACTAGGACAGTGCAGAGGATCATTGGCTGCCCTCTCCCCTCCCTGATGGACATCTACACCTCCCGCTGCCTTAGCAGGGCAAAGAAGATCATCAAAGACAGCTCCCATCCTGCGTTTGGACTGTTCGACCTGCTGCCCTCTGGAAGGCGCTATAGGTGCATCAAATCCAGGACAAATAGACTCAGGAATAGTTGCTTTCCGAGAATTATAACTACTATTAATTCTAATTCACACATGCACTGACTTCACTGCCCAACACGGACTTCCATCTGTATATATGTATATATGTATGTAGCGCCGCAGAAATTGTGCACCTATTCCCGCCCCCATCCCCCCCCCCCCCTTCTCCCTTCTGTTTTTTGTTTTTTCTGTTTCTTGTTTTTTGTGCTAAATTGTATGTATGCACTGAGTACGAGCAGCTTTCATTTTCACTGTACATGTATAGTGACAATAAATGGCATATCTATCTATATCTCAATAAAGTATCCAAGTGACAACCATTTCTCAGGGGTGCACCAAGAACTTGGTGAAAAATTTACTTATTGGTCAAAGATGTTACCCCCACAGTTCAAATTATACATCCTAGTAAATAACAAGTCATTTAGAGCTAACATTTCAGCAGTGCAAGGATTCTGAAAAATATTGTTTGCCCAAACAACAATACAGTTGCCTTACCTGGACAATAAACAGGATGCCAACAGGCACATGTTCACCATCATTGTTCACATACATGGCCTGGGGTAGATTAGACATCAATGCCACATGGACAAGGAAGCTTACTGTCACGGTTCCCACTGCAGCTGCCATCCCCAAGAGGATCACCAGGTACAACAGGAAGTAACGTATGTTTAATGCGCCAATGCAGTTATTCACCCAAACACAATGGTGATCAAATCGATGGACACAACGGTTGCACACTCCTAGAGGGAAGAGAAAAATCATTACTTTTAATCCCGAAGCTAGCTTCAAATCCAGTCCATATGGGAGGGATGCAACTTTCTCCTTCATCATTCTGTAAGACTTGTATGAAATTAAGAGTCCTCAGAAAGTATAAATTAATTGGCGAGAATTCTGCTAGTCTTTGCTTCAAACAGCCATTGTTGGTGAGCTCCTGGAGCTCTACATTCATTATAAATCAATTATTTAATCAGTCAGTCAATTTTATTTGTATAGCACATTTAAAAACAACTCTCGTTGACCAAAGTGCTTTACATCAGTGCAGGTACTAAAGTGCTACATACAACGGTACACAGATCTAACAATACATACATAAACTGTTTACAGCACTCCCTCAGAGGACCTCGAGAAACGCTTGGGAGTAGAAATAGGTTTTAAGTCTAGGCTTAAAGGAGTCAATGGAGGGGCAGTTCTGATGAGGAGAGGGATGCTGTTCCACAGTCTAGGTGCTGCAACCGCAAAAGCGCGGTCGCCCCTGAGCTTAAACCTGGGCCGCTGGATAGTCAGTAGCCCCAAGTCGGTCGACCTGAGGGACCTGGAGGTAGAAGGGTGGGTTAGAAGATTTTTGATATGTCTGTTCCAACCATACTAAATGGTTGGAACAGACTTGATGGGCCAAAAGGCCTATTTCTGTGCAACACGGTTCTATTTGTCTCTGTCCCTTCCAAGTTCCATTTAGACCTGTGTGCAGTGAAAACATCTGCAAATACATGGCAATTCTGCCAAATTCTAAAATCCTTTGTCTGTTTATCAAAACTGACTAAGATTTATGCCCTACGCTTTTGCTTATAGCCTATGCTTTCTTGGTTCTTCTTGGTTTCTTGGTTCTCCAAAATATTCCAAATGGAATTTAAACATTCTCTTCACAGATGTCGACTTGCTAATTGTATTCTCAAGACACATCTATATTTCGCACCACCAACATATGTCATAAGTTTCTTACTGCAATGTTTTGACCGGGCCGGTTTCACGAGTTTGCACGTTGAGCAGATACAGGCACGTTGGTACAAAATTCCATCATATGCATACACTTTCAGCAGCCTCTTGTGGTTTGTAATAGAAATTATGCCTTTGAAAAACAATCATGAAATAAACATTAAGATCAAAATAAAATGCAACTGTTCCAGACAAGGTAATCACAACTACAGGTTGTAAAAATGTGTGTGGAACTGACTTTGATGAAGAGGTATCCAAAATCCTATTTCACTCCCATAGATCCTGGCTGACCTGCTGAGAATTTCCATTTTTGTTTTCACTTTTCTCATATCCACAGTATAAAATGTCAGAAACTCTTTTGCCTAATTTGTAATAATACTGCACTTCTCCCGGATGTGATTTTTGAATTTTCAAGGCAGTCTGGGTGTTTACTATTATTTCCGTCACAACGGTCAATTTTGTAATTAACTACAATTAGGTAATTAACTAATTATATGCTTTAATTTCAGGTCATCCAAGTAAGATGTTTTATATTTGTTTCAGAATGCTTCAATCTATAATAACACAATTTCACCAGTTCTCTTAATTTTTAAGAAAGTTATGGGCTTTTGACTGTCCTCAATCACAGCTTTTGTGTTAAGTCAATGAAAAAGCAATAGGGAACAAGATGCTAATTTCCGATTATGAAAATGTCCATAACCTTTTTAATACTGAAGATATGAAAGTGAATTAGGTGTCAAATTAAACTTATTTTTATGCTTTATCTGATGGGATAAATTGCAGACTTGATTTTTAAAATTATCAACATTTTGTAACATTGCTACCCTCAGAGGGTTGTCCATTCCTGGAATGAATTGCAGAGTAAGCTATAGAAGCAGATTACAGACTTTGGGCAGATATATGGATATGAATGGTTAAGAGGGCTATGGGCAAATGAAATAAACCAAATATGCCAACTTGATTGGCACGGGCAATAGAGCGGTTGTAGTAGGCTGTAGAGCGGTTTCAGTGTTGTATGACTCTAGGACCTACAATGAACTGTGTCAGTCAACCGAGAATAGGTAACTGTCTCCCAAATCATTTCACCGGTCTTTTCTTACCAGGGTCACTGGTGCAGCACAGGTAGAAAAAGTACATCTTTCCAAGCATCAGGATGTAAGGCAGCAGCAAGATACTGAATGTGAATCCCAGTTCTAAGCAGAAAGGGAACACTTCCCAAGAATACTCTCCATACACAGCTACTTCCAACACAAGGTGTAGGGCCAGGAAGAAAGAGTTCCTATTGAAGCAAAAGGAAATGGTTTATCTACTCTAAACGTTGATACTTTGTGTTCATGTCAAATTAAATCAATTATTAGCTGAGTCTACACTTTAGATGAGTTTGTTTGTACATTACAAAATCCATTAGTTCAATAGCTTCTAACTCCACCAGGGTTCCGATCTGCTTCTACATTCTTATTGATATAACTAACAAATAAACTCTAGTCAAGAACGACAGTTAATACATATTCTAGAAAATAATTCCATGAATACAAAGGTTTGTTTCAGGATCTTCCCCTTCGACAATCGACGTGTGCAGTTTACGAATGTCTATACTTACCTCTGGTAAATTAGCCTATGTAAAGCCATCTGCACTGCTACCTGCAGCCATCGAGGAATCACTGGCCCAATCATCTGTTAGTTATGAAAAAAAAAGAGACGGAAGAAAAACTTGCATTATATCGTATACTTTGTGACCTTAGGATAAATCAAATAACGTTATAGTCAATCCAGGCCAATAGGTGTAGACACTGTTCCCATGTAAGACAGCAGACAATCTGGCCACAGGCAATTGCAAGGTGATGAAGACTAGATAAGGCAGAGGTGCCAACATTGGGATTTTCCAATCGGAGATTTTTGCGAGTGAGCACTTGTGGGTGGGGTCCAGGGGCTCATGAAGCTCATGGGTTTTAGCCATTCTGACACCCTTTCCTTACACAAATTTTCAATGATTCCTGACTATTTTGGCACTAAATTATTTGATAATTTTTGATATAGATCTAAGTACCATATTAAACATACAGTATGTATTTGCAACTAAAATAAGAATTTTAGTTTCTTACCCTTTATGCCTACTTAAAATTCCCTGCTGGGTGAGGAGGACTGGGGTGCAGATGTACTTGATGTTGATGCACTGCTTGCTTGCAATGATTTGTATGTAGCTTGCTTTAGGTATGTTGCAAAACTTACCTTCAGCGGCGCTGCAGATCTGTTGCTGCCCGTGTGCGCGATTTTGGTGCCTTTGAGAGGGGGGCGGGTTTAAAACGCGATTTTCTCTCGGCTATTCAAATCGAGGTTGTTCAGCCTACTTAGTTGCTGACGAAAAATCGCTGCGACATTAGTTCGCTGCAGCTATTTTTAAACTAAATTGGTTTATTTAATTGTTATAGTACGTTAAAAATCATCCTCTAAACCCGCGACCGCCGCCAACGGGATGGATCTCATGTAGGGGACAACGCAAGGTAGGCTGTTTATTTTTACATTAAAAAGTGCTTCTTAAGATCCCAAAATTTTATGTAGCGAGTAGCTGATTTGGGGGCCCATTAAATCCTGCAGTATTTTTCTGGGCATATGGGGTACAAATTCACCGCAATGGGAACGTTCCAAACCATCGCGTTCCACAGGATCCCACTCGAAAGCTGATTTAAATAGCCATTAATTTACAGCAATTGAACACTAAATTCCTTCCATTTGGCCTATAATTTAATGTCAATGAGATTTAAAAATCATGTTTTATGGTGAATTCTTGTGTGAATGTTCTTTAGGCACTTAGGCTATTTAAAAATGTTAATCTTTCCTTAAGAAACGGATAGATATTTAGATCTAGTAATTGAATTTTGGAATTAGCTACAATTGGGTAACTAACTAATTATATGCTTTAATTTCAGGTCATCCAAGTAAGATTGTTTAATATTTGTTTCAGAATGCTTCAATCTATAATAACTGAAAATTTATTTCAGTTGTCTGAAATTTTGAATAAAGTTGTGGGCTTTAGACTGTACTCAATCACAGCTTTTGTGTTAAGTCAATGGAAAATCAATAGGGAACAAGATGCTAATTTCCAAGTATGTAAATGGCCATAACATTTTTAATACTGAGTATATGAAAGTGAATTAGGTGTCAAATTAAATTTCTTTTTATGCTTTATCTAATGGGATAAATTGCAGAATTGATTTTTAAAATCTCAAAATTTGTAACATTGCTACTTGCTTTCTCAGAGAATTGCCTTTCATGGCAAGATACACCCGCAATGCTGATTTTCTCAATCAGTAAGGACTGCAATGTTTGAAGACTCATTGATCCCCCTGAAGTCTGTATTATTTTTTTCTTATGATGCTGAAAACACGTTCACATGCCGCATTTGAATGTGGTATAACAAGAAGACCCTTCATGACCTTACTGAGTAAAGGGAACCTTTTGCAGCCATTTGCATCTTTCATATTGGAGATAATATCCCACTTCTTGTTCACTCTGACGGCTGCATCTAACACTTCCGGTACCTCACTGAAACTTTCAACCTGATAGTTTGTATACTCCACTTCCAATTGATCAGCTGCATCACTTGTATCATGCAGAATGTTTGGGAACTTCTCCACAAAATACATCACAGATTCAAAGGTTTTAGTCTTCCTTGAGGTAACATCAACTACTTCAGCTTCCTGTGGCAACTGGACATCCAGAGGCCATGTCTTCAAAGTATAATCACAAAGGTTCAAAGGTTTGTGCTGACTTGTAATAGTTCCTTACTGAGCAATAGAAATGATCTATGTCCTGCTTTGTCAGGCATGATGTAGATTCTGCTTCACTGCTTCTTGTGCTCTCAATATAATCATTTGCCTCTTTTCCAATCATAAGCTGTTCATCACACTTTTGATTTTCTCTCTTTTCAAATTCAACTTTATTCAAGTCTGATGAGAACTCTGAAATAACTGTTGGTCTCACAAATCTAACAAGCAAATCATGGGGGACTCTTCGCAACTCCCTGTCAAGGATATGTAGAGAAGGCCCCTCTGCAGAAGAAAGTTGATCTTATCAAAGATCTTGTTGCTGTACTTCAAAAGCAATACAGTTTAGTTTGGGGTGAAATCATTAAGCGATGAACCCTGGCTAGATGTGACCCTTGTAACTGAGATGAAGAATGTGCAATGCCAGACTGTAGACAAGAACGCTTCACTTGGAAATAATGAGACGGTTCTGTCAGTTCACAGCTTTTGATGCAGACTGTTTGGTTCCAAGAGTGGAAGCAGCCATCTTTTGTACAGTTTTTGTAGTAGTACTACTTGCGGACATAATTGGTTTTGATTTTGATTTTGCTCCAGCAGTGGACAACACTTGCTTTGCCTTTGATGTTTTATTTTTAGTGGATGAATCTTGTTTCACTGACACAGTTGCACATTGTTTCTGTGTTTTGTCAGCAGACGAAGCTTGCTTCACTGGTGCAGATGCTGACGTGGAGGATGGTCCTTCTTTTGTTGTTGCTGATGAACTTTGCCTTTGTGCAGTCTTTTCACTTCCTCTTTGAAAAAGATTTGTAGTGGTTCCCACTGTGACAAAAGTCTGTCAATACAAATTCCCAGGAGCAGCCACCGAGTTGATCCATGCCTCAAGATTCTTCTCACACCTGTATCACACAAAATCTGCCATGATTGCAAGGCTTTTAGCCTTTTATTACTCTTTTGTTGGAAGTAGTATATGTCGATTAACAATTCATCAATGGCAATCGATAGTGATTTGGATGCTTTTTCTGCTGTGTTGTTACAAAACTTTCGTACCTAAACTCCCACCCCTAAGAATTATTGGACAAAGCCTAAATGAAGGAATCCCGGTATACGGTGGCGAGAGGGCAAGACCATGTGGTGGGTGTTTAGGTGGGGTGGTTGTTTACTGGAGCAGGTTGTTACTTAGTTAGTCGAGGTGGACTTTTTATTTGTGGTTTTTTTTTCCAATTTGGTGGGTTTTTTTTCTCTGTTTTTTAGTCGAGGCAGACTTTTTACTGGTGAGGACGTGAATCTGCGCACCGTCAAAACTGCGAGTCGCCGTTTTACCCGAAGACGTCCAGCGTGTCTACAAACTTACCCCACCTGGTCCAACCATGGCTCTTGAAAGAGCAACTGAAGTAAGGTGCAGGAATAAGACTTTGAACCCGCTTGCAGGAGATAGTGACTACCTGAGGCTGACGACTAGGGAGAGTTATGATATCACTTTGAGAATCGTGTTTGTGTTGATGAGTGTTATGGTGAATTCCTACACTAATAGGCAATGGATCAAATGTCTCTTCAGTAGCTGCTTCATTGCAATGGCTATGATGGTAATTTTGACAGGATGACAAGGAGCGTCACATAAAGCCAGCGAATGGCTGATAATTAAACCTCTCCTTGCCAGGGATGGGAACCCCTACCAGCGACTCAACACTGGCTAAAAGAAAGTGAAAGTGGTGCCAAATGGAAAAAGACCCATCCAGGAATAACCAAGAGAGCAAGAGCAGCAAAACTCTGATGCAGATTGGTGACCACCTTGAACTGAAAGCCCTTCGTCCTACAGAGACGAATAATGTGGAACACCACAATGAAAGAAGAGGAATTCAATATAGAACTAAGGCTGGTTTAAGTCAAGTCAAGAGTGTTTTATTGTCATATGTCCCAAATGGACAATGAAATTCTTACTTGCTGCAGCACAACAGAATATGTGAATATGTAAACATTGTATATAACGGGGGGGGAAAAAAAAAAAGTCCAATAAATAACAAATATAGTGCAAATAACAACTTTTTTATCTGGAGAATGTTAGGAAAGTAGAACTCAAAGCTACATTGAGTGCATTCTGGTTGTCCTTCAAACACATCCTCGTAGGTAGTCAAGGAGAACTCTCTCTAACTTCTACAGGTGCACAGTAGAGAGCAAGCTGACCGGTTGCATCATGGCTTGGTTCGGCAACTTGAGTACCCAGGAGCGGAAGACTACAAAAAGTAGTAAACACCACCCAGTCCATCATCGGCTCTGACCTCCCTACCATCGAGGGGATCTATCGCAGTCGCTGCCTCAAAAAGGCTGGCAGTATCATTAAGGACCCACATCATCCTGGCCACACACTCATCTCCCTGCTACCTTCAGGTAGAAGGTACCGGAGCCTGAAGACTGCAATGTACAGGAATAGCTCCTTCCCCACAGCCATCAGGCTATTAAACTCAACTCATACAAAACTCTGAACATTAATAGCCCGTTATCTGTTTATTTGTACTTTATCTGTTTATTTATTCATATGTGTATATATTTATATAATGGCATATGGACACGCTGATCTGTTCTGTATTCATGCCTACCATATTCTGTTGTGCTAAAGCAAAGCATTTCATTGTCCTATCTGGGACACATGACAATAAACTCTCTTGAATCTTGAAATTATACCTTTCAGATAAGAATATGACTCCTATTCTATGCCTCTTTAGCCAAGATTCATAACACTGATGCCTCTTTAACCAAGATTCATAACACTGATATCTACCACAGAGGTGTTTGTTCCGAAACAAATCTTTCACATTGTGCAGTAAAAATATGTAATTTGTTTTTTATTCTGTATATTTGTTTTTTATTCTCAATATTTTACTGCATGGTTTGCTGCAAGGTTTTTCTCCTTTACACTAATTTAGTTTAAACACAAAACAACAGTTTAAGTCCTTAAATCCTTGAGCTTACCAAATCTGAACACAAGCACTGTGGGCGAGAGGCAGCCTATCCAGGTCTTTTTGTGCTGAACTCTGGACAAATGTTCAACTTTGATGGTTCAACGCAGGACTGAAACATTTTTATTGCACTGTGATTACCTGAGTCATACGGTGGGAGATCCTTGCAAAACACTCCTGACATTGTCTTGAAAATTTGATGGCAACCACCATACAGGAAAGGGAAAGAGCCACGTAAATGAGGAAGAGAATGAGGAAATCCATCTCCTTGCCTGAAATATGAAAGATCCCATTAGAACATTGAAAAGTATCACACGGGAATAAGGCATTCAACCCATAATCATTTGTGCCGTACATGATGCCAAGTTAAACTAATCTCCTATGCATGCAAATGAGCTATACATCTTCATTCCCTGCATATGCATGTGTCTATTTAAAAACCTTGTAAATCCCATTAGCATATCTGCTTTTGCCACCACCATGCCAATCATATTCCAGGCATCCACCACTGCGGGAAAAAAAAATGCCTCACACCTTCTTTCAACTTTTCCCCTTTGACTTTAAAGCAGGTCCTTCAAATCTTTGACATTTGTACCCTGGGAATAGGTACTGAATGTCTACCTTATCGATGCCTCTCACAATGTTGTATACTGCTATCAGAGCTCCGCTCAACCTCTAACACTCCGGAGAATACAGTCCAAGTTTGTCCAAATTCTTCTTTTAGATAATACCTCAAATCCATGCAACATTCTGGGAAACCTCTTGTGCTCTCCCCCCAAAGCCTCCACATTCTTCCTGTAATGAGGCAACCAGAACTGCACACAATACTCCATATGTGGCCAAACCAAAGTTTTTATACATGCAATATAACTTCCTTGTTCTTATACTTGATGCCCCAGTACTGCCTGGGATCTGCACAATGTTGAAATCAACAACCAGGCGGCAGATCAAACTGCATCGGCAGCTAATTTTACTGCTATATTTTCTTAGTACTTCCTGGTGTTTGTCTTCTAGTTCAATAAATACATTGTCTTTTATGTTTGGATTTGTCAAGAGATGGAATGAATCAGAAATTGCAAAGTAGAATTGTCACGGGATGTTTTTTTCATTCCAGTGGGAGGTTCTGATGTTCCAGATGACAATATTGAAACAACATTGGAAAATAATGATATTAATTTAAAGCATCCTTCTTATGACATCAGATTGGAAAAAAATATTGCAATGGATCTGTTAACAAGGCTTTCTATAAAGGGCCTCCCATCTGACTAACTTGATTTGAGTTTTTTTAAATAACAAAAATATATTGGTGAGGGCAGTACAGTTGACGTTGTCTACCTGCCGATGGGATCCTAAGCAAGTTGGCAATTTTGATCCAAGATTGGCTTGGTAATTGGAGGCAGAGGGGGTGGAAGGCTGCTTTTTCCAATTGGAAACCTGAGATTTGTGATGTCCTGAAGGATCTGTGCAGACATCCTGACTGTTTATTATGTATTTAACACTCTGGATGTAAATGTGAGGTGCAAGGATAATGGGAGCAGGAAGAGAACGGGAAGAATAGAAATAGATCGAACCCACTTTTGATCTATATGGTCTCTATTTAACCACCCCCCCCCCCCCCCCCCCACCCCACCGCCACACCAAACACCCCTTCCACCCCGTCGGCGTCCCCTCCTAGCCTTTACCTCTCTTCAATATTCCCTCACTTCCTCTACTCAACACCAGGAAACAGGAGGAGTAGGTCACCGGGCCTCTTAAGCCTACCCCACTTTTCAATGCAATCATGGATGACTTACGCTGGCTTTGACTCTTCTGTGCCAGTCCCCTAAAACCTTCAATCATTAAAATGTCCAGCCAACTACTTCATTAATAAATGAATGACCTGACTTCCACCATCCTCGCGAATAGAGTGCTGAAGACTGATTGTTCTCTGTGAGAAGAAACCCGCCCCTCTTAACCCCTCCTGTCAGCCTGTCCCTCAACTCACACCCGAGCCCTACCTCCCGTCTCCTTCCCCTTCCCCTTGCTCTTGCTCTAAGCTACATGGTTAACTCGCTGCTCACCAGTGGGCGACAGGCCGGCCACGCAGCCGCCACTGGCCTCCAGACCCACCCCCACATGACCTCCAGACCCACCCCCACATGACCTCTGCAGCTGCTGATTGGGTATCTGACACCAGGCAGACCAATGACGGCGCACGCGCAGCGCTTCGAGCCGTTGCCAGGCAACGCGGCCCAGCGTTTAATGGCGCCTCTCGGAGAGAATGATGGAGGTCGCTAACTTTCACTGTGGAACGGACTCGGTACAACTGAAGAGAATCGGTACAATAGCATCCAGGTGGATGAAAACACGCGCCTCTTTGGATTTCCGAAATATATTTTATAGACCGCACCTGGGAGAGTTGATTAAACGTGAGTTGTGAGTAGCTGCTGTTGGACATGACCGGCAGGATGGAGCCTGCTCACCCAACAAAATTTAATACAAGACGCCATTCTGGGGAATTAAATGCCATTATCACCATACACTGAGGTTCACGTAAGCAGTTGGTGCCACAACACAACATTTTATGGTCAAATCAGCTTGATTACTCATGAGATCCTGCTGTGCCCGATTCCAATGACTCTTACAAACTTCTACTGATGCACCACAGAAAGCATATTGTCGGGTTGCATCACAGTTGGATTTGGGAGCAGCTCTGCTTAAGGCTGTAAGTAATTGCAGAGAGTTGTCGATGTAGTCCAGTCCATCACACAGAGCAGCCGTCCCACCGTTGACCCCATCTGCACCTCGTACTGCCTCGGAAAAGCAGTCAACACAATCAAACTTGCCCCAACCCGGTCATTTATTCTCTCTGGTCCCATCAGGCAGAAGGTATGGAAGCTTGAAAGTGTGCACCTCCACACTCAGGCACAGCTTCTTCCCCTCTGTTATCTGGCTTCCGAATAGTCCTTCCATAAACTTGGGCACTGTCCGATTAATCTCTACCCAATTGTGGATATTGGTCTTTGTCTATAGAACTGTTGCGCTACAATGGTGAGACACACTCTATCTTCCCCTTTGCTTTATCATACTTGAGTTTGACTTGATTGTATTTTTGTATACTACTAGACCAAGTGGGACTTGTTGGGACCTGATGGGCCCTGTCCCCAAATGTTCAATGGTTACAATACATTAAGCAGTCATTATAATACAATGGTGCAATCAATATTAACAATGCTCTCGATCCACCGCAGTGTTCATGGAAGGCCTCCAGAGTCCCTGTGGACCGGCCCTTTGCATATCTGTCTATATCTCTCTCTCTATATATCTATATGGCAGCTTTGGCCAGGCCCTCTCATAGATGAACTGAGTCCCAGGCCAATTTCAATTTTAGAGGCCCCCAAATCAAAATCCCTTTGACGTAGACAGGCATGAGGCCAAATGGCACTCGTTGCCCCCCCCCCCCCCCCCCCTCACTGATAGGACATGCCTTTGGCAACCTCTCCTGCTGCGGTTACCGTTGGCAACATCCCATTGTGATGTCATTATCGCACTCGGCAGCTTGAGACCCCATTGTGATTGGTGCACTGTGAGTGGCACTGTGACATCATCACTAGAAGCTGCTGGAAAAAGGTTCTTTGTGAGAAGCTGTGGTTACCGCTGGCAACGTCCCATTATGATGTCATTTGTAAAAGAGATCCCATTGTGGTTGGACGTCTGTGAGATGACCGGAAGCTACTGGAAAAAGGCTCTCTGTGAGAAGCGTTTTTTTTGCTTTTTAAAACTTTTAAACATGAATAACATGAAATAGAGGATGAAATCTTAAGTGAACCTGAGTATGGCGTGGAGGGGGAAAATGCGAGTTAGAATATCTAAAAATGTAAGCGCTAGCGCGTAGCGTTTTGAGGAATATACAAAACATACATCACACACGCACATACACAAGATGACTTTTATAGGTATATATAGATATAGATATAGATAGATATATATCTGGTCTACTTGAATAGCATGCTTTGGCATATTCTGACATAATAAAAGTTCCAGTAAACAACAAGTTCTTGTTATTTATTTCTAAAATCTTCATAAATTTGCTAAAGTCTAGTTACCATTACCCCTTGAAGTTTTTTCCATTGTAGTAAAGAGACCATTTTTGTATATCAAGGCCAATTATAATAATGCACAATAAATACATTTTAGAGTCACACGGTACGACAGCAGGCCTTTCAATCCACTATGTTCCAGCTATCACCTAATCCCATTTACCAGTCATTGCTTTGTATCTGCTGAAACCTGAGCAATTCAAGTTTTCATCTTGGTAATCTTAAAATATTGTGAGAGTCTCTTCTGCACCAACTTCTAAAACCAATGTGTTCCCCTTCCCCCTCTTTAAACCACGCTACTCCTGCTACCCCACACCACACACCTCCTCCTCTGAGAACTCCCATGATCTCCCTGTAAGGAAGCTCTATGACATCATAGAGCTGGTCTTGGTTGGATGCTGGGTCTGTGCTGGGATAGTTCGTTGTATTTTGGTTTGTGATTACCAACCTCCAACAGATTCTGTGCATTTAGGGCAGGCATATTATGGTATCAATGACTGTATCAAGTCGTTTGTCAGGTTACACTAGGTGGGAACTTGCTTTTGTTGAATGGCCTATTATATTACAGGAACTAGTTTAAGTTTACAGCAGGCACTCTGACAGCCTTACTGAGTCTGTAATTGATCCTTAAACCCTTTGAACATTGGGAGATGAATTTGCAGATATTGTTGAATATTCTGGTTGTTTCGGGTCCAGCTGGCGGTTGTAAAAAGGGTAGGTACATTTTGTATTACATCATAATGCTGTCAATGCATTATGTTGATGACTATTTATGTTTTGATACATTGATACAGACCAACAACAATTTGAGTTACATGGAATAGTTGTACATAACGTTTAAACTTTTTTTTTAAACAGTGTTATTATGAAACTGAGTGTATTTAAATATGTTTTATGGATTAAACAAAGGGTGACTGCCTTTCATGAAATGTTTGTGTTTCCCATGGAAGTAAGGATGAAAGTATTGTTCTTAGGCTAGCTAAGGAAATACGTGTGCTCTGTCTCTTTGCAAACCATATGTAGTAGTTATTCCTGCAAGTTGTTTAATTGAATCGACACATTTCAGTATGAACTACTTTCACCAATACATGGAAATCTACTTCTCTACTCAGATTGATCTTTATGTGGGATCAGATACCCCCATCCCTCCAATATAGTTTTCATTTTAAATCCACACAAAAATCATACATTGCTCTCCATAATGTTTGGTACAAAGACCCATCATTTATTTATTTGCCTCTGCACTCCACAATTTGAGATTTGTAATAGAAAGAATCACATGTGGTTAAAGTGCACATTGTCAGATTTTATTAAAGGCCATTTTTATACATTTTGATTTCACCATACAGAAATGGTTCATCATGTACAGCTGTGTTTATAAATAGCCACCCAGTTCAGGGCACCATAATGTTTGGGACACATGGCATCACGGGCCCCGCCAACAGTCTGTCTGTTTTTTCATCTTTTTTTTTTTTAAATAAATTTTTTTTTTTTAGTGTGTGTAGTTTGTGTAAAAAAGCTTTGTGTTTTATGTGGGGTGAGGGGAAAACTTTTTTTCAGTCTCTTACCTTGCCGCAGATGCGATTATTTTCCGGATCGTATCTCCGGTCGCCCTGTGGCCTAACATCGATGGAGCTGGAGGCCTCCTTGGACTGACTTTGAGCCCCACCATGGGGTGTGGACAACATCGGAGCCGATCCCTTGCCTGGGATTGCTCCAACCGTGGCCTGCGGACTTTACCATCGAGAGCTTGCAGTCTTGGGAGAGGCCGAGTTGGGAGCTTCAACAACGCAAAGGTTCAATGCCCTGACCCGTGGTCCGATTGCGAGGGCCCAAACGCCACCGCCAATCAAGATCGTCCCATCAACAGAGGGCTCAAGGCTCCCAAAGAAGGGAGAGCAAAGATGGGAAGAGACTGAACATTTTTTTGCCTTCCATCACAATGAGGAATGTGGAGGAGTCACTGTGGTGGATATTTATGTTGAAATGTATTTTGTGTGTCCACTGCTTTTTATTTGTATGACTGACGTGGCAAATGAAATTCCTCGTATATTGCAAAACGTACTTGGCTAAAAAAATATTATTGTGATTGTAAATTGCTCAGGTGTGTTTAATTGCCTCCTTAATGCAGGTATAAGAGAGCTCTCAGCACCTGGTCTTTCCACCAGTCTTTCCATCACATTTGGAAACTTTTATTGCTGTTTATCTACATGAGGACCAAAAGTAGTGTCAATGAAAGTCTCATTATGAGACTGAATAACAAGAATAAAAGTGTTCGAGACATCAGCCAAACCTTAGGGTTAACACAATCAACTGCTAGGACCATCATTAAGAAGAAAGAGAGCACTGGTGAGTTTACTAATCACAAAGGGTTTGGCAGGCCAAGGAAGACCTCCACAGCTGATCTTCTTGTGTATGGCATGCACAGCCTAAAGTTGTAGGTCAAGGGTAGACATCCAGGCCAGGACAGCATCAGTTACTGGGTGGATGGCTTTGATGCCACCAGGGAAAAGCCTCAATGAGCAGTCATTCATGATGTATGGGATGGTCTGGTCTGGATGTCCGCAGTCGCAAGCAGGGCTGTATGTCATCCCCCACTTATGCAGGTGATGTTCTTGCATGGAGGATCCGGATTCTGTTCAGGGTTAGCCATTGCTTGCGATGGAGGCCAAATCCCGGTGGTTTCACTGTGGGGTCTGTGGTGTATATAAACACATTTATATCTTATCTATCAGTGGAGCCAGGATGTTTAGGCACCAAAAAACTCTGAAATTGGCAAGCAAAAAGATAGAGTACAGCAGAGAGCCATGTATCCCACCTAGTCAAAACGGGCTGAGGAAGTAGCGGAATCTCGCATGCCATTTTCTTGAACAACTGCACATGTGATGGTGCTTTGTGGAAGGTTTTCTTGACATTGGAAACTAGGCAATCGACATTTAGAAACAAGCTACGTATGTGCTTGGCAATTCTATGACGTCCTTGAGCTAAGCATGTCAAATGCAACATTTTGGGGAATAAAACTTTAAGGGCACGAGCAGTTTTTTTCATGTACGGAGCTGCATACATCAGCAAAACATGAACAGAAGAACATCCTCGTGTTTTCTACCTTCTAGTCAAAGTACAGCAAATGAAGATGTAAACAACTGAGCAATAGTTGAGCTGTTTGACTCCAAATACTTCCGATGTCAACAAATACTCCTTTGATGGTTGACCTGCCTCCAGTGTACCGATTACCACATTGGCAACATATCTTCCCACAGCATCGGTTGTCTTGTCAATTGAGATCTATATCGAGGAACAACTCCAGGAATGTTTGAAGTCTGTAGACTGGGCAATGTTCAGGGACTCGGCAACGGACCAGAATGAGGGGCGCTGCACTAGGGGCGCTGCACTGGCAGCAGCCTCTACGTACAGCCTGTCTGTTATTTCTATCTTTTTTTATTATTTTCAGTTAGTCCAAAGTCTGTTTTTGGGGGAAATTTTAACTTTTCTATGTGGGGGAGGGGGGTAGGGTAAGGGGGAAACCGTTTCCCAGTCTCTTCCTGGCGGGGACGCGACTATTTCTCCGAGTCGCGTCCTCGCCCCCCACCTCGCGGCCTACCAGCTGGATCGGAGCGGCCTTTCCTGCCGGGGACCGGGAACCGGACCAGGGCTGCTACAGCGGCGGCGCAGCGCTGGAGTCACCGCGGAGAGGGCGATGCCTACCTGGGTCGCCGTTTGGAGCTCCGGAGCGTTGGCCGCTGCTCCAACATCGTGGAGCTCTGTTGCGGAGAGCTTCCAACATTGTGTGATTGTGTGGGGTGTGGGGGGGGGGGGGGGGCCTCCCCACACAATGAAAACCGTGAGGTTTTTTTAAAATATGAAATCTCCCCCCAAGAATTTGATTAAAACTTTTTTTTAAATATCATTGCGGGCTGCAACACTGCTCACAGGCAGTTTATGAGAATGAGATCCCATTGTGATGTCATTATCGGGTGGATCACTGCTCACAGGCAGTTTATGTAAATGAGATCCTATTATGACGTCATAGCTGTAACTAAGTGCAGATGGAAGAAATTTTTCTCAAAGTGGGATTTTGTAAAGTAAAAAATGTTTGATCAAAATACATCTCCTGAACACATCATCAGTGATGCAACCTGGGGTCATTGGGTGTTTTGGGTCTTTGAACATCAGACACCCTCATCCAGGCGATCCAGCCGTGGTTGATCAGACCACGACTTGTGTTCAGGTGGCATTCGCTCCTCCCCATGGACCTTCTCTCCTGATCCAGAGCCATCTCGAGGCCTTCTTCTCTGCCTCTGTGGTGTTTTTGATGGCTCTTCTCTGTTGATGCCCAGTGCACTCAAGGCTTTGTAGAGCGATTGCGCTGCAAAACCTCTGCAGCCAAACTGATAGGCATCATCTTGCCTTCCAGCCCTGCTTACGGCAGTCTATGACTAGTTCTTCATACTTGGTCAACTTCCTCTCATAGGCCTCCTCCAGATGGTCCTCCCATGGCACTGTCAGCCCGAGGGTGGAACGGCGCTCCCGTCGGGGCGGCCCAGCTCGAGGGAGGAACGGCACTCACTTGAGGGCGATCCGGCTCGGGGCTGGATCGGCGCTCCGGTAGCTGGGACGGTGTTCTGGCGGCGGTGACCTGAGTCCGGGGTTCAGCCGCGGGCCAGCAGCTGCGTCCGCTGGACTGGGGGGCGGCAGCTTCGACCACCCCGGGCCGCGGTGTTTGAGCCTGCCCGCTTGCGGGATTCGGTGAGCCGCGGGACTGTTTGTACCATCGCCCGGTGGGGTATCGCCTCAGCGCAGAGGGAGAAGAGGAGGGAAGAGACTGCAGCCCTAAGATTTCTGCCTCCACCACAGTGAGGAGGTGCTTGGAGGACTCACTGTGGTGGATGTTAATTTGTGTTTATTGTTGTTTATTATTGTATTATTGTATGTATGACTGCAGGTACGAAATTTCGTTCAGACCGTAAGGTCTGAATGACAATAAAGGAAATTCTAATTCTAATTCTAACAAGACGATGTTTTTGGTTGCCTCTGAGACCAGGAGGATATCTGGCCTCAGGGTGGTCATGGCAATGTGCTGTGGGAATTTCAGCTGTTTCACCAGGTCTACAGAAAGCTGCCAGTCCTGCGCAGTCACCAGGGTTCCTGAAGGATTCCTGGCTGCTGTGGTTCTTGGCAGCTGCACTCCGGCCTTCACGAAGATGATCATCTGGGTGGTGGGGGGTGCTCGTCTGCAGATGCTGATTCCCATGGTGATGGCTTCTGCAATGGGTTTAAAAACCTGGCCGTGACGCCAGGTGTACCGGCCCTACCCAAGAGCCTTTGGGCAGCAGCTCAGGATGTGTTCCAATGTCCCCTTGCCTGAGCATTGCGGGCAATCTGGAGATTCCGCTTTGCCCCAGATGAAGAGGTTCGATGGGCTGGGCAGGACATCATACACTGCCTGGACCAGGAACTTGATGCGCTGTGGTTCAGCCTGCCAGAGCTCAGTCCATCTGACTTTTCGGTCCATGGCCTGCTCCCACCTTGTCCAGGCTCCCTGCTGCCTCAATCCAACTGCTCTGGTACACCTCTCCTCCTCCACCACTGCCCTCACTTCCCCCTGGACCAGCCTGCGCCTCTCCTTCCCCTTGGCCTTGTCAAACTGGGAAGTTGGGAAGATTCCCAGGCCAGCTCTTCCCCGAGTCACTGTTCCCACCAGGACTCTGTGGCGTATCCGAGACTCCGCTTGCAGCACAGCTTCTCCGGCTCTCCACTTACTCCCAGTTTTCACCTCCATCCCTGCCTGAGCCACCTTGAGGTCGCTGGAGTCCCTGTACTGAATAACTTGTAAAATATAACATCAATCTCAACGAACCTTTGATACACCACGCCACAGGACAATGGTGAGTAAGGTGGTCCAAAAATTGTTGCGCTATCGTGTACCGTTTTGGCGTCATTTAGGGCATGAATCACACACAGACAGCCTCACTAACAAACAAGATGAGAGTATTAGTAATATACTAGACCAAGTGCAGACCCGTTAGGTCTGCTCCCCCAATGCACCCGTCCCCTACCCGTAGCCCCAAATTGCACTTGCCCTGTGTGTTGCAATAGCATTTCCTCCTGTGTGGTAAAAAGCTGATCACTGTTAACAGAGCCATTGTGACATCATCAGTTGAAGCTGGTCGTTTTAAATTCAAAGTATTTTGATTTTTTTAAACTTTAATCAGTAATAAGTTGAGAAAAAAGCATAAAATATTCAGTGAAGGTGATATCTGCCTAGAGGGTAAAAATGTGAATCAGTACAAGTAAAAATCTTGTGAAAGTTGGCATTTTTAAAACTTTAATCGTGAATAACGTGTCAAATAAAGGATGACATCTTCAGTAAGGCTGATCACTGCTAGCCTAGCCATTGTGATATCATCAGTGAAAGCTGGTTGTTTTAAATTCAAAGTCTTTTGATCTTGGAGAAATAATCATTGAGGACCATGCCCATCTCCCGTGGTTCCAAACATAAACGTCCACTTTGGTCCTTGAGAGATTCTCTTGTCCCTCTGGTTATTCTTTTTCTCTGTATATTATGCATATAAAAACATTCCCCCACATTCCCCATTTAACACTTCAACACTATACCAGTGTTAATTTTTCCACTAGTATTTAAAAACTAGCAGAATTATGGATAGAAAATTGGCTTCATGGAAGGAAGCAGAGGGTGATGATGGAAAGATGTTTTTCGGACTGGAGGCCTGTGACTAGTGGCGTGTGTCTCATGGTTTGGTGCTGGTCCCATTGCTGTTTGTCATCTATATCAATGATTTGGATGAGAACGTACATGGCATGATGAGTGAGTTAGCAGATGACATTAAAGTGGGTGCTATTGTAGATAGTTAAGATGGTTGTCTAAACTTGCAGCAAGATCTTGATCGGTTGGGCAGGTGGGCTGAAGAATGGTTGATAGTGTTTAATACAGAGAAGTGCGAAGTGTTGGAATTCGGGAAGTCTAACCAAGGCAAGACTTTCACGGTCAATGGCAGGACTGTGGGGAGTGTTGTAGAGCGGAGTGATCTAGTCCACGCTGACCATCTATCACCCATATGCTAGTTTTCCTACTTTTGCATCCTGCACACTTGGGGCAATTTATAAAGCCAATTAACCTACAAAACTGCATCTTTGTAAAGGGGGAGGATGCCGGAGCACCCGGAGAAAAACCGATGGGGTCACAGGGAGAACGTACAAACTCTGCAGTCAGCACCTGTGATCAGGATCAAACTTGGGTCTGTGGTGCCGTGAGCCACCAGCTCTCCCTTGTGTTTAAAATGAGGTATTTACCTGGTGAAGCTGCAAAATATGCATACTAAATTGCTAAAGGTAGGGCTAAAGTAATCCTACAACTAACACATTAGACCAAAGCTCTGCAATCATGCCACAACTGGCAGGTGAATGGCAGTGGGCAATGGCGGTGGATAACTGGAAAGAGGTGGCTCCATGTGCATACCTATTCTCAACACATGGTGGAATCAAGCAGTGAAGTGTAAAGGATAAAGTTGAAGTTTTGAGTGAATGATCCACCCTGGCATCCTCCCAAGGGTTTCTGCAATCAATTGGATTCACTCTGACTGTAGTTCTCCAGACCTAACTTCATCTCAATTCGGGTTGCCAATTGTCCCGTATTAGCCGGGACATCCCTTATATTGGGCTAAATTGGTTTGTCCCATACAGGACCGCCCTTATCCCGTATTTGACTGCTACTACTTGGGTCGAGGGGACTGTCGAGTCGGAGCGCCGCATCTGATCCCGCCTCACCTGTCCCGATGTAGTGCAGCCCATGGAGTGCAGCAGCAGCAGCACCTTGCCCGTGGCCCCGTTGGTCGGCAGCCCATCCAGCTGTCCGACCTAGGACCTTCGCTTACCGCCAACACCACCACCACCCTTCTCATGTCCAATCATCGGTTCACGGGTTTGGTGGGGTGCCGCACTTTGCGCCTGACGTCACGCAGCCCGGGCCAAAACTCCTCAGCTGGGCTGTGTATGCAGTCCAGCACCCAGGCCAATTCATCATTCACCTAGCCACAGCCGAGTCGGTCAACGAATTGCCATCGGGAATTTGTCCCTTATTTTGATCTTTTGTCCCTTATTTGGGAGTGTGAAAGTTGGCAACCCTAATCTCATTCCAAGTTATTGTAGCACAGTTGCACAACTACCATATATGCAAAATTTGCTCAGGTATGTACCATCTACAAAGAATATGGTAACTGGGTCAATTACCACTCATTTGTTAATTCTATCATCATTTGAGTGATGGCCTTGATGCTAATTTGGACCACATTGCTCCAGATCATATTCGAGCATTGGTTTAAATATGGGCAAAATTAAATTTCACCTTGCACATTGCACCACACTGCAGTCATGGTATCATTCTGCACCTGCTACCTTGGTAATGGTATGTCACACTTATAATGATATACAGTAGTTAAATTAGGAGTGGAAACGTCACACTGCTGTAATCATGCAACAGCAGATGGTCCTGTGCTTATTGCTTTAACAATAACTAAGTTATAGCAGCATGTCAGGTAATGTGTGAAATCTGACATCATACATCTGGGTAGTGATAAAAGAACAATAAAAAGTTACAGAATTACTATAGTATTGAGAGTGATTGGACCTTAATAAACTAGTGTTTGAACACTACTGACCGGTTGTTTTACATGTGCTTGGCACGGTGTGCCTGGCTATAACATTCCTCAATTCAGATTAATTCCAAATGAACCCATTCACTTTGTCCAGAATAGTGACTGGCTCCATCTGGCATTGTTATCCAGACTAACTGGATCTCGCCTACTCCTCTCAGCTGGTTTAGCACTCAATTATGCCATCCTCCTTTTAAAGTGTTATACAACTGTAAAATACTTTTATGTCTGCAGACATTTGTTGCAGGCTGATTTGGCTTCAGCTGTGAAATCCTCAATGGTAATGTCCACGTATTAGCTGTAACACGAACAATATGCATCAAAAATACACCTTGGCCAGAGAACACTTGGGACCTCCACCCTGCAAGTCCTTATCTTCAGGAGAAAATTGTGGCATAGTTTGTAAGAAGTTAACTGTTGACCTCTTTAAGTGATGCTGGTTTGCAGCATTCCTGGTGCAAACCTCCAGTGAATGGCGAAATTAGGACAGCAGAAGAACTATTAGCATGTGTGGAACATTGTTCCACGGGGAATGCAGAAAACAGACAGTATGCCCAGAATAGGCCTTGGTTTATAGTTCAGTGTAAACTTTCAATGTAGGGTACTGGAATTAGGACAGAGCACTGCTGCGCAGAACTTACTCTCAGCTTATGTATCTAGGTTAAAGCTATCACACTCGAGGTGCAAGGTGTCCTTGAAATTGAGTTTTGTGTATCTTGTACAATCATCCACTTTCAATTTCAAATTCTGTTTTTGTTATTTGTTCTGATTGATATTCTGAGGAATATCAATTAGAATGAATTTGCCTTAAGCCAGCGATAAAAAGGCTTTCAATTTGGAAAAACCCCCAATTTGTTCGAGTAATGGAAATTCACCCTTGCAGAATTCACAAATCCCTATTCAAATATTTGAAATACAAAATAAAATGTAGTCTCATGGAATTTATGTGAAAATAAATGTACACAATTTTTTTTTCATCTCATGTTTCTTGACATATGTGCAGGCGTTACAAGGTTATGTGATAGGAGCAGAATTGGGCCATTTGGCCCATCAAGGCAACTCTGCCATTCAATCATGGCTGATCTATCCCTCCCTCCTAACCCCATTCTCCTGCCTTCTCCCCATAACCTCTGATACCCGTACTAATCTATCTCTGCCATAAAATAAAAAAAATTAAAAAATATCAGGTGACAGCCTCCACAACCTTCTGTGGCAAATAACTATGTTCTGCACTCATTCTAGCTTAACAACATCTTTCCTACAGCAGGTTGACCAAAACTGAACACAATACTCCAACTGTGGCCTCACCAGCACCTTGTACAGTTTCACATAACATCACAACTTCTTTACTCAATATCCTGACTGATGAAGGCCAAAGTGCTGAAAGCCTTCTTGACCACATTATCTGTAACTCCACTTTCAAAGAACTATGTACTTTCAAAGAACTCCTAGATTCCTATGCTCTACAACATGCCCCAGAGCCCTGCCTTTTACTGTGAAGATCCTGCCCTGGTCAGACTTTCAAAACCTCACATTTATCTGTTTTAAATACCCTTACCCATTCTTCTGCCCACTTGCCCAACTGAACAAGATCCTGGTAATCTTTGATAACTATCTTTACTACAGAAAATAGGTGCAGGAGTAGGCCATTTGGTGATTAATTAGACTTCGTGGTCGTCATAGACGTGGTGGGCCAAATGTGTTGTATGATAGTTTAACTCTCATGGCTCTATGACAATGATCCAATATTGCAAAAGCTGAACAATGGGCATCTTTACCTTGCTACACCATCCTATTTTGAGAAGATGTAGGATTCTACTGCATCTCTCTCTCCCTCACTCTCTCTCTCTCTCTCACACAATCACATAGAAACATAGGAAAATAAGTACAGGAGTAGGCCATTCAGCCCTTCGACCCGGCACCGCCATTCAATATGATCATGGCTGATCATCTAAAATCAGGACCCCGTCCCTACTTTTTCCTCTGGATTTCCCTGCCATATCTCTGGATTGTGGAATTCTCTGCCTCAGAGGGCAGTGGAGGCCAGTTCTCTGGATACTTTCAAGAGAGAGCTAGATAGGGCTCTTAAAGATAGTAGAGTCAGGGGATATGGGGAGAAGGCAGGAAAGGGGTACTGATTGGGGATGATCAGCCATGATCACATTGAATGGCGGTGCTGGCTCAAAGGGCCGAATGGTCTACTCCTGCATCTATTGTCTATTGATTCCTTTAGCCCTAGGAGCTAAATCTAACTCTTGAAAACATCCAGTGAGTTGGCCTCCACTGCCTTTTGTGGCAGATATTTCCACAGATTCACAACTCTCTGGGTGAAAATGTTTTTCCTCATCACTGTCCTAAATAGCCTATCCCTTATTCTTAAACTGTGACCCCTGATTCTGGACTTCCCCGACATTGGGAACATTTTTCCTGCATCTAGCCTGTCCAATCCTTTTATAATTGTAAATGTTTCTATAAGATACCCAGTCATCCTAAATTCCAGCGAATATAAATCAAGTCAAGTCAAGTCACTTTTATAGCACATTTAAAAAACAACTCTCATTGGCCAAAGTGCTTTACATTGGTGGAGGTACTACCGTTATACAACAGTGGTTCATAGATTAACTACATACATAAATATATAGCCCTCCCTTAGAGGACGTCAATAAAGGCTTGAGAGTAAAGTTATGTCTCGACTTAAAGGAGTCGATGGAGGGACAGTTATGATGGGAAGAGGCATGCTGTTCCACAGTCTAAGAGCTACAGCCGTAAATGCGCAGTCTCCCCTGAGCTTATGCCTAGACTTATTCCTCAGTAACCCCGTCGGCCGATCTGAGGGACCTGGAGGTGGTGTGGTGTGTGTAAGCAGACTTTTGATGCAAGCCCAGTCGACCCATTCTTTCATCATATGTCAGTCCCGCCATCCCGGGAATTAACCTGGTGAACCTTCACTGCACTCCCTCAATAGCAATAATGCCGTTCGTCAAATTAGGAGACCAAAATTGCACTCAATACTCCAGGTGTGGTGTCACCAGGACCATGTACAACAGCAGTAGGACCTCCTTGCACCTAAACTCAAATCCTCTCGCAATGAAGGACAACATGCTATTAGCTTTCTTCACTGCCAGCTGTACCTGCATGCTTACTTTCAATGACTGATGTACAAGCACACCCAGGTCTCGTTGCACCCCCCTTCTCCTAATCTGTCACCATTCAGATAATAATCTGCCTTCCTGTTCTTGCCACCAAAGTGGATAACCTCCTGTCTACAATACCTACTATCTTCAATACCACCCACTTTAGCGTCATCTGCAAATGTAATAATCATGCTTTGTCAGAGGAAACACCTCCAGGGATACACTTGATCTCAATTGCCTATACCCATCTCATGCCTCCTTCTTACTCTTGACGAGAGTCTCAATTTTTCACATCATCCAAGCTTTCTTATGCCCACCTGCCATGTCCTTCACTCTGACATGATCATGCATGCCCCGTGCTCTTACCAGCTGTTTTTAAAACATTCCACATTCTGGATGTTACTTTTCCTGCAAACAACCTGTTCTAATCAGCTGGAGAGAGTTGCTGCCTTCTACCACCAAAGTTGCCCTAATTTAGAAGTTTAACTCAGGGGCTCACACTGTCTTTATCCATAACTATCTTAAAGCTAATGCAACAGTGGTTGCTGGTCCCAAAAAGCTCATCCATAAACGCTTCAGTCATTCGGCTCTCCCTATTTCCTCAGACTAGATCAAGCATAGTCATCTCCCATGCAAGACTTTCCACAAATTGTCTGAGGAAACTTTCCTGAACAGATTTGAAATCGGCTGCTATGACAACCTTATTAGTCCTGCAGCTGCCTGCAATCTCCTGCCATCACAGTTCTTTAATCAATAAAGCAACAATTCCTCCTATTTTACCCCCACCCCTATCTCTCCTGTATACTCAGGAACATTAGGTTGCCTGTCCTGTCCCTCCGTTAGCCAGGTTTCAATTGGATATTTAAAGACATTGGTATTTAGAAAGACCTGGATGTTCTTGTAGATTTGAATCACTGAAAGTTAATATTCAGGATCATTAAGCAATTAGGAAAGCAAATGGTATGTTGATTTTTATTGCAAAAGGAATTAAGTACAAGAATTGATAGGACTAGTTTCAGTTATGTAGATCCCTGCCTACTGATCTAGTTTCTCTATGTAAGGAAGGGGTTTAGCAAAGGTTCACCAGCAAATGAATATTAAAAATTAAAATTAAAAAACAAAACTGCGAATGCTGAAAAGCTGAAATAAATGAAAATGCTGGAAACATGTCAGGCAGCATTTATGGAAAACTGAATTCATATTTCAGGTTGAAGACCCTTCATCAGGATGCAGGTTTGTCAGATTGATTCTGTAATGAGCAGTTTGTAATAAGAGGGGTTCAGTCTAGGCCTATGCCCCCCATGAACAGAATGAGAGGTGATGCCATTGAAATATACAAAATTCTTAAAGTGATTAACAGAATAGATTTGATTTGACATTTCCTGTAGTTGAGGTGTTTAGATGCAGCCATTGCTATCTCAAAGGCTGATAGATGGATCCTAATGGGAAAGGGATGATAGGCAGATGGAACCAAATTGGGGAGGCCAGTGGGACAGAGATTGGTAGGTGATAGGTGGAACCAATCAAGGAGGAGGTGTTAGAAAGATGGAATAAGCTGGGGGAGGAGTTGGTGGGACAGATGTTTGTAGATAATAGGTAGAGCCAGAAAGGGAGGGGTTGATGGACCGATAAAATCAGGTGGAAGGAAGGGATGGGGATGTTACTTGGGAGAGCGAAAGGGACAAGTTATACACCTCCTTCAATTGTAGAGGAGAGTATCAGGGGATAGGAATAAATAATTAGTAATCCCAAAGACACAAAGCAGGAGACGGGAAGATTTAATTGGGACCATGTTGTAGCTGGTGGAAATGACAGAGGCTGCTGTGTCGGATGTGGAAGCTGGTGGATGAAAGGTGGGGACCAAGAGAACTCTAATGTTGTTGTGCCTGGCTGAGAGTGTGTCAGAACAGATTTACACAAAATGGAGGAATTACCTGTGAGGACTTAGATGTTGAATATATTCAAGACCAACATCGATAGATAACAAGGAAATCAAAAGGTATTGGGTTAGCGGAGGAAATTGGTGTAGAGGTAAAAGATCAGTCATGAATGGCCAGATAACCTACTGCTGAAATTTTATTTCTATATACGTTCTTTGAATCCGTGGTTTTTATTTTTGGGAATTTTTCATGTCCATCTGACCTGGGAATAAAGAACTGATTAACTGTCGTTCAAAACGTAACTGATTCAATGGTTCCGCCATTTGATATTGGAACATTCACATGCCATTGTAGTAGTGGTTCGGGTTTCAATCCATAGTCTTCTGACTCAGTGATAAATGTTCTACCAACCAAGCCAAACTGGTACTGAAAAACAAAAAATATAGAACCAAGGGCCACAGTTTAAGAATAAGGGGTAAGCCATTTAGAACGGAGACGAGGAAACAGTTTTTCTCACAGAGAGTTGTGGGTCTGTGGAATTCTCTGCCTCAGAGGGCGTTGGAGGCAGGTTCTCTGGATACTTTCAAGAGAGAGCTAGATAGGGCTCTTAAAGATAGCGGAGTCGGGGGATAGGAAGAGAAGGCAGGAACGGGGTACTGATTGGGGATGATCAGCCATGATCACATTGAATGGCGGTGCTGGCTCGAAGGGCTGAATGGCCTACTCCTGCACCTATTGTCTATTGCCTATAGACAACGTTAGGACAAACATAAGTGGTACTAAACATTGACAATTTTTAGCGACCAGATAGTCCACATTTTTTCTGCATTTATGACATGGTTACTTTTCAATAAGATATGGACAAAAATGGGACCAGCACAATTATGATCAATCAATCAATCAATCAATCAACCTTTATTGTCATCTTGCAAGCAACAAGTACAGTGCAAAATGAAAAGACGTTTCCCAGTGAATAGCGGAGCCTCGCACATGAAATTTAAAACACTTCTCACATAATAACACTAAAAAAAACAATCCAGTCCCTGATGGAACAGAATAAATAGTTAAAAGCAGGTAAAAAACACAATGTTAAAATACAGTAAACCAATCATAAAAAAATGTCCGGGGCCGCTGATTTGAGTGGCCAGTGCCAGTTATTAAAGTGTCCGTGCCAGCCGCAGAGTCAAGTCAAGTGACTGTGAGTGCAGAGTGACTGTTTA
This sequence comes from Leucoraja erinaceus, assembly GCF_028641065.1. Lineage (NCBI taxonomy): Eukaryota > Metazoa > Chordata > Chondrichthyes > Rajiformes > Rajidae > Leucoraja > Leucoraja erinaceus. Next base: position 17,641,748 of record NC_073396.1, read on the forward strand.
GCAGCCTCACAGCCTGTGGTAGGAAGCTGTTTAGCAGCCTCGTAGTCCGGGCTTTGATGCTTCGATATCTCTTGCCTGATGGCAAGAGATCCAGGTGTGTGTGGAGGGGGTGCAGTTTGTCCTTGGCAATTCTCTGTGCTTTCTTCAGACAGCGGCTCTGGAACAGTTCTTGTACCGAGGGTAGGGAGACGCCAATAATCCTCTCTGCTCCCCTCACTACCCTCTGCAGAGCCTTCCTGTCCGAGCAGTTGCAGGTGCAGTACCACGTATTGATGCAGTACGTGAGTACAGACTCCACCGTGCCCCTGTAGAAAGTCCTGAGGATGTTGGTGGGGAGTGAGGCCTGTTTTAGTTTCCTCAGGAAGTGCAGTCGCTGATGGGCCCGTTTGACGGTCCCAGTGGTGTTCCTGGACCAGGTGAGGTTGTCCGTTATCTGCACACCGAGGAACTTTATGCTCTCCACTCTCTCCACTGCAGTGCCACTAATGTTGAGCGGTGTATGCTCTGGCTGCGCCCTCCTGAAGTCGACAACCATCTCCTTAGTTTTGTCGACATTCAATTCCAGGTTATTTTTGCCGCACCAGTCCACCAGTTGTTCTACTTCCTCCCTGTACCTTGTTTCGTCATCTCCACTGATGAGTCCCACCACTGTAGTGTCGTCCGCGAACTTTATGATTTTATTGTCCCTGAATCTGGCAGCACAGTCATGTGTGAGCAGTGTGAACAACAGCGGGCTGAGCACACAGCCTTGAGGGGAGCCGGTGCTCAGCGTGATCGAGCCTGAAGTGTTCTTGCCAACACGGACTGACTGCGGTCTCTCTGTCAGAAAGTCCAAGATCCAGTGACACAGGGTGGTGTTGAGGCCCAGCAGGGTTAGTTTCTCCACAAGTCTCTGTGGGATGATGGTATTAAACGCTGAGCTGAAGTCAATGTACAGGATTCTGGCGTATGTGTTCTTGTGTTCCAGATGCGCGATTACTGTGTGCAGCGTGGTGGAGATGGCATCCTCTGTAGAGCGGTTGGGGCGATAGGCAAACTGTAGGGGGTCTAACGATGAGGGGAGGCTGGCAGTAATGTGGGGTTTCACCAGGCGTTTCACCAGATGGTTTCATAATTGCCATTTGTTATGCCAACTTGCCCATAAGTATACCCTGTAAATAACATTCTCATGGCCTCATGCACTGAAGTCAACAACAGTTAACTTCCAGTGTTTAAATTCTTCAATTTCATCACCAACATAATTTGCCTTGGGAAATCTAAATTGAAAATATCTGAAATGGGTCAGTGACAGGAGAGCAGTTATAAATCTTTAATTTAAATTAAACAGAATATTTATTCTTACACCTGCAGTATAACCAGTAGATTATCTGCTGTTGTCCCTTTCTTGATATTTTCTTGGACATTTCTGTACCCAAGAAATAACACAGCTGGCCTGTACTTGGGCTGTTGTTGCATCGAGCATCTTACCCTTTCTGGGACACTACAACATAATGAGGGGATGAATATGCTACGTATTCTTTCCTGATACAATATAAAAAGCATAGAAAGGGGAGATGGAAACATATTACACACTAATTTATGGTACTGTATGATATGTGAAAGGTGTTTGTTTAATTCATTAGCGGTTGCAATAAATTGAGATGCCATCAGTGACCCAAACACCTCTTGACTGGATGAGCTGTGAATTGAGGCTGTAGTAGGCAGGTAGGGTTTGGTGCTCAATAATATAAGATTAGACTGAGAAGGCAAGATTGGTGATCATGAAGGCAGCTGTAGTTTTCTGATTTTTATTCTATGTGTCCATGTTCTCAGATTGCTATACCAGAATAATTAGATTCTATTTACCTTATCACACTTAACATATTAATACCTTAACACATTAAACATCCCACAGCAGTTTCATTGATTTTGAGCATGTGATTTTGAAGTTTATTACATCCTTTGGTGGCTATAATCTAATGGTTTACAAAGATATAATTAACAGTCTGAACAGAGGAGAGTTCTTGACAGGTGCCTCAGAGGGCGGTGGAGGCAGGTTCTCTGAATGCTTTCAAGATAGAGCTAGATAGGGCTCTTAAAAATAGCGGAGTCAGGGGATATGGGGAGAAGACAGGAACGGGGTACTGATTGGGGATGATCAGCCATGATCACATTGAATGGCTGTGCTGGCTCGAAGGGCCAAATGGCCTACTCCGGCACCTATTGCCTATTGTCTATTGCATCCTGACCACCTGCTTCACGGTATGGTACAGCATTTGCACAGTAGCGGACAGGAAGGCACTACAACGGGTGGTGAAAACCACACAGTACATCATCGGTGACCCGCTCCCTGCAATGGATGCCCTCCACCGAAAACGGTGTCTGAGACGGGCCAGGAAGATCATCAAAGACCCCTTCCACCCCAACCATGGACTGTTTGCCCTCCTCCCATCAGGGAGGCAGTACAGGAGTCTCAGGTCTCGTACTAGTAGGATGAGGAACAGCTTCTACAACAACACTATCACATTGCTGAACTCGGAGTCCCGCCGATAGATTTTTCCAGTCTCTCCGTCCACATTGTTTGCTTATTCTGTATTTTTATTTCTATATTGCACTATTACTACGGACTAACGCTAAACTGCATTTCGTTGTACCCATACTTGTATCTATGCAATGACATTAAAATTGAATTGAATTGAATTGTCTATTGAGAGTAATTTTCATCAATGTCAGTTTCCAGTTAATGACTAATGATTTCAGTGTTTAGTTTGGTTTGGAGATACAACGTGGAAAAAGGCTCTTCGGCCCACTGGGTCCACGCCGACCACCGATCTGGAAACAATTAACCTACAAACCTACCGTCTTTGGAATGTCGGAGGAAACTGGAGCACCTGGAGAAAACCCATGCAGTCACAGTGAGATCATAAAATGTCCATACAGACAAGATCAAACCCAGGTCTCTCGTGCTTAAGGCAGCAACTCTACTGCTGTACTGCCCCATAGTGCTCCAGTAATGTGAGACGTGTTCATGTTTTGATGCACATTCAAAGCTTTGGTGTGGTCACTGTGTATGCAGAAGCACATGACTCTACTGTAATGTAGTACACTATGGCCCAGTGCCCATTGGGAAGGTCAGTGCTCGAACACTCCGCGTGATTCCCATTAATTGCTTGTGCTTTTATTTTTTCCTAGATCTTATACTTGAAGGTGATGGTACTTCACATGCTCACCTCCGGTCGTTATTTCAGTTTATTTCCAGTGTAGATTGGAGACCATCTTGCAATATCAGTATAAGGAGTAACACTTTTAATATGTTGGCTGGAAATACATCACTGTACAGTCTAGGTCGATGAACAACTCATTGTCTAGGCTTCCAACTGATCTTTGCGTACTGGGTACTGCATGATCCGGCCGAATAGAAAAGGCCACAGCTCTGGGCCTCGCCTCTTGGTGTTGAACCATTCTAAGGACTACCTGCTTACCCGCAACCAGTAGAATCTATGTGGAATTTTTTTGTAATAATTTTTCATAATCTGGAAATTGCCAGTATTTATTGCCTACCCCTAACTGCCCTTAAGAAGGTGGTGTTGAGCCATATTCCTAAACTACTGTGGTCTTTCTGGTGAAGGTATTCCCAAAGAGCAGTTGGACAGACTGTTCCTTGATTAAGACCAATGATAATGAAATAATGGTGATATACATGTAGTTATGTATTTGAATGTAGTTAAAGTGCTTTTTTTTAAACTGGGTATGTGTGTGGGGGCGGGGGGGTGGGGAAACTTTTAAAATCTTTCCCCTGCACGGAGAACCCGACCTTTTCTCTGTCGGGTCTCCGTTGTCATTAGGGCCTAGCACCGTGGAGCGGCCTCCAACCGGAACGACCTGGGGCTCCAGTCGCGGAGCCTGCGGACTTACCCACCATCGCGGAGTTGGCCAAGTTCGGAGCGGGAGGAGCAGTGGTGGCGCACTGCTGCGACCCGACCCCGGAGATTCGGAGGCTCCAACCGCAGGTCTGGTGGACAGTAACACCGGGAGCCCACGGGTCCCTGCTGGGAGACCGCTTTTCGGGGCTTCCGCAACGGCGACTTCTCCCGCCCGAGTTGCGGGGTTAAAAATTACCTGGAGCGGGGCCTTACATCGCCCGGCGCGGCTTTCAATGGCCGCGGGACTTGCTAGCTCTCGCCGGGGACTCCAACACCAAGACCCGGAGCGCGGCTTTGAATCACCCGGTGCGGCTTTAATGGCCGCGGGACACTTGCCATCGCCCGCCGGGGGCTTTGACTCTGACATCGGGAGGAGAATGAGGAGTGCAGGGGAGAGATAAGACTTTGCCTTCCATCACAGTGAGGAGGAGATTTGTGTAGATTGTGTTGTGTCTTGGTTCTTTTTCTTGTGTGTATGGCTGCAGAAACCAAATTTCATTTGAACCTCAATGAGGTTCTAATGACAACAAATAAATTGTATCATTGTATCATCATACATACTTGTATTTCCCAGTTAGGATGGTATGCAACCTAGATCCTCAGCGTCAACTTACCAATACCCGCCAATGTGGTGGAAGCAGACAAAGTAGCAACATTTAAGAAGCATTTAGATTGGAGGAAGCGGAAAAAGGGATATAGACCATGTAGAGTCAGAAGAGATTAATTTAATTTGGCATCATGTTTGGCACAGTGGGCGGGTTTATGGTGGGTATATGGTGTACTGTTCTATATTTTATATTTCTTTAAATTAGCATTTCCAATTGTAGTAGAGTGGACAAGATATGGTTCTGGAGATACAAGAAACTGGATGTTAGAATCTTGAACAAAAACAAATTGCTGGAATAACTCAGCAAGTCAGGCAACATCTGTGACATGGATAGAATAGATAACTTGTTTCCCCTGGGACCGGCGTCCAAAACTCGAGGGCATAGAGTTAAGGTGAGAGGGAAGAGATTTAAAGGAATTTGAGGGGTACATTTTTCTCTTAAAGAGTAGTTGTTATCTGGAGTAGCCAGAGGTGGTGGTGGTGGAAGCAAGAACAGTAAAAGCATTTAAAAGGCATGTTAACGGCGACTTGAATGAGCAACACATAGAGTTATGAAGTTCATGCCTATGTTGTACAACTCTGACATTAAGATTTACCACTTTAAATTGGTGCTTGGGTCTCAGTTATTCACAATCGACATGAAGGATTTGGCTGAGAGGATCAAATGCTGTATTTCCAAATTTGCCAATGATACTAAATTAAGAGGGATTATGAGTAGTGAGCAGGATGTAAAGGGATTTTATAGGGATTTAGATTAGTTGAGAATAGGCAGAAACCTGACCGGTGGAATATTAACAAATTGTGAAATTGTCTGCTTTAGTGTATAAAAAAGAAAGAAAATAAGAGTTCTCTTTAATGTTGTGAGCTTGGGTAACGCCAATGTTCAAAAGGACTGATATGATTAAATGAGGGCGGATTCATTCACACAGTCCATCCAATGGAGGTGTCATTATAGTCCTGTGAACAAGGGAAAAGGATCATGAAACAGTGATATATATCTCCATCAGAAGGATATGTAATTTAGGAGAGAACGTGAGGTGGAATGTTTATATAGGTGGAAGGGATGCTCATTCTGCTGTGATCAAAAATGCTAATGCAGCTGCATGAATCCAGCCAAGCACTGCAAAATACCCAGTAGTTTATGATTTGCTCATAGCCATTACGTATCTGTAGGTGGTTGATGGCCAAGTTTATAATCATCTAATTGTTGTTGCTGAAGAGAGAAAGAATGTGGGTGACTACTTTCTGAAATTGTGAGATGTCAGAAATTGATTCAAACCCATAAAAGAGAATTAATTCATTCAAGCAGTTTTGTCATACAAATGGAGCATAACATAAATGAGGATAACATAAAAAATTGCGAATAACAACACAAAAATACCAAGAGGTGTGCATTCTGTTACCTAGCAACTAGGTTATTGATATGGAAACAGATTGGCACAGCGTGTAATGTATAAATTATTTCAATTTGAAGGCTTTGTTGATATAATTGGATATTTTTACTACAGTTTGTGACAGCAATTTCCATCTGCCATGGTACCTACTCGTGTTGCCGTTTTCAATGAGCTATGGATTTGGAGCTATGGATTTGGGACTGAAGGATGATAAATCCCCTGGGCCGGATGGTCTGCATCCCAGGGTCCTCAGGGAGGCGGCTCTAGAAATAGTGGACGCATTGGTGATAATTTTCCAATGTTCAATAGATTCAGGATCAGTTCCTGTGGATTGGAGGATAGCTAAAGTTATCCCACTTTTCAAGAAAGGAGTGAGAGGGAAAACGGGGAATTACAGACCAGTTAGCCTGACTTCAGTGGTGGGAAAGATGCTGGAGTCAATTATTAAAGAGATAATAATGGGGCATTTGGATAGCAGTAAAAGGATTAGTCCAAGTCAACATGGATTTATGAAAGGGAAATCATGCTTGACTAATCTTCTGGAAATGTTTGAGGATATGACAAGTAAAATGGATGAAGGGGTGCCAGTGGATGTAGTTAGTGTATCTAAAATTTCAGAAAGCCTTTGATAAGGTCGCGCACGGGAGACTGGTGACTAAAATTAGAGCACATGGTATTGGGAGTAGGGTGTTGACATGGATAGAAAATTGGTTGGCAGACCAGAAGCAAAGAGTAGGAGTGAACGGGTACTTTTCAGAATGGCAGGCAGTCGGCGAGTGGAGTGCCGCAAGGCTCGGTGTTGGGGCCACAATTGTGTTACCATGTATATTAATGATTTGGAAGAGGGAATTAGGAGCAACACTAGCAAGTTTGCAGATGACACAAAGCCGGGTGGCAGTGTGAACTGTGAAGAGGATGTTAGGAAGTTGCAGGGTGACCTGGACAGGTTGAGTGAGTGGGCAGATGTGTGGCAGATGCAGTATAATATAGATAAATGTGAGGTTATCCACTTTGGCGGAAAAAACAAGGGGGCAGATTATTATCTCAATGGGGTTAGGTTAGGTAAGGGGGAGGTGCAGCGAGACCTGGGCGTCCTTGTACACCGGTCACTGAAAGTTGGCTTACAGGTACAGCAGGCAGTGAAGAAAGCTAATGGAATGTTGGCCTTCATAAGAAGAGGATTTCAGTATAGGAGTAAAGAGGTTCTTCTGCAGTTGTATAGGGCTCTGGTGAGACCACATCTGGAGTATTGGGTACAGTTTTGGTCTCCTAATTTGAGGAAGGACATCCTTGTGATTGAGGCAGTGCAGCGTAGGTTCACAAGATTGATCCATGGGATGGTGGGACTGTCATATGAGGAAAGATTGAAAAGACTAGGCTTGTATTCACTGGAGTTTAGAAGGATGAGGGGGTTCTTATAGAAACATATAAAATTATAAAAGGACTGGACAAGTTCGATGTTGGGCTAGTCCAGAACCAGGGGCCACAGTCTTAGAATAAAGAGGAGGTAATTTAAGACTGAGGTGAGAAAAAACTTTTTCACCCAGAGAGTTGTGAATTTATGGAATTCCGTGCCACAGAGGGCAGTGGAGGCCAAATCACTGGATGGATTTAAGAAAGAGTTAGATAGAGGTTTAGGGGCTAGTGGAGTCAAGGGATATGGGGAGACGGCAGGCATGGGTTATTGATAGGGGACGATCAGCCATGATCACAATGAATGGCGGTGCTGGATCGAAGGGCTGAATGGCCTCCTCCTGCACCTATTGTCTATGTATCTATGTACCCCAAGACTCTCTGTACATGAATGCTGTTAAAGGTCTTTGGTATTTGACCACCCAAAGTGCAACACTTCACATTTGCTTGCATAAAACACCTTCTGTCTTTAATCCACCCATATTTATAACTGATCTATATCACGATGTTTCCTTTCAGGGCTGAACCGGGATGTCCAGAACTGTAAGTTAGCAACTCTATCGCTGCGCCACTGTGTCAAACCTAGGATAGTTTGGATAAATTATGGGATACCACAGACACATTATACTGATCCCAGTATTTCTGCAGCATGATGATGTTCTTTTTTCAGTAATAATTCATTCTACAATTCCATTTGATCATCTAAATGTCCCCAGCTATTTCTGCTAAAGCTGTAATTAAGAGCAATGATTGCTGTTCCGTCTCTTCACGTGTGTCTTTGTGTTTTCTGGGCACTAAACAGCTCCCCTTACATCAGGAATGAATTGAAATGGAAACGTGTTCTCATTCTGCAGGAGGCAGGACATTCTCCTGCGCATCAGAGTTTCAGTAAAAGAGAAATGTGTGAGTCTGATGCAAAAGAGAATCAACCGCATGAAGAGGACAGTGGAATCAGTATCATAGGCTGATAAGAAGATTCTCTGCTTTGAAAAATGATATTATAAAATATTTTTAAAGCAATTAGGGTGAATTTAAACATAGCACCTTTACTTTACTTTTTAACCAACATGAGCATATTTGAACATATGTGACCATGGCTAAGAGGGAAAGTATTGTGAGCCGGATGAAGAGACTGCTCAGAAGTCGAAGGTCCAGACATGTCTTAAATCAAGGCCCGAGTGATTTGCCGTCTTCACAAGAAGATTTCTGTAAGTGTCTCACCAGTGTGAACTGTTTTGCAAATGACTTAAACTGATGATTTACATTTCCATAGCAACCATGCCTGGTGGCAATAAATCCTTGATTGGTGCAAACTTTGTGACTGCAGCAGTTAATATAAGGCTTGGGGTGAAAATATGATATATAATCTATAAAATATGACTGTGTGTTTCATTCAGAAAATACTGGAAATTCTCAAATACATTGCACCTCAAGGGGGGAGGCTGTGGTATTGCCATTTGCCCACATGTTGAGCTTCTGTCTGTCATTCTTTTGCTTCATCAGGCTGGGTTCAGAGATTGTGGGGGGCAAGATCAATCAATGTTAATATAAGTTTAGTCATGTGAAATGCATGGAGCATTGCTAGGGAAACCAATTGTTGGATGTAACTCAGATCTGTTTTGATAATAATACCAATGCAAATTAATATGCACAAAGGCAATAAGTTTATTTTTTCTGCTCAACAAGGCAATGTAGTTATTGGGAATGCTTATAACTTAGGTTCACCATACTTCTCACTCATTATTTTATCTACTTGTCATCTACTTGTAAATGGATTTGAATGCTTTTCATAGAAATTGCAAGGACCAAGCAACAATGATGCATGCAATACCTTCAAGGCATAATGGATAATTAGGTGGAACATTTTAATCAAAAGTTCACATTTCCAGTCATATTTATCTTTAAGATTGAGATGCATGAAAATCTACTACGTTTTAAACTCAAATCAGTGAGCAGGTAGACTGGTCTATTTGCATCCACATAAATGCTGATACCTACCATAATAAAATTTGGAGCATCATTCTAAAATATGGTTTGTGTCTCTCTTGTCTCTTCTCTTTCATTAAGTGTGAAGTGTATTGCAGACTTCTGTCATTTTAATTCTTCCATAATATCATAAACTCTTAACACATGCAGCTATAATTGCAAAGAGGCTTATACAATTGTTTTTCTTATATATAGAATTTTAGGTACGAGGTGAATTTCTTAAAATAGTGTCAAATAAACCTTCTTGCAGGATTTGCTGCACATATTCTATTTAAAGCTTTTCCCTTTGGGAAACTTCTATAATGGTGTGCAAGAACTAAATACGAAGCTTCACGGCTTTTGAAAACCATAACTGCTACATATATTAAACATACTAACTATGGTTATGATTATTCCATGTGTGCACCTATTTCACAGTCATGTGGGTACGTTGTTTTGAATTTTCATAAAGTAAAGGGCCTGTCCTACTTAGGCTATTTTTTAGGCAAACACAGGCGACTAGGCTGTCATCACATGGTCGCCAGGGTGTCGCCTGTATGGTCGTCAGTAGTCTCCTCAGTTGCCCAAAGAGTCGTAGCATTTTTCTGGTCACTGTTGGATTTTGAAATGTTCAAAAATGTTTGGCGACAGTCGGCGACAATGGGGTTGACACCAATGAGCGTAGCTTGACCTCCTGATGTAAGTGCTGTCGTTGGTTGTCGCTAGGATGATGTAGGTTGTCGCCAGGATGACGTAGGTTGACACCAGGTGACATAGGTTGTCGCCGGTGCTGACCGGTGAATTCCATTGGTGACTACCTACAACAACCTACGTCACCCGGTGACAAGTACTGGCGACCGAATTGTATTACGTTGTCGACGACAGGGTCGTAGCTTGTCGCGCATGGACATAGGTTGTCGTAGGTGTGGTCACAGGTAGACGTCCTAATGGGTCGCCAGTTGTCGGTAGCTTGACGTAGCTTGACATCGACTCGGTGGTAAGTTGTTGTAGCTTGTCGTAGACAATGACGTAGATATTGTCGTAGGGGAGTCCAGTCACTGTTTTTTTGGCGACAATGACAGTCACCAAAGTGTTTTTAGAGTTCACACATCCAAGGAAGTGAAAGGTATTTCATCATACTCCTGATTTGATTTAGATTCAGATTTAGATTCAGATTGCTTTATCGCCATATACACCAGAGTACAATTAATTTCCTTGTTCTCATTAAGCTAAGAGTTCACAGTATACACGGTTACAATAAATACAATGATCAGTGCAGAAAAGCACGGTGTTTCAAAGATTGTAATGCTTTGACTTGAACTTTGCATTTATCTTCTTGCACATTCTCCATTTTAATTGCTTCACAATTGGCAGCCCTGCCTTGAGCAACTAAAGTCCAAAATTCTGGAAATTCTTTCCTAAACCCTGCCGCCTCTCATCCTACTTACCTGCTTTAATGTGTTCTTTTCAAAACCTAGCTCTTTTAACTTTTTATTTTCTACCTTATCTAGATTTTATGTGGTTCATAGTGTTTGTTTATTCTTCTGTTACCGATCCCAGGTCAATTTGACTATTTTCAAGATGCAATTCAAATGCAAGGCACTATTACTGATTACACCCAAGGGAATATAAAATGGCCTCCTATAGGCAAAAAGATGATAGTAATTGACCTTTTCCAATAGTTCACATTTCCATTGGACATAATAAAGCGTGGTACAAACCTTATGGGAAGGATGGCCTCTATTCTCAAAGGGAAGTACCATGTCAAGGATTGGACACAACCAATGGTGTTTTGCATATTCCCTTGTGCCTAAGTTGCATTGTAGGTTGAGATGGTTTTAAGGTGAGGGGAAAAGATTTAATAGGAATTTATACTAAGGGTGGTAGATATATGGAACGAGCTGCCAGAGGAGGTAGTTCAGGCAGATACTACCATGATATTTAAAAAAACATTTGGATAGTTTAGGCATTGGGCCAAACGCTGGCAGGTGGGACTAGTGTAGATGGGCATATTGGTTGGCGTGGGTGAGTTTTTGGGCTGAAGGGCCTGTTTCCACGCTGTGTGGCACTATGACTCAATAACTCAATGAATTGTAAGGTTCACTTTTTCACATAGTCAAATGTTGATGCAATAGGCTGAGGGTTTCCACTGTTTGACCATAAGACGAGATAGGAGCATAATTAGGCTATTTGGCCCATCGAGTCTACTTGGCCATTCGATAATGACTGATCTATTTTCCCCTCTCAACCCCATCCTCATGCTTTCTTCCTGTAATCTTTGACACCCTTACTAATCAAGAGACTATCAATCTCTGCTTTAAAAATACCCAATCTTTTGGCCTCTGCAGCCGTCTTTGGCAATGAATTCCACAGATTCACCACTCTGTGGCTAAAGAAATTCTTCTCAACTCCATTCCAAAGGTGCATTCTGAGGCTGTGGTGCGGCAGTTGCTGGGTGGGGGATATATACAAAAACATGTAAAGGAGCATGTTTTAGTGTCTTAATGACATCGAGACATACAGAAACATGGAGACATACATCATGGGCACTGACCCTTCAGAGTTATCCTGACTATCAACACTATTCCTCCTTTAATCCAATTTTGTATTCTTCCCACATTCTCTACAATATTTTACCACTCACCTACAAATAAGGGACAACTTACAGCAGCCAATTAACCTATCACCCACATGCCTTTACTGTATGTGAGGAAACACATATCCGCATCTGGAGCAAACTTATGCATCACAGGGTGATTGTGCATACTCCACACAGACAGCACCTGAGATCAGGACTGAACTTTGATCTCAGGTGCTGTGAGGCAGCAGTTCCACTAGCTGTTGACTGTGATCTGTTTTAGATGGCAGAAAGGTGCATTAGTCTCCAGGACCTGGACCATAGGCTGCTACGAGGAAAGGGGATCACTGGGACCCTGATGGGTTTGTCCCACTTAGGCGACTTTTTAAGCGACTGCAGGAGACTATGCAGTCGCCACATGTTCGCTGCAAATTTTTCAACATGTTGAAAAATTTGCAACGACTAGAATGAAGCCGCCATCTCGTGCCGTAGGTGGGTCGCCACGAGGTCCTAGTCGGTTGCCAGGAGGTCGAAGGTTCTCGTAGGTTCACGTAGGTTGTAGCTGGTGCTGACCGGTGAATTTCAATGGCTCATTGGGGGGAAAAAAAAACTTAAGCAGTAGTTTTCAGAACCAAGGATAACCGATCGGTAATGTTAAAAGTTCGCCGGGCTTCACAGCCGTGTATCTTTGGCTTCTAAAAAGTTGTCTCCTTCTCCCCCCCTCGCCCCCATTCCCCTCCCTCTTTTAAAGGACTTACCGTACACTGTGCTTTCGCCGACTTAATTACAGTGCCAACCTTCCTGTTCACGTTGGCTTTGCACTGTGTGAATTTCACTCGGACAGCACTACCTCCGCTTGCCCTGTCCCCCGCCTGCATAACGAGCTGCTGAAGGAAAATATGTGTGTGTTTGTGTTACACTCTGACAGTCGCCGTTCCAGTTGCTGGTTTTTCAGGCAACTGCTTGCAACTTGACAGTTGCCGGCCGTCGCCTGAAAAATCGCCTAAGTGGGACAGGCCCATAAGGATTTTTAAATCTTTGCTTGACACGGGTAAGGTGCCAGATGACTGGACAACGACAAAGATTATCTGTATTCAAGAAGGATATCAAGCATAAGCCAGTTAAATACAGGCCAGTAATTCCACCATCAGTCATAGCAAACTTATTGAAAACATTTCTGAGAGTCAGGATTTATCCATACTTAGAAAAAGATAGTCAGCAGAGTTTTGTTGATGGAGATCGTGCTGGACTGCTTGAGATTATAAACTATATTGATAAGTACAATGTGGTAGGTATAGACCTATCTTATGGGCTTCAGTGAGATATTTGACAAGATCCTACATGGAAGGCTGGTCCAAAAGGTTAGGGCTCAAGGTATCTAAGGAAAATTATCATGTTGCATCCAATTCGAGAGCGGTTGATGGTGGAGTGCGGCTTTTGCAATTGGAAGCTTGTGACCAGTGGTGACTCTCCTGCACATTTACTATCTGGATATGAATGCAGGAGATATGATTAATAAGCTTGCGGATGACACAAATATTTGGTGGTGTTGATTGTGATGAGCATTGTCTTCAGTTACATTGACCATCTGCTAAATTGGATGGGACAACAGCAGCTGGAATCTAGTTCTTCAACACAGTACTCGGGGACTGTTGTCAGACTCGAGGTGCCCTTAAATTTGTGCCCTTAAATTAATGAAAACATTTGAATGGCACTTTGTAGAACAGACAAGTTGCGACCCTTGACCAGGTCAATGTTTCTCCATGATTCGATAATACTAAAACATTATTGACCCTTAACTTATCGATCCTTACAAATTGGCTGCCTGCATCTTTCATTGGTATTGATGGCACTTAGAAGTTATTCTCTACCCACAAGGTACTCTGGTGCTTTTTGAAAGGGATTTGGAAGGTACTATACTTTCCTATGAATAATACTTGTTTTTTTTTCAAGCAGTTTCTTATGAAGTTGCCTGTGTCCAGGGTTTCAAGTTGATTCAAAGGACCTTGATTCCATCAGTGTCTAAAGTTGCCTTATTTCTCATTCCAGTTGTCACAATGCCAAGTCACAATGAAGGATGGCCAGAGGAGTTTGGATTTCGGATTATTGGGAACGGACCCTGTTACATCATCTCTGTTCAAGAGGGCAGCAGTGCCCATGTTGCTGGTCTGCAACCAGGAGATCAAATTCTGGAGATTGAGGGACAAGATGTGTCAGCCATGAACTGTGATGCTTTAGTAAATCTAGCTAAACATTGTAAAACTGTTCCTCCTAGTATTGGGGTGGTGTCTCGTATTGAGCAGCTAGATCTCTTGCCGGCAGCCGATGGAAGATTTGGATTCAACCTGAGTGGTGACAGCCCTTTGCGGGTTGAGAATTGTCTTCCAGATGCCCCGGCGGCTGAGCTTGGGCTTAAAACTGGTGACTATGTTCTGGAGGTTAATGGAGTCCCAGTGAAACACTATGCTACTGCTGCTGCCATGATAAAGGCTAATCATGGAAAACCATTGAAGCTGGGAGTCTTGTGCTTTGGAAGGAGACATAAGCGGGTTAGCAGCAGTATCCGAGAGTATGTCCAAAATGCTGACGCAGTGCACCAGGAAAGAAAATATAAAGCCTTGGATTTCAGAAAAAAGGTAGGATATTACCTACCAAGCAGAAAGTCCCTGTTCACAAAAACAAACCATTCTTTGTAAAATATGAGTTAGGATCTGAGATTCATCCAATCAAAGTGAATGATATTGATGGACTTTATCAGAGAAAGCTTTACTGTTATCAATATATTCTGCACATTTTCAGTTAAAATGTTTATACCAGTCTTCCTTGGGGTCCAGTCTCCATTGAATTGGATAGCATTGGAGATTTCCTCAAGAATCTTATTTTAAGTGAGGATTACACTTATTTTAAGTGAGGAACATTTAGAATCCACACCCTGTCAGCAGTTATTTTATAGGGACACGTTACATTACTGCTGGGTGGAATTCGCATCCTGGTGAATTAGATATGCAGTGCTGCAGGCAATGCTTTAAAAGGATTGGGTGAGCTTACAGGTGATAATAAAGAAGTGGCTGAGGCATATTGTAACTTTCTTCACTGTAGAAAATACAATAGATCTAAACAGGAATGTAACAAAAATAATCAAGAGTCTAATGTGGAGATGAACTTATTATCACAAGAGATAAAGTGCTGTAAAAATTAAGAGAAAGTTACTTCCTGGATCTGATTGCTGTATGCTAGGCTTATGAGAAATGGCTATAGTGTGGTGGTTCAATTAATCATAATCTAAAAAAAATAAAAATTCCAGAAGAGTTGCAGAAGATAAAAAGATAATAATTTTTAACTGCTATTAAAGAGGTGGTTAGAATAGGGAGTGTTAGGTAAAATGCTGCATTTCTCTGTTAAGCATGCGATGACAGAGCACTCAGAAAATTATAATATGATACAGCACCTAACCTTGTTGTATGAAATAACATTTTGATGAACGTGCTTTTTGAAGTGTAACTATCAGGGTAGCTGAGGTGGGACATAAAGAACTGCAGGAATCTTGCATAGAGCACAAAGTGCTGGAGTAACTCAGCAGGTCATGTCCTATGGAGGACATGGATAGGCAATGTTTCAAGTTAGGACCCTTCTTCAGACTGATTGTAGTGGGGAAGGGAAAGCTGGAAAAGAGGCGGCGACAAAACAAATCCTAGTTGGTGATAGTTGGATACAGGTGAAGAGGGCTTTGATTGGCAGATGAGTGGATAAAGGCTAGAGATGAAAAGGTGGAAAAGAGGCCCCCTTTACATCGGCGAGACCAAGTGTAGGCTAGGTGAATATTTTGCCGAACATTTGTGCTCAGTATACCTAGGCCTGCTGATCTCCAGGTAGCTAACTGTTTTGGCCTCCACCTCCCCCATTCCCATACCAATCTTTGGTCCTGGGCTTCCTCTATTGCCAGAGTGAGGCCACAAGCACACTGGAGGAACTGCACCTCTTATTCTGCTTGCGTAGCTTACAACGTTAAGATATGAACATTGAGTTCTCCACTTTAGGTCACACCCCACCCCATTATTTTTCATTCCTCCCTCCCTCTTTCCTATCTCTGGAGCACACCCATTCTCTCACATTCCCAACTCCCATTACCTCCTGCATGTCCCCTTCCATCTATATCCTTCCCTCTGGCTTTACATTTCACTCCTGTTTCAAACCCCTTCTCACCTTATCAACACCCTTTGGTCTCCTTGTTTCCTCTTTTGTCTCCTTTATTTCTTTTTTCTCATTTTTCCAATCAAAACTCCTCACATGCTTCCATCATTCACTTGCTAGGCTTTGTACCGCCCCTATCTCTTTTCCAGATTTCTATTCCACAGTACCATTAGTCTGAAGAAGGGACCCAAACTGAAATGTTGCCTATTCAGGTCCTCCAGAACTACTGCCTGACCTGCTGAGTTAGTCTTTTTACACTGTAGACTTACCCCAGCACGTTATGTCCTACGCTGAGTAGCTAATGTAAATTGGCCAGGTTGCCAATTGAAGGGTTGCTATGTTAAATAAGTCCTTTTATGATTGAAGGTAAAATATTAGCAAGGACCTGTAGATGAATGGTTGGAGGATAAAACTCAAATAATAAAAATAGTGAAACCAGTGGGTTGTCATTGTGATCAGTACTGTGCCCTCAGCCTGGTAAGATGAAAATACATTATAACATATGTGCGTTTTCTGATGTGCAAAGAGGGAAAGTGAACTATAAGGAGTATGCAAAGTCTACAAAGGTTCATGGACAGGCTGAACAAGTAAGGTGGATGAGGTACAATAAGGGAGATATGAGAAAGCATTGAAAAAAATTGGATATAAAAATAAAGAAACAGTACTTTTAAACAATGAGGAAATAGTTCCAAATTGATGGTTAGAAGGATTTGAATGTATTATTTCTGAGGCACAAAACTACAGGCAAAACGGAGGTATACTCTGACCTTATTCACAGTCTCAAAACAGTCACATGCTATCTCCCCCCAAGAGCTGACATATTCTTTGATATACAGTAGGCAACGTACACAATGTTGCTATTTGCTGCCAATGCATTGTGAAATGGCAAAGACTTTTGGATTTCCCTGCTTGTGGAGCTTAGCACAAAAATGCTTAAAATGCTCTCAACTAATCAGGTCTCTTCCAAAACTGATTTTCAAATGTCTCTGCTGTAAACAAGGAAAAACCGATGAATTGAACATGAACAATGTATTTATGAGTCATTCTCACCTCAAAATTTTCTAAAAATATTATGCTTTGTTATATGAGGTATGTGTGAGTTAAGATGCACTCTGATCTTATAAAACAAACTTTATTTTTGGAGGTATTTATGATGTTTATTTTTTGCTCCAATCTATATTGTGTGAGGTATTTAAAATGTTTGTTAAAAATAGTTCCACTGCAGGTTGCAGCTAGAGGCTCATGAAATTATCATTGGCGTATGCTGTTATGATCATGCATTAGGATGCACTAGAATTTCTAGGCCAATGATTTCTTTCCCCTTTCTAGCTTCCTTTCTATGAGATAACTTTGAAGTAATTAGCTAGTCAGTTGGCCTAATGACGTTACATCTACTGGGTACCAGGCATCCTTGTGAATTGATGCCAGATACGATAACATATTGGAAAAGAATAAGTAATCATTGTAAAGATTATTTTGTCTTTCTGGGCAACTTTCATCTTGATCAGCCTTTCTCAGTAAACTCTCAGATAGACCCCACAACAACTATCGTTTTACAGTTTGTTATATAAAGGGTTGTAATTTATCTGTAATAAACTGTAATCCATGTGTAACAAACTATGCTATTCTCATAAACTCTGATATATCCAAGCCATCCCCAAGTTACATGGCACTGTAATTCCTCTCCAAATCTACAGTGATACCATCTAGACATTCTACCAGCAAGTAGGGCAGGAGTTGGTTGGGAATGCCACTGCATATCTGCTTATTATGTTAATTTTATGCCATTGACGAGGTGCCCCTAAGATAATGTGTAGAATGAAGATCCTACTAGTTGCATAGAAACATAGAAAAAAGGTGCAGGAGGAGGCCATTTGGCCCTTTGAGCCAGCACCGCCATTCATTGTCATCATGGCTGATCGTCCCCAGTCAATAACCTGTGCCTGCCTTCTCCCCATATCCCTTGATTCCACTAGCCCATAGAGCTCTATCTAACTCTCTCTTAAATCCATCAAGTGATTTGGCCTCCACTGCTCTCTGTGGCAGGGAATTCCACAAATTCACAACTCTCTGGGTGAAAAAGTTTTTTTCTCACCTCAGACTTAAATGGCCTCCCCATTATTCTAAGACTGTGGCCCCTGGTTCTGGACTCGCCCAACATTGGGAACATTTTTCCTGCATCTAGCTTGTCCAGAACTTTTATAATTTTATATGTTTCTATAAGTTTCCCTCTCATCCTTCTAAACTTCTGGTTAATTTATTCTCTCAAACAGCATTTCTAAAGCAAATTATTTGGTTATTATCCACTGTTTCTATAACTTCTTCCACAACAGGGGCTGTTGCATTACTCCCATAGCAGCAATAATCACACTTCAAAAGTAACCACACGGCTGCTTTGAATATTCTGAGAGAATGTATAAATGGAAGTTTTCCTTTCCCATACATATTAGACTGAATTGAATCACAACTCTTTCTAGATATGGTTCCTGAGAAGAAGAGAATGATTAACGTAAAATGCAGCACAAACCCTTGTAAATTTTGAAAACAAGTTGAAAAAACCCAGTTCTGTCAACTTGCAAGCAGCATCTGATGTAATTTGTTCATCTCGGGAAGTAAATGAATAATTCCAGCAAGTTTTTTTGGTGACAGGGTAGTGGCAGAAGTATTCCTAATCATTTCCTTTTGCTGACCTGGCATCCTTTTTACTTGTGACCAGGAAGACAACAGACTGGCGCAAGTGATATTTTAGAATGTGGGAGCGATATTCCTTTTTGACCCTGACCCCCTTATAGTTTCCTCTTTTGTGTTTCTCACTGCTCCCCCATTGCCCTGAATTCTAACACCATGTTAAACCAATGTTTTTGATTTCAATGCAGATTGACACTGCACTTGGGGAGCAACCTGAGGTAAAAGAGAAGCTGTTCACCCTCTTGAAGCAGTATGCAGCTGATCGTAAGGTTGACTATTTGGCCTATGCACTTCCCATGATTTTGAGCACTGAGGAACACCAGCAGCTCATTGATGACATCAGGTGGGTACAATGGAAGAAATAATTTGCTCCAGGTACGAGAGATTCACAACAGAGCCGCACCCCAACAAGGATTCAAATAATTCAATGGTATCTGAATACCCACTCATTCCTTTCAGTTTACTGTCTCCTCCCAGGACATCTGCCGCATCTGATGATGAGGGAGACAAAACCAGTGTTTTAAATACCCATACCCAATCAACCCAACTGTCCCCTTTCCTATCCTACTCTGCACTCGCCCTGATAGAGTCTGCGTCAACCACCCACCTCACGTTCTGATGGCTGACCAACAGAATAAAGTAGAAAGACTGTACGAAGGAAAGAAAAAAGCAGGAAAATTTGGTAAATAGGGTGTCATAAATTTAGACTGCATTGTGAGATTTTCTATTCCTTCACGATCACAAATTAATGTGCTAACTCTCAGCTTTCTGAAACTATGCACTGGTCTCCTTATTTTGAAGCTAACACACTGTGGTCCTGAAATTGGACAGCATCTTTAATGCTGTGTTAGTGAAATAATATTAATTGATCAAAAAACATACTGTTTAAGCACCTGCCACTGGGAAATATAGCAGCATACAAGGTGTTGTGCGCTACTGAAAAGACCTTGCACATAATTCTTCCTTTGTGCATTTTGTCACTGCAGAACATGCAAAGGGAACTTATCTGGGTTGGAGGTGGGTTTGGGGTCGGGACTGGGTGGGGGGACAGATAACCTGAGTGGTCGGTGTGTGTTGGGGATTAGAAGGAGTTTGGGGCTGATTGATGGGCAGACATGTTTGGGTCAGCTTAGCTACAAGGGATTATGGGAATTGACCCGTTGAGTTGCTCCAGCATTTTGTGTCTATTATGGTAATTGATTTCTTTTTCAGTTGTAGGCATCTGATTGGTGGTTGGGGGTGCAGCGTGATTGGGAATGTGATCAGAAGTGGGAGATCAATAGTTGCAGTGGATTGGTTGGTTCAAGCTGGCAGATTGGTGGGAAGTGGACTAATGGGATCAGGGATGGAAGTACTGAATGGTGTGGGATTCCTCCTGGGTAGGATGGGAATGAAGGGCCCTGAAGATACCCTTACTTTAACTGAGATGGAACTAATTTGTTCAGGTAAACTCCTGTTAAGTCGCACACATTCAGTGATAGCTTGCTTCTGTATGACTGACAGCACGCCACTTAGATTCCTATTAAATTTTCCCTCTCGCCTCTGGTTCTTGATTCCCCTGCTCTGGGTAAAAGACTCTGTGCATCTACACTATTTATTCCCCTCATGATCTTATACACCTCTATTAGATCACCCCTCATCCTCCTGCGCTTCAAGGAATAAAGTCCTGGCCTGCCGTACCTCTCTATATTTCATGATCTATGTCCTGGCAACATCCTCGTAAAAAAACAAGGTAACCTTCCTCATAGTCTACTATACTACCTATTTTGGTGTCATTTACAAATTTACTAACAATGTTAAAAATATTATCATCTAAATTGTTAAGGTAAATAACAAACAACAGTGGACGCAACGCCAGCCCCTGCAGTATTCCACTGGTCACAGGCCTACAATGAGAAAAACAATCATCCACAATTACCCTTTGACTCCTTTCTCTAAGCCAATTTTGAATCCAATTGGCTAGCTCCCCTTGGACTAAATCTTCTAGACTAGCTTGCCATGCGGGATATTGTAAAAGATTTTGTTAAAATCCACATAGACAACGTCTACTGCCTTCCACGCATCAATTTGCTTCAAAAACACGATGCCTTATCAGCCTGTGCCTATCCAAACATTGGTAGATCCTGTCCTTAAGAATCCCCTCCAACAACTTTTCCACCACTGAGGTTACCGTCACCAGCCTATAGATCCTTACTGCCTTGCCGTACCCTTGCTGTGCTTTTTAAATAACAGTACAATATTTACCACCCTCCAGTCTTCCAGAATTTCACCTGAGACTAATGGGGATGCAAATATCTCTGCTGGGGGGTTTTGCAATTTCCTCCTTAGCTTCCCACAAGGTCTGTGGCTGTGCTTCATCAGACCCTGGGGATTTATCCACCTTAATGTGCTTTAAAACTACCAGTATCTCCTCTTTGGTAATCGGTATAAAATTTAAGACATCATAACTCCTATGCCTTACTTCCTTAGCTTACACGATCGTCTCCTCAGTAAAAACAGTTGAGAAATAATCAGTTAATATCTCCTTCATCTCGTGATTCTACACAAAGGCCACCATGCTGATTATTAAGGAGACTTATTCTTTCCAGGCCATCCTTTTATCCTTATTATATCGGTATATCAGGTCAATATACATATACGTCAGAGAAAAGATTATCGACCTGAAACATTAACTCTCTTTTTCTCTCAGCAGATGCTGCTGACCTACTGAGTGTTTTTTTTAAATTTTAATTTCTCTTTCAGTATCATTTTGCCTCATATGCACCTCTATCTTTTTCAATGCATTTCTCTCTATTACTTGTCTGTGTCTGTTCTGTTAGCTACCTGAGGTCATCACTAACTATTTCTTATTGCACCTCTGTCATTGTATTGGCCTTTCGGCCTCTTTTGTTTTGGCATGTTGTTTGTGCCAGTCCACTTTTTCATGTCTTGCTGCTTGTTTTTCTTCCTGTTTGTTAATGTCTCTTCTTTTTCTGGTCACCTCTCATTGCCTCATTAGTTCTCTCCAACGTGAGAAAAAAGAAATATTATGCTCAGCCAGTTGGATCTCAGTCTTTTTTGTCTTTCCTTAAACTCTTTGTGTGCTTTCCCAGCCCCACATTTGAAAAATGTCATGTTGGTTGCACAGCCTGAATGTGACTGATGATCCCAACTCTGAAAGGAGCTTCAAAAAAAAACCTCCATGCATAATGAGCAGCCTTGAGTGTGTGTTCAATTTTTCTTCTTTCACATCATTTGCCATTGAATAATCTTGCAGGCAAGCACTGGTCTGAACATAGTGATTTTAACAATGAATTGATCTTCACTTTGTCAAGCTCAAAACTGCTGGTGATTTTGTACTTTCATCAGGAGGCAACATTTTGCTAACAGTTGAACTGAGCACTACATCCACACTACCACCAGAAGATACCTACAGCTGTTTGGCCAGACCCTTGTGCTATCAGATGGTTCAGCTTCCAATATCCTTTAGCTGATAGCTCCACACTATTGATAGAATTCGAGGCTGCATATTTATGGGTTCTGCATAGTTGAAATATCCTCAGATTAATTTAATATATAATCAGTGCAGCCTCATCCATGAACATACTGACAATATCTTCAACAACAAAAAAATCTTCTCAGGTTTCAGTCAGAAAAAAATGGCTTATTACTGGGACAGCGAACCTTTTTACAGCACGAGAGAACCTGGTTCGATTCTGATCTCGGGTACTGCCTGTTGGAGTTTGCACGTTCTCCCTGTGGCCTGTGATTTTGATTTTGATTTTGACCCCGGTGCTCCGGTTTCCTACCACATCCCAAAGACGTGCGGTTTGGTAGGTTGATTAGCCTCTGTAAAATTGTCCCTAGTGTGCAGGGAGTGGATGAGAAAGTAGGATAACGTAGACCTAGTGTGAACGGGTGAACAAAGTTCGGTATGAAGTCGATGGGCCGAAAGGTCGGTTTACATAGTTTCTCTTTAAAAAAGGAGTATGCTATTCAGGAGGGACCTTCTGATTTTCACAGCTCCCTCTTCCAGATAATGCTGTCAGCATTCACAAGATCAATTGCGCCACCATCCAACACAGCGAGTTCTCTAACACTTTGTGAGCCAGCGTGCTACTTACTGTTCCTGTGAAAACTGGGTCTGCCAGTGAGGGAGAGAGAGAGAATCAAGAAACAAGTGTGTTGCAGGAGCTGTTTACGGCTCTGGTGCTGAAGGAAAGACTGGAGTAGGAGGGATCAGTGGTGCTGCGCTTTACATCGGTGAAACGTGCCGTGAGCAGCCGACTGCATCGTGAAGCTTCTTCATCATCTCGGGGTGTGCGCGTTATTCATTGGGATGAAATGTTTGCCCGACTGCTGTACAAGGTGTGTGCTGCGTACTGAAGACATTTGAGAAATGGGGAAAGTCAAAAATTTGTCACGGCACTTTCGGTATGAATCTTAAGTTCTTGCAGTAGCACGAGCTCGGCTGGATTCTGTAAACTACTCGGGGATTGAGCTGCGCAGTCCCGCTCGTAAAACGTGAAGAGGAGAAGGAGGCGATTTCTGATTAATTCTTTTTTGTGCCTCGGAGTGAAGCTGAGGAAGTAAATTAAAGAAAAAGCTTTGCTGCCGCTTTCGGAAAGAAAGGGAGATTGAGGCAAGAGGAAGGGTTGCTATTTGTTTGGAGCAGGCGGCGTTGCAGGGCGATGTTCAGAATGATCCCAGTGAATGAGGAGAACCGGTGTTTTCCTTGATATCACCGGGCTTTGGTTTTAAGGTACTCTTCTCTAGTGCAGGTTATCCCATATGCTTTGGATAAACAACGCGACACTGGAATACTCACCCAGTAGTCCTCCTTGTCTAAACCTATCACGAGTACTGTTCTGACAAAATAATGTAATAATAGTTTTATCATCCTCCCTATGTCAGATGGACTAGCAGCAGTAGCACCTCGTGCAATGTACAGTTTAACCCCTGTCTTGCTGGACGACCAGGAGTCATCTGCAGTTACAGCGAATGAGCCTTTTCCTGCTAAAAGCACTCCACATAGCCCCACAAGGCCATGACCGTGCTGAACATAGAGAGTCTGAATAACGAGAAGTTCGTTCCCTGCTTTGCAACACGGCAACTGTTTTAGCCGCACATTGAACCGTACCGCTTTGCAGGTACATACACTTTAGAGTATGAGCAGAGCGCGCTGACTTTTGATAAATGGTTCCGATGGGAACCGTGGGCATCCAGTTGCTGAAACCGAAGTAAATGCCGGACTTGTGGTCGGAACTCGCTGACTGGTTGTTCAGATTCCGCAGCGTTAAGCTGGGCATCCTTCTGTTGGATCCCGTGCCATGCCAGATCACACAGGATTCAAGACCACATTGATTTCTGTGAGGAAGAATAGGGAAAAATGGGCGTTGGGGATGTTGTTAATTTATTTTGAAGTTATTTTGCTTTAATATTTGTAATTATCTGCATTTTGTGATTTAGTTGCCCATTAGTTTTTTTTAAATTATTTGAAAAAATGATTGACTTCCGCTGAATATTTTATATGTTTCTGAATCTCAGAGATATTCACAATGTTTTTTTTTTAACATCAGTTACAACTTTTATAGCTGGTGTACTAGGGGGTGAGCTTTATTGACTAACACGTTGTCAGTGGTGGGGCCTGCCGTCGGTCCAGCTAAGGCCCTGTCCCACCCACACTGTGCCGGACTCCTGCTCTTGGAGACCCAGTGCATCCCGTATAGCTAGGTGGAAGCGTGAGTGGACCAGGTTGCTACAATGCAGCATATTACACAATTCTTAACGACGAATCGCACGGTGAGCATTCTTACCCGCTAAATAAAAAATAAAAATAATTTCTTAATATATTGCCAATAGTCCTTACTTTTTTTTTAACGTGTTACAATGAAAAGGAATCGGTGAATTTTCTCATGAACTTTCCACATCTGTTTTTATAATTGGTTTTTACTGAAGCTGCATAAGCAATTACTAAGTCAAATCCCCCACCCATGACACATTAATTAAATGACACATTTATTATACAGGTAATTATCACAGTGTGAGGCCACAGGTATCTTAATTTGGGTTAAATCTAGAGGTATCATTAATATCTATTCATTCAGGTTGATTGAAGTTTCGGAAGTGATCTACTGCTAATTAAGGGCAGGTTATAATGTTAATAAGCAGGGGATTTCAATATTATTATACAAGATTAACAGCAAGACTTGTTAAGAGATATTTGAAAGAATGATTCAGTTTGCACAGAAGATTTTTGTGATCTCTGATTATCTGTGATTTTAAGTTGGTAATCTCTTCAAAGCAGGTGACAAAGAAAGACCTGACAACCCCCCCCCCCCCCCCCTTCTTCCCACGCCATTAGAATTTGATATGTCAGCCATGATCATATTGAATGGCGGTGCAGGCTCGAATGGCCTACTCCTACACCTATTTTTTATGTTTCTATGATATAGGCAAATGTCCATGCTTGGTGGGTAACAAAGCATTTATTTTGATGCCTAGGCATCGATTGTCTTGTTTCAGTATATTGAACTAATGATTCCCATTATAGTTATTAAGAATATAAACTTCTCATTTTGCTTTGTAAGATTTTGCCTTCCTTGGTGTAAGACTGAGCGACACAAGCCTAGTGAATGAGTAATTATCGGAAAACAAGTACTCATCTGGAGGACCAAATGATACTGTGTCTGCAGACTACCAGACATGCCAAACAGTAGAGTACAGGTAGAGATCACAATTCAGTACGTATGCTACAGGTAAAGTTCCCCCCAAGGCAGCACAGGTGATATACTTCAGTTAACTGCCATCTTTATTCCGAGTGCAGCTTGAGCTTTGCAATCATCCACCATCTTTGGTACAATATAGTCCAATGTCCTTCAATACAAGACTGTGAACCAGTGGGGGCATCTATCAGCCCTAAGCATGGCTAGGAGACAAGGGTTGGAGCAGGCCAGAAATATGTGCCAGTGTGCAGATGAGGTGAGCGAGAATGTGTCCACAGCACAAACAGAGCACGGATAATGGAATCAGGTGTACTCTGGAATCTAGAGCATGGCAGGGATTGGGAGTTGGAGATCAGAGCCAACAGAGAACATTGGAGGCCAAAAAAGGAGCCCATGGGCTAGAGGCTGGAGTTGGAGGGGGGAGGGGGAGGGGTGATATTCTTAGCCTCACATATAAAATCACACATAAAATTTGGCTGAGGAGAACAAACAGCACGTTTGCAAGCTGGCATTATGAAGACTTAAAGGTGATATGAGAAAGCTGAATTAATGTGAAAAATACAAGATCACCCATTTGGTGCACCCTATAAATACATTGTTAAACTTTGAGAGAGTGAGAGATTGCGGAATATAATGATGGGTTTCCTGATCAAGGGTGTGCTGCTGCACAACACCCTGCAGGTTGGATGTCTCTCTTAATTAAGGATCTGAGGACCAATGGTACAATTTGAGAATAAGTGATAGGCTCTTAAAGAGTGAGTTGAGTATGCTCCAGATAAAGATCCCCCCTGGGCAGCACAGGTGGTATACAGAGTAGCAATCTCTTTAGGATGGAGAATTCAGTCAACTGGAGGGCTGTGGATGCGTATTCATTAGATTTATTCACTAGGACCTCACCAGTCACAGTCTCCCATATTGAGAACCATCTGTTTATTCTCTTTCTTTGATTTGTCCAATAACCAACTCGTACTCAGGCAGGAGAATGGAGTTAAGATGTGAACGTAAATCAGTCATGATTGAATGACAGAGTAGACTCGATGGGCCGAATGACCTTTACACCAATGCAGAAAATGTAGGAAACTTGGGAACTCATTTGTGATTAGGTTCCACAGCTAGCAATGGTATAGTGACTGGATAATAACAAGGGCAGCATTTGTGTGCACTGTGCAATTGGAATTCTATGTGCAAGGCAGGGAGATGGGGGCCACTAGAAAAATGCTGGGAACATTACCAGGTTTTATATTGGAGACCCTTTTTCAGAACTGGGAGAGAAAATTAGCCTGACGTTGCAGAGAGGGAAGGATATGACAAAGGGATATCTCTGACAGGGTAAGACCAGGATTATTGTGGAGATGAGCTATGGATGAAATAATCTGGTTGATAGATTAATAAGAGTTGAAGAGAGAACATGAACAAATAAACATTACAGCAATGAAGTAATGACAGTTAGAGAGAGAAAACACTAAAAGAGGAATGAATAAACTGCAAAATGCAGAGCTCTTAGTAATGTCCAGCAGGTCAAGATGTGCTAATGAAGAGGGATAAACTGCACCCATAATGCCAATGACTGTGAGGAAAAGAACTTCCCCTTCCATTCGGGTATTTTGTAGCCTTTCTATTTTGATATTGAATTCTTCATCTTCAGGTAACCCGTTATCTATGCTTGTATCAGAACCAGCCGGTTCTTCTGTAGATCATCCATCTACAATATTGTCTCTTTTACTTTCTTCCCACTGGTATTGCCTGATTTGTCGGGCACTTCCCACTGCTCTGAATTTCACAGCCTTTATGTTCCTTTGTTCTCAATTTCATTTTTAATGTCTCTGTGCTCAAGTTCTCTTCCTCTAACTTCCATCATTAAACTATTAATCAGACAGCTTCTTCAACAGCTCATCACTACATCAACTCTGGCCGTACCCTATTAGAGATATTTAGTTATCTTTTCCATCCCTCTTCCACCCTCTCTGTATCTTAATAGAGACATGTTTACTCTTTGCCTGTTCTGACGATGAACCTTTGATCTGAAATGTTAACAATGTTGCTGATATGGGGGAAGAGATTACCTTTGCCTTATCCAGAGACCGAGAGATCACAAAAGGAGAGAGATGTCAGAGATAGTCCAGGTGAATTTGAGGGCAGGGTGGTAGTGAGTGGTGGTTAATGAAATCGAAAAGTTCTGCACGGGTGCAGGAGGCAGCCCAAATACTGTTGTTAATGTATCGGAGAAAGAGTTGGGGGCTGGGGCCAATGTACAATTCAAACAAGGATTGTTCAATGTAACCTACAAAAAGGCAGGCATAGGTGGGATCCATGAAAGTGTCCATGGCTACATGGACGAGGAAAGGTTCTGCCAGGTGGAGAAGATCGTTTCCAGAGGGAAATTGATAGTGTCTCTGTTCAAGAAATAAACAGAGGGTTCCTAGAAGTGGATGGAGTTTGATGGAGGTGTAAAGGACCTGGATGTCCATAGTAAAGATGAGACAATGGGGGCCTAAAAAGTGTAATGCCGCAATGAGGAGAATCAGATTATACCCTAGATTATGGAAGCACCATTCAGAAGCCCAATAACAGAGGGGAAGAAACTGTTCCTGAATCTGGTGGTACATGCTTTCAAGCATCTGAATCTCCTGTCTGTGGAGAGAAGATAGAATGGCCGGGTTGGGAAAAGTCTTAGATTATGAAGGGGAACTTCTTTACTCAGAGAGTGGTAGCGATGTGGAATGAGCTTCCAGTGGAAGTGGTGGAGGCATGTTCATTGGTATCATTTAAAAATAAATTGGATAGGCATATGGATGAGAAGGGAATGGAGGGTTATGGTATGAGTGCAGGCAGGTGGGACTAAGGGGGAAAAAATGTTGTTCGGCACGGACTTGTAGGGCCGAGATGGCCTGTTTCCGTGCTGTAATTGTTATATGGTTATATGGTTATATGTTGGTTGATTATGTTCGGGGCAAACTTTTTTTCAATCTCTTACCTTGCCGGAGATGCGATTGTTTTCCGGATCGTTTCTTTGGTCACTCTGCAGCCCGGCATCGTGGAGCTGGAGGCCTTGCTCGGGACTGACTTTGAGCCCCACGGGAGTAAGATCGTCATGTCAATGGAAAGTTAGAGGCACCCGACCGTTGGAGGACAAAGAAGGGGGAGATTGAACTTTTTTTTGCCTTCCATCACAGTGAGGAATGTGGAGGAGTCACTGTGGTGGATGTTTATGCTAAAATGTATTTTGTGCGTTCTTGCTTTTTACTGGTATGACTGTATGGCAAAATAAATTCATCATATTTTGCAAAACATACTAGGCAAATAAAGTATGATTATGATTATAATTATGATTGTGGGGAGTCTGGTCTGTGTGATGGATTGGGCTACATCCATAACTCTCTGCAATTTCTTGCAGTCTTGGGCAGGACTGTCACAAATCAAGTTGTGATGCAACCTTACAGGTTGCTTTCTATGGTGCATCTACAAAAGTATTTAAGAGTCATTGCAGACATGTTCAATTTCCTCATTTTCCTGAGGAAGCAGTAGTGTGTCGTTTTAGTTGTGGCTTCAATGTAGTTGGTCCACGACAGATCGTTGGTAATATTTACGCCAAGGAACTTGAAGTTCTTTACCATTTCCACTTAAGCTCCATTGTTGCTGATGTACTCCACCACACTTCCTGAAGTCGATAACTAGCTCCTTTGTCTTTCAACTAGTATTTGCAACAGGCATGCTATTATTACAGACCAGGCATCCTTTAAATGATGCCACTCTGTAGAAAACTATGTAGAACGTCCTCAGTTCCCACTGTATCCCACTGTTCTCAGAGAACCAAACAAAACTGTAGAGAATTTTTTGCACACTTCAATAGATTGAAATAATTGTTCTTAAAGAGCATCTAAAAAAACGAGAGGCACATGCAGCCAAAATGACCTGTTGAATCCACTGCCTCCTTTTGTACTTAGGCTCAATCATTAGGGTCACATCAGTGAATTAGCCCTAGTTTTTCCATATGCATAATACTTGAAATTAAGAATTTGTATTCTGGTAGGCCAGGCCATCACTGCACTGTTTACTACCCTGCGTAGATTAAAAACATAGACTCTCATAACATTTAAGAAGTACTGGAATTGCAAAGATATAAAAAACTATGAACCAAATGCTGGTAAATAGTGTTAGTATAGATGTGTTATTGATGGCTGGCATGGACATGGTGTGCTGAAGAACTTGTTTCTGTGTCATGTAAATGTATTAACATAGCAGCTACATTTCGTAGAGTTTTACACGGATGAAAGTTAGATTCTTAAGCACAGAGTCTCGCCATGATCTTTATATTGGACATTCAACTGTCAGTCATTTTATTCTTGAATATTATGGTTTGAAACTGCAAAGCTTCTAAATATAGCCGATGTATTTGTCAAGATGCTCAGCTCAATATCAAAATGCTTGCAAGGAAGATGCTGTTAGCATTGGAATGGGAAACTATGCAATTGGTTAAAAAAAAAAAAAAGTAGATGAACAGCTTTGTCATCTGAAAGAGTGTTAACTGGCACTGCCACGATTTCAGAAATCAGCATTCATGTGGGTATGGTAAATAATTGCCGATGAAGCAGTGTCAACTGGTGGTGGTGATTAATTCCATCTTTCCTGTCAATCTGTTTATCCCTCTTCAGAGGCAATCAGTTGTGCCGTATACTGGAGATTTGTAGTTTGATGCTTTCCCATTTCTGGTCTTTGTCATGTTTGCCAGGATTTTCATCCCAAAGAAGCACCGTCAGCGGTTCGACGATGTTGTATCACAAAGCCTCATCAGCAAGGTCAGTAGTAGCAAGAGCAGGGCCGACAGCACCAACCGTTTGCGCAGAAGCAGAAGTGAAGATCATCAGGAGCGTCTGCTTGTGTCTACTCGTGCCAGCTCATCGCCACGAAACCCAGAGGAACCGGGCCAGAGTATCAGAAAACAAGGCTCCATTTTAGGAGGCAGTGTGAGGGCAGCACCCTCTCGCAGGTAAATGAACAGGTTCAAAATCATATGTATACGGTGGTTTGCACCAGTGCTTTGCACCTGTGTAGAGTGCACAGAGCTCTGGACCAGTGAAAAACTAATAACAATAATACTGGTGCTCTTTTGAATCATTTTTGGGCCATAAATTCAATACTGTGCTAAGTTACTGTATATCCTTGTGCAACAGTTCTGTTGGAGTGCTTATGATGTGATTGCATTGGTTCAAGTGTGCTGTGTGGATTTGCTCTGGTGGCGTTTTGTTTTGCTCTGCTATCATTGAATATGGGTCGAAACTCATTCTGGCTATGATCGATTGGTGCTTACTCTGGTTGGCCATTACTTTGACTATGTTTTTATTGGCATTCGGGTTGGCAGTGTTTGAACTTGCACTCAACTTGGTTGGTATTTGGGATGAAAATTATCCTTTGAAGTTGCTGATTAAACTCTGTGTTAAGGGTGTAGTCTGGTTCTGTTTGAGCTTGAATATGCTAGGTTTGCGCTAAGTCTGACAGTGTTGGCTTTTCCTTGTTATGACAGTGGTTGTACATTTGGCATGGCATTTTTAGCAGTGTTTTGTTTGAAGGTCACACCAGCTATATTTGGGGTATCCCAGAATCAGACTGTGTTTGGATTGGACATCACTCTGGCTGCACTTAATTTGACTCTGAGGCGTGTTTGCCTGTGTGAGTGGGCTATGCTCTGGCTGTGTTTGTATTGGTTGTTGCTCTGCTTTCCTTTGGTTTGGTAATACATGGTTTGTGTTTGAGCCTGACATCCCTCAGGCTGTGTTTTGGTTGGTGTTATGTATCTGTGTTTGGCTTTTCTGTGTTCCTCCAGTGCTTATGATTTTCCTCTTACTTGATTATATTTGAGATGGCTTTTGTATGGCAGTGCTTTCTCAGGCTGCATTTGATCACTATGGTTGAGTTTGTGTTGGTCCTTGCACTAGCCCTTTTTGGGATTGGCCATTCTCTGGCTGTCTTTGTGCTGTTCCTTGCTCTGGTTGTGTTTAGGTTTGGACGTGCTCCATCTGTGTTTATATTACCGCTCACTCTGGCTGTGCTTATTTGGCCCTTTTGCTGCCTGCATTTTCATGGTATCACTAGTTTTGCTTGGTTTGGCCCTTATTTTGGTTTATTGGGGGATGATTATTGTCGATCTTCTTCTCACTGATCAGTTGTTACCTATTTAAAAAAACAATTACATTCATGAGATATGATTTCCCATGCGCAAAGCCATGCTGCCAATTTCTAATCATTCCCTGCCCTTCCAAATGTACGAGGATCTGTCTCTCAGAAACCCCTTCAATAACTTACCTCCCACTGATGTTATGTCTATCCTTTCTTGACTGGCATTGTTGCTCTGCTGAATATCCTCTGAAAGATTGGAGTAAGAAACCTTCATGCTCCTTAACATCTCTTACTGCAGACAACATCAAAATTGGTGGCGTTATCAGGGGTGAGGAACAAAGGATACAATACGATACATTACAGATATAGGCGGAGAAATGGGAGATGGAGTTCAATCTAATCAAGTGTGAGGTGCTGAACTTGGAAGGTCGAATGTAAGGAGAAAGTATACAATTATTGACAAGACCCTTAACTGGAGGGGAGAAGTTGGTGGGAGTCCAGGTGGGGCCAAGAGAAAGGGGGGGGGGGGGGGAAGAGAAGAAGAGAGAAGAGAGAAGGGAAGTGTGTCCCGCCCCCCCCCCCTTTTCTCTCTCCCACACATCCCTCTAACTGCACCCCCCCCTTTCCCTCACCTGGGCCACACCTGTACCCACCTATTTCTTCCCATCCCCCACTATTTTTCAGAATTAGTATGTGACAAGTTACTCTGAAAAGTTAGCGCCCTTGCCTCTTGCCTACAGCTTCCTATGATCACATGACACAAACTATGTTGTGCCAAGATCAGAGGTGGTACTTGGTATCAAGTGCAATGACCCAATTTCTTCCCATCTGCTTCAGAGTCTTCTTCCATATGGGAAGGCCACACTGGCCTGGTTGATTTTCTTAAGAATTTGAAATGGTAAAGATTATAGATAACCAAATGATGAGAAGAGACAACAGTAATTGGAGCACCCAGGTAATGTGTACGGAGACATAGGCAAAGCATACTCTGTTTCGGGGGAAAAAGGAAAACAATTGAAATAAATGTTGTCACCAATTGAGGCCTCGAGGCACATAAACCCACTGGAGAGATGGAGGACAACTCCTATTTCTGTCTCTAACACAATACTTGGCCAACTTATCTTGCAAAATAAAAGGAAAAGTGATCTCGGCATGTTATCTAAAGGTTGACCATGGTGAAATGTAAATGTATGTGTAAACTGGGAGATATGTGAACAATGCCGACAAGAGTAATATCATACTGGGTTTATCAAATGGAATTTAAGGTTTACCACACTAAACTTGACCAAACAATTGAGCCATATTTGCTTTTGTCGGTGACTGCCCCTGCCACTTCATTCAATAACTTTCACAATTTGATCTTGAATGGCTTCCTGTCACCCTTGATAAGGCATGTATTACATTCAGAAGAACAGGCCACAGTCTAAGAATCTGGGAGCTCAGCTAAGAATCCACCGAAACAGAAAGATCTACAATGACATTGAGACTTAGCAGTCAGATCCCTTTAAGATCTTTGACTTTGTTTGGTGTAGTGCACAATGTTTATTTGTTCATATGGATTTATTGTGTAATAATCAGAACATGAACACATGGCAAATTTGAGAAGTATCCATACTGGCTTCCCACTAGAGATGGGGAAAACAGGCACAGGTTCTCCACAAAAATCAATTCAGTGAATGTATTTAAGGGCAAGATGAACTAATTTGTCTTTTAATTAAATTGTATTTTTTAATTTATTTTCAATAGAACAATCCGAGTATACAAAGGTCACAAGAGCTTTGGCTTCACTCTGCGTGGACATGGCCCAGTATGGCTTGAGTCTGTTTTACCAGGTGAGTTATAAATTGGTACCAGCTGCAACAGCAAGCTGTTAGTCTGCCATTGCATAAAGTCATCAACAGATTTTGCAAGCAGAACTCCACTAAGAATCAGTTGGAGATTTCACACTGCTGGGTTACTAATTCTTTGCTGCAAGGATGTTAATTGGAGAATTTATAATGATGAAACGGGTGTTGTTGAGATGCCTATTTGCTGTGGCCCTGCTCAGTAGCGAGGGTAAAATCAAGCATAAACAACCTCATGTTTAGGTTGGCGGAGGAGGGAGGGAGGGGGGAGGAGGAAGATGGGGGTAGTGCTCCAGAGTTAGAACCATGTCAGTGATGGGGCATAGATGGCAGTTCAGCAGGGTGTCACAGCATAATAATTTTAGGGAATTAGATGAATTAACAGAGTATAGATGCTATATTGTCCATTCTTCCACCTGGCTAGAATACTTAGCCTGTGCTTAGATTCAGGAAGTGTCTATGTTTAGATTCGGGAAGAGTTTGGCAGAGAGCAGGTAGACAGTAAAAATAAACCTCAATGTAAACATTCAAATAATGGCATTGGTTAACACATTGGATATTCCTCTGTTGCTCACTAAGTGTCTCTTTCAGGAAGTCCAGCTGAGAAATCTGGAATGAAGGCAGGGGATCGAATCTTGTTTCTCAACGGGTTGGACATGAGGTTGGTTCAGAGCACTTACTGCATGCATTGGACATCCTTTTGATAACATGGTTGTATTAATCATGAACTGGCATCATATAAAAACGAAGCTTTTTCTATACTATCCCATCACTCTTAGAATAGTTCCCTTTATATTGTCCAGTCCAACATTGCCAGTTCAAGATGAAGATGAGGAATTAAGTTTCCTGGGTAGCACAGCAAAGACTTGGCATGTGCAATCGGGATCTATGTTAGTGTTTTTGACCCTAAACCCTAAAATCTAAAATCACCAGTAGCATCCATTTCTGCCCATACCAATGAAAAATGCAGGTCATAATTTCACATCATGATTGCTATTTATCTTTGTGCCTCAGCAAGTAACACAAAATGACTGCTTGTAAAACAGTCTCTGTCCCAACAGGCATCATGTGAGTCACACATCACCGTCCCCCAATTGGACGGTGCCACCGACTCACTGTGCACGAGTGTATTCACAACGTTTCTGGCCTGTAGATGTACAGATGTGCGTGTGCGTAAATTGATCCATTCAGTATGGTTAATCTCTCTCCCCCCCCCCCCCCCCCCCCCCCGTAGAAGGGAAGCGTAAAGAAGGAAAATCAACAGTTTGATAAACATAGAAAAATGAAATCATTTTCTTGCTGCTATCCTGCCTGGTGCTGACTGACTGGCTGATGAACCCTCGTAGAGGGGCTGTTTTTATATGGGTGTTGCAAAGGGGCTGTTTTTATATGGGTGTCTTCGTGCTCAGCTGGTGGAGCGGAGGGTTGACTGAAGTTCTCCGTTACACGACGCAGCATCCGTTGGTTCATGGGTCGACAAACGGGGGCCATTTCTGTAGCTTCATTGGGTCTTCCATCAGTTTGACTGCGTACATGATCCAAATGCTGCCTAACAACTCTCCTGTCTGTCAGTTCCAGTCTACCACTTGACTATTCTACTGCCGCACCACGGCTAGTTGCCAGGTTTCTTCATGCATGAGTCCAGTGCAGACTTTGTCTTCAGTCCTAAATGTTCGCGGCCTGGTATGAATATCGTAGTTTTGTTTCATGACTTCCCATTTGTTGTCAATGCGTTCCTGTGCAGCTGGCTGGAGGAGATCAAATCTGGAGTGTAGAATGCACTTGAACATCAATTCGGCGGGGAATGCGCCCATTAATTCCTTTGAAGTAATTCTTTAATGGAAAGGGAAGTTGCTTATTTTTCAAGTCGCCAGAGTTTGCTAAGTGAGGCCTTGTTTCACCTTTTACACTGCTCTCTCTACCAGGCCATTGGATACAATGTGATATAGAGCCATTGTCAGGTGCCTAATACCATTCTTCTCTACAAACTCCTTGAATTCCCAGGACAAGTCATGTCTTTTGACGATGAAATTCTCCCGTGCTGTCTCAGCCTGAACTCCCATGATCAACGTTTGGATAAGCATCGCTTCTTCGACTTTGTTTGGAGCGATGACTTTGTATGTACACTCTTGGATTGCCAGAGTTAATCTTGTAAGGAAATCGTCCACATCCACATCCTTCCAATTCTTCAAATACAGCCTCACTAAAATCTTATAGAGCTTGCATCATGACTTCCTGCCTCTGATACTCAATGCCCCAAACAATGAAAGCAAGCATACCATACACCTTCTTTACCAAATTCTGCCTTGATGTCAAGAGCACTCACTTTGTTTTTGGAATTTAACTGTATGGTTTAAGTTTTAATGGTGAACTTTGCAGTTGAGTTAGACAGCATAGAAATGGGCCATTCAGCCCATCAGGTCTGCAACAACCATCAATGCACCCATTTACACTAATCCTAGACCAATGCAATTTGTATTCTCCCCAAGCTTGCATTAAGTCTACCCTAGATTCTACACCCACCTACAGTGGCCAAGTTAGTTTATAAAATTGCACATTTTTTGGAGGTTGAAGGCAACCCCAAGGTTACAGGAAGGATGTGCAACACAGACAGCACGAGAGGTCAGTATTTAACCTAGGTCATTGGAGCTGTAAGACAGCAGCCCAACTAGCTGCACCACTCACCACTCCACGTATTCTGGTGAAACCCAAACTGAATATTACTGAGCAGGTTATTTGTGAATATGTGATGCTTGTTAGTAGCATTCTTGATAACACATCCCATCACTTTGCTGATGATTGAGGGTAAGCTGGTGTGCAGCAAGTTTAGCCATATTGATATTAGTGACCAGGACACACATGGTTGCATAGATGGTACCGTTAAACTGCACTGCAACAACTAGGCTAATGGTGCAGATAATTAGCAGCCTAGTTACACTGGGATATTGTCATGTCCCTTAGCTTTTGCTGTAACCAATCCTGTTTGCAGTTTCTTGGTCAGCACGGACTTGTAGGGCCGAGATGGCCTGTTTCCATGCTGTAATTGTTATATGTTGTTATATGGCATTACTGGGAGTGGAGCAAATTGGCTGATGACTGACTTCTGAGATGGTGGGAATCTCAGGATGAATTTATTGAGATAATCTCCTTGGCATTCTGACTGGGCGTGCTGCTATTTCTTCAGTCTTGTTGGGTCCAACCATGATTGAAGGATCCGGGTGTTCTTGAGCCCCATCCTCCAAGTTGCTCTTAGTGCTAGATTGGATCTATTGGTTGCAATGTCACTTAGCTGTGTCGATTGCATCTTTTTTTATACATTGATGGAAAATTCTAGCATTTTTCTATAACATTACACACACTAGTACCTATTCCATTTCAAAATGAGAACTTTGTAGATGGGTTTTAATGTCTTGGCACTACAGTGCCGCCTGAAAGATGCTTCCTTCAACTTGTAGCGTGCACAGGTGATCTTAATAAGCCGCAAGGAGCTCTCCTTTTTTTCCCTCCTAAAGCAGAACTTTGCTCATTATGAAGCATTGCATGATTTGGGGGAGTAAGGAATGGTAACAGAGTTGTGGGCATGTTTCTACTTCTGCAGAAGAGAGTTGAGTTCCTGCATGCCATATCTCTGAGCTACACTGAATGCATAATGTCTTGCAGCAAGAGATCTTTACATCTGGAACAGCAACAACCCTTTGTTTCAGTAAAGCAAGAGCTCGCATTGATATTACTCTAATGCTCCTTGAGAGCAGATATCTTATCACAAGTGGTATCTCTGCGCTTGGCGAGTACACAGAGCTGCTCACAGGAAGGTATATCCCTGTTCCCGCAATGGTTCACGTTGCTCCCATTTGGTAGAGATCAAAGCTCTAGATGGGTCGGCATGGGACTGCATAGAAGGAGCACGGCATCCTGTAGCCTCTGAGTGTGCCTCCACTGAAGCTGTCACCTGTACCAGTGGAGCAGTGTGATGGAATTGTTGCTGAGTCCTCACCATAGAGTGTGCATATCTATAGACTGGAGCTCATGGTCTCCCGGTTGAGTCCAACATTGGATGGGAATGTGGAGATGGATGTCTCAATGTTCCTTGTCACCTCTTACATCCAGTGAGGTAGGCCTGACTTGTATCCTTCTGCAATGCCAGTCTCAGAGGCGGTTCAATAGTCAGGCACAATGATACACTTTGGTCATTATCATTACTGTCATCATCATCATCATCATCATAATCATCGTGCTCCTCCTCTCCCTTCATTTTTCTTTCCTTCTCCTCCAGCACCAATTCATTGTTCCTGGGAAGGGGAACAGGAGCCTCTCCTGACACCCAGCAAAGAAGAACGGAAAGTAATTGCACTGTTAGATTGCATCCAAAACATCTGCAGCACAGAGAGAAATGAGAATGTCCACTGTAGATGAAAAGAAAGAGGATATAATATTCATGATGGAGCAATGTTAATGAGTTAATCTAGCCGAGTAGAGATAGTTTGGTCTCTCTCTGCTCTTCAGCCCACAAGCAGAAAAGTATGGCTAGGCACCACCCTCACAAGGATCCTCCTGCTATTGGTGGCCTTTCCCTTATTTCCCATCCACGGCACCTAAATGGAGGAAGTGAAGAACATCATAACCTTTTCAATATTGTGCTTTTAGTAACTTGAATTTTGCATGGAAGTGAGTAAAGCATATTAGAAATGGCGGAGTGAAGCCAGGGAGTTCTTTTAGAGAGTAGGGGTTTGTGGATGGTAACAATTTGTGTCAATGTAACATTTTGTGGGAATATGTGTACGTATGTCATATGTAGATAGAATGGAGCAGCTGGGCTTGTACACTCTGGAATTTAGAAGGATGAGAGGTGTTCTTATTGAAACATATAAGATTATTAAGGGTTTGGACAAACTACAGGCGGGAAACATGCTCCCAATGATGGGGAAGTCCTGAACCAGGGGCCAGAATAAGGGGTAAGCCATTTGGAACGGAGATGAGGAAAAACTTTTTCACAGAGTTGTGAGTTTGTGAAATTCTCTGCCTCAAAGGGCGGAGGAAGCTGGTTCTCTGGATGCTTTCAAGAGAGAGCGAGACAGAGCTTTTAAAATAGCGGAGTCAAGGGATATGGGGAGAAGGCAGGAAGGGGGCACTGATTGTGGATGATCAGCCATGATCATATTGAATGGCGGTGCTGGCTCGAGGGGCCGAATGGCCTACTCCTGCACCTATTGTTTATTGTCTACTGTCTATTGTATGTTTGTGTGACTGTGTGCATGGATGTGTTTGTGTTTGTAATAGTGCAGTATCTTTAGTGGAGAGCACCTTACCCAGGTATTTCTTAAGATCATGACAATACTTGCATGAGTTCTACTCACGGTGCAGGGATTCTCACTCTTGGACATGAACTCTATCTGTTCCTT
Organism: Leucoraja erinaceus; assembly: GCF_028641065.1. NCBI lineage: Eukaryota > Metazoa > Chordata > Chondrichthyes > Rajiformes > Rajidae > Leucoraja > Leucoraja erinaceus. Next base: position 17,680,547 of record NC_073396.1, read on the forward strand.
TGTTAGGCTGTTTTTATAATGGCCTTTGTGGCCTTCAATGATCCTTTCACCCCAGTGGACATATATTATACACCTGGACCTGAGTCCTTCCCTAAAAAGTTGGAAGCACTCCTTTCCCTGCAGACTCCCCTGCAGTCTCCCTTTACAGAATGGCAGTCTTAATTGTATATAGTTACTATTGGGAAATGTACCCTTAAAGGCTGACTACCCTTCACAAATGCTTCAGAAATAAGGATGTCACCATATTGCCCCACTAAACACTGCCTTAAAAGAAGCAAAACAGGCTTGATATACAGTATACTAAAGCTTCATCGATATCATCCTGTCTAACCCATTTAAAGTGCTATTTTTGTGGGATGCAAAGGTCTTTTTTGTTCCATTTTAAAAGATCTCTACAACTGCAAAAGTGCGATTTTTCTACCAGCTCTGACCGAGTCTCCCTGCATAGATGATGGAATTAAATGTGACATCTCCAAGTTTGTGGATGACTCAAAGCTGGGTAGCAGTGTGAGCTGCGAGGAGGATGCTATGAGGCTGCAGGGTGACATGGATAGGTTGGGTCAGTGGGCAGATGCATGGCAGATGCAGTATAATGTGGAAAATGTGAGGTTATCCACTTTGGTGGCAAGAACAGGAAGGCAGATTATTATCTGATTGGTGTCAGATTAGGAAAAGGCGAGGTGCAACGAGACCTGGGTGCTGGGTGTGCTTGTACATAAGTCACTGAAAGTAAGCATGCAGGTACAGCTGGCAGTGAAGAAAACTAATGGAATGTTGGCCTTCATTGCGAGAGGATTTGAGTTCGGGTGCAAGGAGGTCCTACTGCAGTTGTACAGAGCCTTGGTGAGACCGCACCTGGAGTATTGTGTGCAATTTTAGTCTCCTGATTTGACGAAGCACATTATTGCTATTGAGTGCAGTGTAGGTTCACCAGGTTAATTCCCGGGATGGCGGGACTGATGAAAGAATGGGTCGACTGGGCTTGTATTCACTGGAATTTAGAAGGATGAGGGATCTTTTAGAAACGTATATAATTCTTAAAGGATTAGACAGGCTAGATGCATGAAAAATGTTCCCGATGTTGGGGGAGTTCAGAACCTGGGGCCACAGTTTAAGAATAAGGGGTAGACCATTTAGGACTGAGATGAGGAAAATCTTTTTCACCCAGTAAATTGTGAATCTGTGGAATTCTCTGCCACAGAAGGCAGTGGAGGCCAAGTCACTGGATGTTTTCAAGAGAGAGTTAGATTTAGCTCTTGGGGCTAAAGGAATCCAGGGATTTGAGGGGAAAAAGCAGAAACGGGGTACTGATTTTAGATGTTCAGCCATGATCATATTGAATGGCTCGAAGGGCCGAATGGCCTACTCCTGCACCTATTTTTCTATGTTTCTATGTTTCTATATGATTGGAAGAGAAATACAGTGGGATCTTGCATTTTCCCAAAATAGGATGGTGTAGCAAGGTAAAGAGGCCCATTGTTCAGCTTTTGTTATATTGGATCATTGTCATAGAGCCATGAGAGTTAAATTATCATACAACACAGAAACAGGCCCTTTGACCCTCCACATCTATATTGAACATGAAGTCTAATTAATCCCTGTAATCGGCACTTGGTCTGTAACCTACTATGCCTTGGTGATTCAAGTACTTGTCCAGATACTTGTCAAATATGAAAGTACTATCTATGACTCTATGTCACTCTACTGTCTGTTATCATCCTGGAACGGTCTAGTCAGACACTCAAGAATATAACGTCATCCAGTTTCTCATGTGTTCAGAGGATTAGACGCTTCGTTTCAGCTGTGAGTGTGAAATGAAATCCTGCCGACTGTGAGCAACGATGTGATTGTATGCCTATGTATTTATGTATGTTTTAGAAACTGTTCCCATGAGAAGGTGGTAGCCATGTTACAGGGAAGCGGAGCCATGCCCACTCTGGTGGTGGAAGACGGGCCTTTGAATTTCCCTCTAGGTAAGTGGAGCTGCTGTCAGAAGCACAGCTGCGTGTATCAATAGATTCTGTGATCTTTGGCAGATTAACCGCACAAATATGTTTTGTTCAGATTGGCAAATGACGACGAGAATGCTCTCTTCCACAGCTGCACCCCATCAACTCTTAATGATATTCCTATCTGCCTGTTTAATTAAGAAAAATATCAGATGGAGCAACCTGTATGGCACATGCTTTAGAAAAGACCTTTCCTAGATTTCTGGTCCATATAATGTGAAAATGTACTCATCATACACTGCTTGCATGGGCTGTATCTTTTTTTTGGTCCAAACATGCTGTACGACACACATGGCACAAACTGTAATATTTGGCTGCTTAGGTATAGACCAGCCATTCTCAGCAAATTATTATCTCCCATTATTATTTCCCAGTGCTGCATTCGATGTCCATTCCATGAGTATTCAGCATTGTAATATTCTATTTATTCATGTTTAACTGTTGCTGCTAATAACATTTTTGACATTATTGTAGTATGAAATGCCCTTTTAAAAAAAATACTGGATCTCAAAATGTCAGTTATGATCTGGAAAGGAAACTAAAATGCAAGGCATTCTCCATGATTAAACTAAAACTTCCACTCATTCCTGGCATTTCAAGAGTTCAAATTTATGCTTTATTCAGAAGCAGTTACCAGTAATTTGGAAATGTAAAGATTACTAATTCTACTTTACTATCTGTCAGAGTTAATCAGCATGGCTAACCACAAGTTTACCTTGAGGATTGACTGAGTGGCACAGTTCTGCTGCGGGTATTGCAGCCAACTCACAGCTTCAGCAACCCAGGTTTGGTTCTGACTATCCATGCTGTCCTCGTAGAGTTTGCATGTTCTCCCTGTGTTTGTATGGGATTCCCCCACATCCCATTGATGCTCGGTTAATTGGTGATTGTAAATTGGTGTTGAGAGAATCTGAAAGGGGTTAATTAGCATACATGAGATATATCACCTCCTTCTATGTCATAAGGAAATATATGAAAGCATGTTCCTTTGAATTCAGTAGGGTAAAGTTTGCACCAGGTATAATTGTATGCTAATATGTTAAGTTCATTGTTCAAGTAAACAGTTACTGATTGTTCAAAAAAGAAAGTAGTACACCACCTGTCAACTCTAGAACAGAGACATATACATCAGCCATGTCCTAGCCAAAGTCTGTTTGCTTTATCATGTGTCAAGGACACAGCAGCTAGGAAATTCAGTAATCGGTCATGTATCCAGCGACTTTTTCCTCCTATCTGACATTCCTAGGTTGACGATCCTTGCATTATTTGATCTATGGCCGTCAGTAGACATTCTGTGGTAAATGATTTAAGCTGCAGGAAAAAATTTCCCGATGGTAGGCAAAAGTGCTGGAGAAACTCAGCGGGTGCAGCAGCATCTATGGAGCGAAGGAAATGGGCAACGTTTCGGGCTGAAACCCTTCTTCAGAATGTTCCCGATGTTGGGGGAATCCAGAACCAGGGGGCACAGTTTAAGAATAAGGGATAGGCCATTTAGGACTGAGATGAGGAAAAGGTTTTTAACCTAGAGATTGGGAATCTGTGGAATTCGCTGCCATAGAACGCAGTGGAGGCCAATTCACTGGATGTTTTCAAGAGAGAGTTAGATTTATCTCTTGGGTTTGTCACAGTTCAGGTAGCCTTTGATAACTTTCCACAGAGCTTACAGCCAAAAATGCAAACTTGACAATTAATCACTTGTAATTATCGTTAGTTTATGCAGAGTAAGCCCTCAAAGTAACTGCGTGTTAAATTCATATACTGTCTCCGTACTGAGTCATACAGTAAATGTCAGGACACATGGGTTAACCCCATTCCTCTTACTTGAAATAAAACAATGAGAGTTGAACCCATCACCTTCCATCTTGGAAGAAGGTGAAGGCTGTCAGCAGTTGATATAGTTTAGTTTAGAGTTACATGGCGGAAACAGGCCCTTCGGCCTACCGAGTCCGCGCCGACCAGCAATCCCCACACACTAACACTGTCCTTCACATACTAAGGACAATTTACAATTTTACTGAAGCCAATTAACCTGCAAACCTGTACGTATTTGGAGTGTGGCAGGAAACCGGAGCACTCAGAGAAAATCTACACAGGTCACAGGGAGAACGTACAAACTCCGTACAGACAGCACCTGTGGTCAGGATCGAACCTGGGTCTTTGGCGCTGTAAGGCAGCAGCTCTACTGCTACATTATCAGTGCTTATCTGTGCCAACAGTCCTGACTGAATATATGCACATGTTTATGTGCTTTTATTTCTGTCTATGTTGTGTGACTGCTTATGTACATACTCTGTTCCCTCTCTTCCTCTTGATGCATTTCTTAGAGCCAGATCCTGTGGAGAATCCATCATATGCTTCGTCATTGACTTCTCTGCAGTGGGTGACTGAAATCCTGCCATCCAGTATAAAATTCCAAGGAAGAACCTTCGTCCAGCAACTGGAGCACCTCCTGACACAGCAAGAACGCTACGGTGTCTGCAAGGCTCTTGAATGCTTCTTCCAGCATAGGTAGGAGCCATCCAGGTCTGTGCAGTCATTTGCAAAAGGGCTTAGTCTGGGTGAGGCTGAATGCCTGGCCATTAATTCCTAAAGTCAGCACTTGCAGGAACAGAGCAAAGAAATTAATTATCGAAAATGCTGGTAGCTCAGGTGACAGTGGGTCATGTGCAGAGATTATCTGCTCTGGTGTGGCACACAAGTAGAGATCTACTCCCACGTTTTGGGCCGTGCGGATCTTATTGGGTCATTATTGTGGAGTTTATACAGCTATATTGTCAAGATGTCAAAAATACGTGACACGTGCATGACCTTGATGTATTATGGGCAGGGCTTATTGTGGGCCAGACTTGTTTCAGTAAAATAGGGCATATCCTGTAACCTGGGCAGCTGAGTTGTACCTGGGCAGCACAGGCTCTAGACTGAATCTCCACTTCTGCTTCCACAGGAACATTGATACTCTGATTGTTGACATCTATCCTGTGCTAGACACACCGGCCAAGCAAGTGATCTGGCAGTTTATCTATCAGCTACTGACATATGAGGAGCAGGAACATTGTCACCAGAAGATTGCCAGATTCCTGGGATACAAGGCAGCAGCAGGTGAGGCGTCCTGATTGGAAAAGGACAATTTTCCTATTGTGCATAGCTGCCCGAGGAGAGTGACCTGTGGAATCTGAGTAAGACATGATTGAGCAAGGAGAGTAGAGGAAGACAGGAGCCTTTTGTGTTGTAGGCTGCCCTTGTTCAAGAAACTGTCAAAACGATCACTTCACATTGGAGCTCTAACACAAATCTCTGACATTTTATACATTTGTTCATGCACTCATATAATTCTCACAGCACTTTGCAAGATTTTGTAAAGGGGAGGTTTCGAGTAACAGATGCACAGATCTTCTATGTGCTGCAGTGCCATCTGATTGACTGTCTCAGTCCTTTAATTCTCACACACACATTCATTCAGATATACATACATATGCTCATGCCCCGTCTTCCTCATCACCTGACCCTTTATCCACTTGTCCCTCAAACTACCTCCTCTTTTTACTGGCCCCACTCAATCTCACTCGATCTTCCTTCTTCACTCACCTGCCATCTCAGCAACCTCTCCATGTGGTCACCCTCCATCTTTTGGGGCAGGTGGAGTGCACTCCACGATCAGTATCTTACTGCCAATATTATATCGTAGTATTCTGAGATTCACTGAGTCAGCGTCTCCAGATTAACTGTGAGTTTCAGTGCCTTGAAGTTCACTACATGTCATCATGAGTCCAGATGAATAGTGTTTCTGCATTTACTCTGTGTCAGTGCTTCTGGATTCACTCTGATGTTATCTCTGGATTTACTCTGAAATTGTTGTGGATTGACTCTGTGTAGTGCCTCTGGATTCTTTCTGTGTCAGTGCCTCTGGTTTCACTCTGTCAGTTACTCTGGATTCACTCTCTGCTAGTTCTGCTGGAGTTTACCTGGCCTTTAGTCCTCCCAATTCAGTGTTCTTCTTAGAGCTTTCAAGTTAACTCTGCCTTAGAATTGCAAATGCATTGTTTAATTCCATCCACATTCATGCTCTCCTGTGCTCAAGAAATGAAGTGAGAGTGACTGCCCTTGACAGCATTTAACTGAGTCTGGTATCAAGTAGCCTGCTAAAACTGTTGAGAGCGAGCTTCATGGAACACGAAAATGATTGGAATCATACCATACACTCAAGAAGATGATTATATTTTTGTGGTCAATCATCCTAATCCCAGAAAATCTCTGCAGGAGTTCCTCAGGGCAGTGTCCCAGCCCCAACCATCTGCAGCTGCTTCATTACTTACCTTGAAGAAGGGTTCCGACCCAAATATTCAGAGCCTGAAGAAGGGTTCTAACCGGAATCATCATCCATCCTTTTTCTCCAGAGATGTTGCCTGACTCGCCGAGTTACTCCAGAACTTTGTATCTATCGTTAATTGCCTAACTTTCTTCATAAAGTCAGAAGAGAGGATGATTATACCTTTCACAACTCCTCAGCTATTGAACAAGCTCTTGGTTTAATTGAGCAAGATCAAGTCAACATTTAGGCATTGGTTGATAAGTGGTAAGTGACATTCAATCCACAGATGTGTTGGGTAATGTCCACCTTCAACAAGAGAAAGTATAATCTCTACCCTTGACATTCAAATATATTACCATTGCTGAGTATCCTGGAGATCACCATTGACCAGAAAGTCAACTGGACCACCCACATCAGTATGGGTGTAGTAATCAGTCACGTTGGTAATTAGTCTTCCAATCACTGATTTCACATGCATATTTTGGCTGCTCCTGGCGATTTTTCACTCATGTAGGATGTGTCCAGTGACTTGCCATTACACACTGCCCATGCTTGGCGATGCTTACTCACATGGGGTGTACTGTTGACATTTCACTGTAAACTTGCCATGCCTGGAGATTTCTCACTCTCCCATGGGTAGTGGTGGGCAATTATTCATTCATACATGGAATGTACCTCGTAATTTCTCACTCGCATGTTGTGTACTTATGAAATCTCACAAAGTTACCATGCTTTTTGATTTGTCAATCACACTATCTAAATCTAGTGATTTCTCATTCGCATCAATACTTTCATTCACACCCAGTGTACCTGGTGATTTATTTCTCCTTTGTAGGATAATCCTTTGTATAATAGACTTTGTATTGAAAGTTGTTGAAAATGATTAACGTACAGCCATAGTGATCCTCAGATCTTCAATCACTATTGACCCATTTTCCTCTCCACAGAGTCTGTAGAAGGTGAACTGATAAATGAAGGCCCACGTCATAACTCTGTGCGTACGTCATCAGTCTATCACGGTAGTGTGCGTGCTCGAGCTGCAAATGACAGCACAACAGGTCAGTATATTTACATGTGTGATTTAAGGAGAATAAGTCCTTGCAAAGGGATTTGAGATTCTGCCTTCCTGGATTGACTGTTCCAATGCACTCTTGGCAGGATTTCTTCATTCTAGTGCTATCTACGTAATTAAAACTCGTGTTGCCCCATTCTCCTGTCTTTATTTCACCCATCACCCTTCTGCTAGTTCCTGACTAAACAAAGTTAAGCTTAATTTTAAATTGTCATTCTTTATTAAATCGCTCCATGATATTCACTACCTATGTAAACTCATTCTGTCCACCAAATGCTCAATTACTCAGAAATGTCTTAATACTGCATTAACATGATTTGTTCTACAATTTTTGGGACATTGTGCAGACAGATTTTGATAGATTTCTAGACTTTGAAAATCTCACTGCAAAAAAAATTTCAATCGACACCAAATGTATGCTAGGACCAAAAACATTCCCATAGGGAAACCAGGAGACAAACCTCGGACTTTGAATCTGACTTAATTTCACCAATTTGCAATCTACTAAATGCAAGCTTTATTTTGGCTTAATGCTATACATGTAAATCACCAAAACAAAAATCGCAAAAATGAAATATACTTGCGTTAATGAATTGAGGGTTACTCCCTCTCAAACAGGCGCTAAATCCAGCCAGAGAATCATAGAGAGTCAGAGTGATACAGTCTAGAAACAGGCCCTTCGGCCCAACTTGCCCACACTGGCCAACATATTCCAGCTGCACTAGTCCCACCTGCCTGCGCTTGGTCCATATCTCTCCAAACCTGTCCGATCCAAGCACCTGTCTAACTCTTTCTTAAACATTGGGATAGTCCCAGCCTCAACTACCTCCTCTGGCAGCTTGTTCCATACACCCACCGCCCTTTGTGTGAAAAAGATACCCCTAAGATTCCTATTAAATATTTTCCCTTCACCTGAACCCTGGTCCTCAATTCCCCTACTTTGGGTAAGAGATTCTATGCATCTACCCGATCAATTCCTCTCATGATTTTATACATCTCGATAAGATCACCCCTCATCCTCCTGCGCTCCAAGGAATAGAGAGCCAGCCAATCTCTGGAACTCTCTGCCACAGAGGGTAGTTGAGGCCAGTTCATTGGCTATATTTAAGAGGGAGTTAGATGTGGCCCTTGTGGCTAAGGGGATCAGGGGGTATGGAGAGAAGGCAGGTACGGGATACTGAGTTGGATGATCAGCCATGATCATATTGAATGGCGGTGCAGGCTCGAAGGGCCGAATGCCCTACTCCTGCACCTAATTTATATGTTTCTATGTTTCAACCTCTCCCTATAGCACAGACCCTCTAGTCCTGGCAACATTCTCGTAAATCTTCTCTGAACCCTTTCAAGCTTGACAATATATTTCCTATAACACGGTGCCAGGCAGATGCATTATTTGTTGCCACGTAGGCAACAAAAATGGTACGCGCACAGATCTCAACCACTGAGTAAATCATAGATTTAGAGAAAATGTATGATGCAAAAATAAGCCATTCATCCATTGCGTCTGTGTAAGTGGCAAAAGAGAGCTACCCAATGAATGTTGAGCATTTAACCTGACTACATCATTATTGTCCTCTTTTGTAAAGGTGGCTGCTGAGTATTCATTAGGGCGCAAACTTTCTACACATAGGCTACCTTTTCAGTCTCGACTGGGCCCATGTCTTACTTGCTTTATATGGTCATATAAAACCTCTTCAGATTATCTTTGTTTTTATCTACCTTTGACTTTCAATAGCCTTGACATCCGATTCTTTCTGCGAGAGCTACATTCCTCTTGTCTCCTCCTCTCCCCACGTCATTCACCATAGTAATTCCCCCCCACCAGGATTCTCTTAAACCTCACCTTCCCAACTCTGCTCTTTAATTTAGTTGAGTTCCTCCACTAGTGACAATGAAATGGTCTTTCTGCTCACAAACTGCACAAAGGTTGTTCATTTGCACATGTGTTTGATAGCCTTTTGTGAGAGAATTTGGCAGCGAGGAGCAGCCCATTTAAGAGGCCTTTCAATAACATACATTTATTAGGAGCCATTCTGGCCCCCTGTATCTGTGGATTGGTTTACTACTTACTCACTGTATTAATCTTTCTGTTTGTAATTCATTTTATTACTTTAAAAAACAGGATATTTTTTATCCGTCAATTTAGGTTTGGGGTTGAATTTCTGACGCAGTACATTTGACAAAAGGTAGATTGTTTTGTGAGAACACACCCCCTTGGTTCCTGTCTGCCTCTCCCACATTTAGTCATTAAAGTGAGTTACGTTTAGAGAATAATGCATCACTGTTCATTTTCAGAAGAAATATATACCTTGACATTCAGCCAGGAAAGCAATTTATGGGAGAATTCAAGAGACTTTGTGCAGCACCATCTCTTGTTAACTGACAGTATGAATCTCAGTCTTTATACGAGGGCCACTGAGAGATTTAGGACTGGACATATTTTTAGGGGTTCGTTGGCATTGTGATTGCTGTTAACAATATCATGCTTATGCTGTAGTTGCTCACACCCTTGAGGTTATATACTTTTTTTTTTTTAATTATCTCGGAGTCTTTACATTTAGTTGACGGTTGAGACGATCTTACGAAAGTCAAGGTTAGAAACAAGGAACAGCATATACTGGGGCAGGGCCATGTCCTCCATTGCGAGGGTGAGGCCACATGCAAACCAGAGGAATAGCATCTCGTATCCCGCTTGGCTAGCTTATAACCCAAGAGTATGAACATTTTAGGTAAATACAAACCCTGCCGCTCCTTCTTTTTCACCTCTCTTCCCTGTGCCGCACCTGGACGTGCGTCTATTTCTCCCCTACCCCTTCTCTTCCACCTACATTCCTTCCTCTAGCTTTACAATTTTTAACTTTTCGATCTTTTTGTCTATAACCACCTGTCTTTTCCTCTGTGGCCTTTGTCCAACCATCTGCCTATCAACCCCCCCCCCCCCCCCCCCATACCTGTATTACTTGCCAAGCTTTGACCAGTTCCTTCTCTTGCAGCTTTCTCGTTGTTCTTCTCACAGCTTTCTCCACCCGCCCCCGCCACCACAATTAGTCTGAAGAGGGGTCACTAGTTTTGTTTAGTCACATGCATTGAGATTCAGTGAAAAGTTTTTGTTTGTGTGCAATCCAGTAAAAATCCAGTAAAAAAAAAAAGACTTTGCATGATTGTAATCAAGCCGTCCACAATGCACAGATAAAGGATAAAGGACGCAACATTTGGTGCAAGGTAAAGTCTGATTAAAGATAGTTCAAAGATCTCCAATAAGGTAGCTGGGAGTTCAGGACAGCTCTCTAGTTGGTGATAGGATGGTTCATTTGCCCGATAACAGCTGGGAAGAAAATATCCCTATATCTGGAGGTATGCGTTATCAAACACCTGTACCTTTTGCCTAATGAGAAGAGGGAGTGAGCACGGTGAGACTGGTCCTTGATTATGCTGGTGACCTAGCTGAGGCAGTGTTAAGTATAGATTGAGTAAATGGAAGGGAAGTTGATTTGTGTGGTCCGCGTTCTCTGTAATTTCAGAGCTCTCTGTAATTTCTTGTGGTCTTGGATGGAACTGTTCCCAAACTATGCTGTGATTTTCCCCAATACAATGCTTTCTATGGCACATCTGTAGAAGTTGGTGATGGTTGTTTGGCTCATGCCAAACTTCCTAAGCCTTCTAAGGAAGTAGAGGCATTAGTGTGCATTCTTGGCCATAACATAGATGTTGTTGGTCCAGAACAAATTGCTGGTAATATCTATATTACTAAAAGTCTGATCTTGACTGCTTTTGGCCCACTGTGCCGCGATTTCTGAGAGAACGCTGCCGCCTACGGCCATCATTTTTGGCCACCTCGCTCAGAGCCCATGTCTGCCTTCCTGGGAATGGTTTCCGGTTGGGGGACTATTAATGTTCTGCAGAGATGCTGCCTGACATGCTGAGTTATACCTGAAATTTGTGTCTTTTTTGACATGTCGCAAGTTTGCACCTCTGATGGTGCGACACTTACTTGGTACACAAATGGAGTACCATCGTACATTTTGTTTTCAAGTTAAAATGTGTAATTTAAAAAACATTGAACAGGTACATGGATAGGTAAGGTTTGGAGCGATATGGGCCAAAATGCAGGCAAATGAGACTAGCTTAGATGGGGCATCTTCCGAGGCATGGATGAGTTGGGCAGAAGCACTTGTTTCTGAGCCAGATGACTATTTTTCTGGAATAGAACTTGAACATAAATTTCTTACATATATACCGCACATCCCTCAAAGTTAGACTTTATAACTTAGTCCATTATAACCCTGAATGTGCCATGTTTTCAAAGCTGCATATCAGGTGTCCATGCATGTTTTATGCAGGAGCTCCAGGGGAAGCAGCAGATGTTCATACGCACCTAACTCCTGGGGAACGACAATCAGGAGATGGCACATCTCTACCAGAAACACCCAACTTGCGAAAGGTGAGTGGTTATGGTCTTGTTTATTTTCAGCTACCTCTTTGTGAACCATTATCCTTCTCACACGTGCCTCCCAGTGAAACATTCACAGTAACTACGACATCATTTTATCACACCTACCACTTAATATCCCCCACTGTTTATCTGTTCATCCAGCTCAATCTCATATCACTATCCTCTTGTGCTTGCCATTTTCTCTATCTGCATTCTGCATTCAATCTTCCACATCACTTACCTTTTTCACCCACGTTGCTTGTTATTTACCATCCGCCTCAATGGCTCCAATCACAGACCTTCTTCACACTCACCAGATTTGCTTTCCTAAGCATTCCTATATTTCAGTCTTTAATTCATCATTCTCCATTCTAATTCAACACACATCTGCCTCTCACCATTTTTGTTTGCTCACATGTCATTGGCTCTTTTACTTCACTTGCCTGGCACTAACCCTTATCCGTCAATCATCTAAAGCACAAAAGGACACAAAGTGCAGGAATAACCTGGCAGGTCAGACAGAGATGGGAGAATAAGGACGGAAGAGACAGTGACTTTTTGCCTCCATCACAGTGAGGAGGTGCCTGGTGAACTCACTGGGAGGCACGTGGATGTTAATTTGTGTTTATTGTGTGTTTTGTTGTTTATTATTATTATATATGTATGACTGCAGGCAACAAAATTTCGTTCAGACCGAAAGGTCTGAATGACAAATAAAGGAATCTAATCTAAAGTCTCTTCAGATTTCTTCTCCGTCTTACGATCAGTCTGAAGAAGGGTCTTGACCCAAAATGTCACCTATGCGTGTTCTCCAGAGATGCTACCTGACATTGTGAATTATTCCAACGCTTAATGTCCTTTTCGATCAATCATCTCAGACGCAACACAATTACACATTCATCTCTTGCCCTTTGCTACTCACCCATCGCTAACACATTCAGCTATCACCCATCAATCACTCGTTGTTATCTTCACCCATCATACACGCTTCTATATTGCTCGCCTGTCATTCATCCTTTTCCATTGCACGCTTGTCACTCACTCTTCGCCATCATTCACCCGTTATTTGGCCTTCACTTACCGTTCCCCACCCAAGTTGCCACCCAGACATTCACTTTTCAAACTTTTCTTCATAATTGTTCCATCACAGAACCTTCTCCACCACACTGCTCTCACCGCACTCTGTCATTCCTCCGTCACTTACCCTGCCAATCAAGGTCAAAAATTTAGTTTAAATTAGTGATACAGCGGGGAAACAGGCCCTTCGCGCCGACCAGCGATCCCCGCACATTTACAATACACTACACACATTAGGAACAATATTACACTTATACCAAGCCAATGAACCTACATACCTATAAATCTTTGGAGTGTGGGGGGGTAAACTGGATCTCGGAGAAAACCTACGCAGTCACAGGGAGAACTTACAAACTCCGTACAGACAGCAAAGTTGCCCAACTTTGACAATACACTGTGCCATATTGTCTCTGATTTGACAGTCTGTGCTCAAGTAGATCTAATCAGTGTGTAGAAAGGAACTGCTGATGCTGGTTTATTCCGGATAGACACAAAGTGCTGGATTAACTCAGCGGATCAGGCAGCATCTCCGGCGAAAAAGGTTGTATTTCGGGGTTGCAACTCTTCTTCAGACTGAAAGTAGAGGGGGTGTGACTTTGTTTCTATCTAATCAGTATTCTTGTTACACCTTTATGTGTGTCTCTCTCTAATGCTAACTGGAGTGGGACTTTATTTTTGCAGATATCACCTGTTTATGCTGAAATAGAAGCTCGTGGAGTGACCAACTACTCAGGGAAAATGACGCAACTGTCCATGCCCAGAACCTCTCCAGTAGCTGAACAGCTGAGTCATTCAGGTGGGGTGATGTAATTTTTGGCATGGGTTTTTGCTGACTGAACCCTGATGTTCCACTCTACCTGGACCTGGCCCAAATCACTGCTGGTTTTTGTTGGAAACTTAAAAGAATTTCCACAACACCTTTCAGACAATTGGTCTGTTCCAAGATATTGCAGCCTACCAGCTACTTTTGGTCCTCATTGGATTGATGGATTAGCTGAATGAACATTTTCTGCAATCATCAGCAGAGGCTGCTGAGGGCTCACTTTTACATAGTGCTTGACTATTATTACACCCAGCACTACTTTCCCAATGTTGGGGGAGTCCAGAACCGGGGGACCACAGTTTAAGGATATGGGGTAGGCCATTTAGAACGGAGATGAGGAAAAACTTTTTCACCCAGAGAGTTGTGAATTTGTGGAATTCTCTGCCTCAGAAGGCAGTGGAGGCCAATTTTCTGGATGCTTTCAAGAGCTCTTAAAAATAACGGAGTCAGGGGATATGGTGAGAAGGCAGGAACGGAGTACTGAATGTGGATGATCGGCCATGATCACAGTGAATGGCAGTGCTAGCTCGGCCGAATGGCCTACTCCTGCAATTGTCTATTGTCTATTGCCTACCTCAGGACATGCTATGTGTTGCACAGCCAATGAAGTATTTTTGAAATGGGGTACCTATTATAATGTGGGAGAGGAGACAGCATCATCCCGAACCAGGTGCAGTGGCCACTGAAGCCTCCTCAACTACCGTCATTGTGTTGTGGAATCATGCGGTAAAGCAACACAGAAGGAGGCCATCCGGCCTGATGTATCTTTGCCATGTACAAGGGACTTGGCTAACACAACACACTGTAGTGCTAAACAGACGACATTTAATGATACTTATTTTATGAAAATAAGTGGAAACTTGTTTGAATTTATTATTTCTGCTTTTTGCCTCAGGAAGTCGAAGGTTGATGCTGAGACAGACTGAGCCCCTTCCTGTACAGTCCTGTTTCTGTCCGCCCCCCAACGAACCCTCCCCAACTAATTCGGACTCCCACCCATATGTCAGCTTGGATAGCAGCCCTAGCCCCTCTTCACAGAAAATGGAGATCATGAGTAGCCCCCCAAACCGCAGGAAGAAACTCTTCACCTTCTCCCGGCCGCCCCGTAGCCGTGATACAGACCGCTTTCTGGATGCCTTGAGTGAGCAGCTGGGTCAGAAGGTGACTCCCATGGACGATTTTATGAACCCAGAGCATGACTATGAAGAAGTAAGCTTTCCAAATATAAAAGTAGAGTTGTTAGTAGGTGCAGAAGTTCCATTGTAGCGAGCCTGAGCCAGACATGGGTCTGTTAGTGAAATAACTGCATTTATGGTTGGTGGTCTTTTGAGGAGGGTAGGTATCAGCGTGGTTGGGGTGTCAGCAATAGGAAGTAGATGAGGGTCTGTGGATTTGTGAATGGGAAGTAGATGCGAACCTGGGGATTTGTGGGTGCAATGGAGATATGGAGAAGAGGATTTGTGGAATGGGATCCATTTGTGGGATTGGGAATTTGCAGATTGGAATGAAATGTACGGATGGGGATTTGTGGATAGATGGGAATGTGCATGGGAATCAGATGTGGGGGTGGGGATACATTGATGGGAAGCAGATCAGAGGATGGGGATTTTGAAGATTTGTGGAGATGTAGACATGAATAAGAAGGCCGGGATGGATATTTGTGGATGGGAAGGAGACATGGGATTGGGATTTGGGTTAAAATGGAGATGGAGATTTTTGGATGGGAAGCAGATGAGAATATGGCTGTTTGTGAATGGGAAAGAGATGTGGGGATGAGTATTTGTGGATAGGAAGGAGTTGGGGATAGGTATTTGTGGATGGGAACGGGACATGGGGATGGGGATTTGTGGATGAGATGGAGATGAAGATTTGTGGATGAAAAGCAGGTGAAAATATGGGGGTTCTTTGATGGGAAAGATGGGTATTTGTAGATATGATGGAGATGGGGACGGGGATTTGTGAATGAGAAGGAAATTTTGACATGGGGATTGGGAATGGCATTGGGATTTGTGGATCGGAATGGGATATGGGCATGGAGATTGGGAAAACGGATGGGGGGGGGTTTGTTAATGGGAAACAAATCTGGGAATGAAGTTTTTCTTTCTGTTTGATTTGGTAATTTTATCCTTAGATGACCTTTCACGATGAGCAGGAAATCTATGGTATGAATGACCCAAGCAGCCCAAGTGAGTACGTCAGTAGCAGTGAAGATGGAAGCTCCTTGACCTATTCTTCATGTTCGGACCCTATCCCACCTCCTCCTCAAAGCCCCCCTCCCCCTCCACCCATACAGTTCAATGACCCCAAACCCATCACTTTAATCTCAGAATTAAAACAAGTTATTCCACCTCCACCCCCACCTCCACTGCCTCCACCCCCTTCTTACACCTCCAGCCATTTCCAGTCCAAGCCCCTTCCACCTCCTCCTCCTCCACCCCCTCCTCCACCACCTCCCTTGCCAGCTTCTTCAGCTCGACTGCACCGTGGCTTTCACCGGAGAAGCGAATCCAGTCACATGAGTGTGAAGAGGCTGCGTTGGGAGCAAGTGGAGAACTCCGAGGGAACCATCTGGGGTCAGGTACATGAAACAGCATTCAACTGCTGTTTTTTCCTAATCTGCCATGTTTAATGCTTCAATAAGTGGGGTAGTGGATTAGCTGGACATAGAAGGGGTTCTGACTGGGAAGAAAGGGAATGTTAGGACAGTAACCAGTGGGAAGCACAGGAATTATTGAGCATTTCCAGGGTTTGCTTTTAATTTCCTGGACTAAAGGTATATGCTCCCCCTGTTGAATATGCATTATTTTTTCTTGTGTAAAGTCAGTGCTGTAACAGGGTCAATCACAGGCCTCCCTTGTGAGAGGGAGCACTGGGATCTATCACTGTGGATAAGGGGACAATTCAATGTCATGCCTTAAAAATATTAACCCATCTGTTTATCAGATGTCACCAGCTAATGCCCACAAATCATTTTCATTTGCACTCAGTTTGGAGAAGACTCAGATTATGACAAGTTGAGTGACATGGTGAAGTATTTGGATCTGGAGCTGCATTTTGGGACCCAGAAACCAAACAGTAAGTGACAACTTAGTTTTTCCTACCCAATGAGCAGAACATCTGTCAGGCTGAAATGACTACAGCGTACACTACATTGCGGGTGCATGCTCAAATGTATACATGTTACTGTGATCACATTGTATTTTAATGAAGCTGGTTGCCTCTGTGATGATTCAATGCATTTTAATTATCTCCTTTCCAAAAATTGGTCCATTGGGAAATGTATGGCTTAGACAAAGGGAGTTGGTATTGACATGAGGATTTGTGTGAGACTGGTTACATTTCTTATTCTTTCATATTCTTTGCAGAAGCAAGTTTTGTACCTCAAACACTTAAGAAGAAGGATGTGGTGGAGGTACTGTCCCGTAAAAAGGCGTACAACACATGTGAGTGCCGATTGCCCTAAACAGCCAACAGCGGGCATAGAAAGCCCTGTTTTAATTATAAAAACTCACATACACGTTCCCTTAGGTGAAACATCATTCCATCTCTTGAAGAGAAACATTTCTTGCATGGATTTAAGTTCTGGAGCTGGGTTTGGAAGGTAGCCAGTGAAAGAATAGCTGAGGGTTGGGACGTTAACTAGTAATTAGTCCAAAACCCTAGGCTCTTGGGTCCACACTCCTATATTCCAGTCTCCAGAAGCAGATAGTAACCGAGAAAGAAAAGGGAATGGGGGCCAGGTAGATCTCATAGCTCCAGAGACCTGGGTTTTGATCCTAGCCTCTGAACCTTCGGTATGGAGTTTGCACATTCCCCCTGTCACCATATGGGTTTGCCCCAGATGCTCTGGTTTCCATCCACATCCCAAATGGTAGGTTGCCACCTATGCAGGGAAGGTTAATTGGCTACAGTATGTTCCCCTATATGTGAGTGGCGATAGGAGAATCTGGAGAAATGTGAAAATGGGTTTATGGGATTGTTGTGAGAAGGCAATAGACTTCTATGTCGCAAGGAGATATGGGAAATAGAAATCTGAGAAGATACTTCTATGATGTAGTCACAGAGGCTGTTAGGCGCCTGGGGCATGCTGCCATGGGTGATGGTGGAGCAAGGTTTAATAACGGTATTTAAGAGGTATGGATATGCAGAGAATGGAGGGATATGGATCATATGCAGGCAGATGAGATTCGTTTATCTTGGCATTATGTTTGGCACAGACATTGTGGTCTGAAGGATCAGTTCCTGAGCTGTACTTTTCTATGTTCTATGAAGGAGAAAATGCCAGTAAAGCCCCCACACCAGCAGTGGAATTTGGGTCCTCCTCTGAATACGAAATTAAGCGTCAATCGACATTTTTTAAGTTACTTGAACATAGATGCTGTAAACTAGAAGCAGGACCACCACTGAACCATGGCTGGGAAGGAGCAGCGAGTCAGGCCTGTGATATTTGAGAATCAGTCTAGGGCATTGGGAACTGCTGATAGAAGGAAGCAGAATCAGGTGCTGAGAATGAACAGAAAAAGTGGAAGTTCAGAGAAAGAATTGAAGTGTTTTCTCTGAAATGTCAGAGGTTGAGGGAAGAACTGATTGAATTATATAAAATTATGAGAGGTATAGGTGGGATAGATAGTCGGAATCCTTTTTTTCCAGGGTGGAAATGTCAAGGACTAGAGGGCATGTTTAAAATGAGAGTTGGTAAGTTGAAGGGAGATGTGTGGAACAACGTCTTTACACAGAGAGTGGATGGCTGGAACGCATTGCCAGGAGTGGTGGTGAAGGCAGATACGATAGTGACATTTAAGAGGCTTTTAGATAGGCACATGGATATGCAGGGAATGGAGGGATATGGATCACATGCAGGCAAAGGAGGTTAGTTTAACTTGGCATCATGTTCCACATGGACATTGTGGGCTGAAGGGCTGGTTCCTGTGCTCTACTGTTTTATGTTCTATGGAAGAAAGTTGTGGGAGCTCCATATATAGGAATATCTGGGCTTAAGCAGAGCAAAAAACAAAGGCACAGCATAGGGAGGGAACAAGGATGGGCCACAGAGAGTATGTTGGGACAGCTACTGATCATATATTAGTTATTAGCTTTCCTTCAGATTCATTTTACAGATTTAGTTGTCAGTGGCTCATAAAATCCAATCTGTCTCCGCCTCTCTTGTTTTGACTGATTCTCCTGCGCCTTCATTTCTAACAGCTATTCTCATCGCCCACTTGAAACTCTCAGCACTGGAGCTCCGCCAGATCCTTATGACAACGGAGAATGATCGGTTGGAGCCCTCACACATTAAACAGTTGCTCCTCTATGCCCCTGATGAGGAAGAACTGAAGAACTTCAAGCGACATTCAGATAATCCTAGTAAACTAAGTGAGCCAGACAAATTTGCCATGCAGGTAGGTGTCAGAGAAACTTTGTTCCACATCCACGGCCCTCCACAGTCTGCGCTGTATTTTAGAGAGAACAAATTGAGAAAAAAATAATTCCTCTGGTGCAAGATGTTCTGAAAACGAATTCAATCTAGGAAGTTCGAGAGTAATATGAAGTAGTGGTTGGTGAAAAATTGGAACTCTTTTATTCAGCAACATTTTGAGTTTGGGGATGATTGAATCTGCACTTTTTTTATTATATTACTCACGTATTGGATGTTGTCACCTCTGGCAAGGTCTACATTTATAGTCTATCCTTAATTACCCTTGAGATGGTAGTGGTGAGGATGCATTCTCAGTCCCCTCCTACACTCCCTGTAGTCTTTCAACTGTACGACTAACTTCATCTACATGTTTGCAGATGACACCACTGTTGTGGGCTAAATCACGAACAATGACAAGATGGAGTGCATGCCCCAGTCAGCAACAATGGCGCCTCAGCGGAAATGGTTGAGAGCTTCAAGTTAATTGGCGTTAATATCACTAACCGTCTGTCGTGCACCAACCACATGGATAGAACAGCCAAGAAGGCACACCAACACCTCTATTTCCTGAGGAGACTGAGGAAATCAACATTTCTCCAGTGACTCTTACAAATTTCTATTGATGCATCATAGACAGCATAGTGTTGGGTTGCTTCACGGTTTGGGGGCAGCTCTGCCCAAGACTGCTAGAAAATGCAGTAGATGTAGCCCAGTCTATCACACAGACCAGACCAGCACCCTCCCCAGATACTTCCCCCTGCAACCTCAGAAGATGAAACACTTGCCTCGATACGGCTTCCCTCACATTCATCCAGGGGACCACACAAGCCCCTCCAGGTAAGACAGAGGTTCACGTTCACCTCCTCTAACCTCATCTACAGTATTCAGTGTTCCCGATGTGGCCTCATTTACATCAGCGAGACAAAGCGTAGAATCCACAACTGTTTCGCCGAACACTTGCCCTCAGTCTACCAAGGCCTTCTGGATCTCCTGGTGGCTTAGCATCTTAACTCTTCTTCTCATTCCCATACTAACCTTTGTCATGGACCTCCTTCATTGCCTGAGTGATGCCACACACAAACTGGAGGAACTACACCACTTGGCTAGCTTACCTCCCAATGGTATGAACATTGAATTCTCCAATTTTATGTAACCAAGCATCTCCCCCCCCCCCCCCCCCCCCCCCCCCCTCCGCACACTTGTTCCACCTATTGAGTGAAAGCAGATGGATGAATAGCAGGATAAACTGATATTGTAAAAAATATTGCTTTATACTGCTCACTGCAGTATCTCAGAAGGTGTATACTACTTCAAGAAAGGAGAGGAAAATGTGTGTCCCTGCTTCATATCTTTGACCTTGAACTAACCTTATTTAGACATGCATGAAACAACTTTCTCTCTGTATCCTTTTATATGTAGATGCTGTCTGTGAAAGAGTATAAAATCAGGTTGAGGAGCTTGCATTTCAAAATCACACTGCAAGAGAAGACTGAGGAGATTAAAGCTGGATTGCAGTGTATCTACAAGGCCTCTGTTGAATTGAAAAGTGGCAAAAAGCTGGCAAAGATTCTGGAGGTAAGAAATCAATTCTGGCATTTGAACTGGTTGCAATTCGGCCTCTAATGCAAAGCATTCCAATACTGTGCTGTGCCATACTTCTCTGGCCTGGTATGATTGTTATGCTGGTCAGGATTTGAGCCCATGATTCAGGCAGAGTTTCATACAATACAAAACCGCTGTACTATTGGGGGTCTATTGGATAAAATGCTAAAATGCTACGTATTCTCTTGAGTAGATGTAAATAATTACATGTTACTTCACAAAATTGGGGAATGGAAGAATCCCATTTTGTCCTCCCAATCCATACCAGCTTTGTGTCGGGGCAATCAGTTGTCCCAATTACCTGACTTTGGACAGGTAACCTGAATCTGATTTTAAATGGTTTCAAGCTTTTGTATGTGCCATCCAATGGGAGAAGACTGAATGGCCTGGGGTGAAAAATATCACTAGCATCTGCAGATCCTTGACTATGTTAGCTGCTTTATTGAGGCAGTGTCAGATGTAGTCAATGGTGGGGTGGCTGGTCTGTGTGATTGACTAACGCAAGACTTTTGCAACATGGTGACATAGCAGTCGAGCTACTGCCTTACAGCTCCAGAGACCCGGGTGCTTGTCTGTACGGAGTTTGCATATTCTCCCCTTGTCCTGCGTGGGTTTCCTCCGAGATCTTTGGTTTCCTCTCTCACTCCAAAGACGTACTGGTTTGTAGATTAATTAACTTGGTATAAATGTAAAATTGTTTTACATGTTTCACAATTGTTTCACAAGCAACGTTTTGGGCTGGAACCGTTCTTCAGACTGATGGAGTAGGGAGGAGAAAGCTTGAAAAGAGAGGTAGTGTTGGGAGAATACAGGTGCAGATGGGTGATTGGCAGATGGGTGAAATGTGAGTGGGGGGAGGGAGGAGCAGAGGAAAGAGAAGGACTAGAGAACAGCACCTCATATTTCTCTTGGGTAGACTCTGACCCAACAGTATGAACATTGAATTCTCCAATTCAGTACTATCTCCCGACACCACCCTCTCTTTTCCCTGCCCCACTCCAGTGCGCATGTTTCCCTCCAACTCCTATCACCCGAAACAGCCTGCTCCTCTCCTGTCCTTCTTATGTTCAACTCTCATCCGCAAGTCTCACATTTCTCTTTTATTGCCACTTTCCCATCCCCCATGGCCACTTCTACACATATGTCTCCCGTTTTTACATATCACATCCTATTTTTCCCTTTTCTGGCACCCTTTTGTCTCCTTTTCACCTCTAACCTTTTGTCAATACTCCATCTGCCAATCAACCTTCTCCCCTCATCTGTGTGCACTTATCCTTTGCCAAGCTTTGCCCTCCTCCATTTCCAATTTCCTTCTTTCTCCTCCCTACTCCATCAATCTGAATAAGGGTCACAACCTGGCCATTTCCTCCACAGATGCTGCTTGACACTCTGAGTTCCTCCAGCACATTATGTTCTTATCTCTGTGTTTGTTTGTGTGTCTCTGCTAATGTAGCGCTTTTATGGGTGTATATCTTTCTGTCTTGTCGAGCAGTTCCCCGTATGAATTTGCGTGTGTGTATATGTCTTTGCAGGTCTATGTTTACGCATGTGTGTGTGTTGTTCACTTGTGAAAGTTGTGACCCTGAAGTTGGAGCCATATGTTTCCAATGCAAGAATGCTCATAATCTGGTGGGAGAGTGCATAGAGAATCTGTAAATAGCTTCTAAGCTCCCCCCAGTCTAGTTTCAGTCAATAAAATACTGAATCAAGCACTTGCACAACTAAACTTTATTTTGAATAACACAACACCAGTTCCCTCCTACTATACCTAACCACTGCGGGTTCGATCCTTGTATCTGCTTGGCCAAGCTCTTCTAGCCTCGTGCAAGCAGAGACACTCCATAAGGTCATGCAGTCGCAAGCGTTCTTCCTGAAGATCGACATCGGACCTCGAGGGAGCTACCTTTTATAGGTCCCTGAACCTTGAGGGGCCGAACCACATGGGGGTGGTCTCTTTATAAACCAATTAAACATATTAATAATAACAGTATATACTTGACTGTTCCCTAACCCAATAATACAATCTTGAATACATTGTATTCAAAAGAAGCTTTGAGAAGGAAGCAAACAAGAATAAACATTGAAACATGTGCCCTGGGATTCAAACAGTTTCTCAACAGTTCAATCAATCATCAATTAACAGGATGACCATCTCGCAACATTAGTTATATTATTTACAATGCCCATGCAGCGATCCAATCGAAATGATGCATTTAAGGTTTGTTTGCAAAACTGCTATACATTTTTATCAATTTAGGAGAAACAAGGACAATACCATTAGTTTCAATATAATTATGGAGAGGGTCAGAACTGGACCTAGGGTTGAGATTTTTGATTGGAGAAAGGCTAACTTTGATGAGATGCGAAGGATTTAAAAGGAGTGAATTGGGACATTTTGTTTTATGGGAAGGATGTAGAAGAGAAATGGAGGACATTTAAAGGGGACATTTTAAGAGTACAGAATCTTTATGTCCCTGTTCGGTTGAAAGGAAATAGTAAAAATTGGAAAGAGCCCTGGTTTTCAAGGGAAATTGGACACTTGGTTCGGAAAAAGAGAGAGATCTACAATAATTATAGGCAGCATGGAGTAAATGAGGTGCTTGAGGAGTATAAAGAATGTAAAAAGAATCTTAAGAAAGAAATTAGAAAAGCTAAAAGAAGATATGAGGTTGCTTTGTAAAGTGAAAGTAAATCCAAAGTGTTTCTACAGCTATAATAATAGCAAAAGGATAACGAGGGATACAATTGATCCATTAGAGAGACAGAGTGGACAGCTATCTGCAGAGCCAAAAGAGATGGGGGAGATATTGAACAATTTATTTTCTTCGGTATTCACCAAGGAGAAGGATATTGAATTATATGAGGTAAGGGAAACAAGTAGAGTAGCTATAGAAACTATGAGATTCAAAGAAAAAGAAGTGCTGACACTTTTGAAAAATCTAAAAGTGGATAAGTCTCCAGGTCCTGACAGGATATTCCCTAGGACATTGAGGGAAGTTAGTGGTAGAAATAGCAGGGGGCTATGACAGAAATATTTCAAATGTCATTAGAAACTGGAATAGTGCCCGAGGATTGGCGTACTGCGCATGTTGTTCCATTGTTTAAAAAGGGTAAGAGTAAACCTAGCAATTATAGACCTGTTAGTTTGACTTTAGTGGTGGGCAATTAATGGAAAAGATACTTAGAGATAATATATATTTGACAAGGTTCCTCATGGAAGGTTGGTTAAGAAGGTTCAATTGTTGGGTATTAATGCAGGAGTTGCAAGATGGATTCAACATTGGCTGAATGGGAGATGCCAGAGAGTAATGGTGGATGGCTGTCAGGTTGGAGGCAGGTGACTAGTGGGGTGCCACAGGGATCTGTGTTGGGTTCACTGTTGTTTGTCATGTACATCAATGATCTGGATGATGGTGTGGTAAATTAGATTAGTAAGTATGCAGATGATACTAAGATAGGTGGTGTTGTGGATAATGAAGTAGATTTCCAAAGTCTACAGAGAGATTTAGGCCATTTGGAAGAATGGGCTGAAATATGGCAGATGGAGTTTAATGCTGATAAGTGTGAGGTGCTACATCTTGGCAGGACAAATCAAAATAGGACGTACATGGTAAATGGTAGCGAATTTAGGAATACAGTTGAACAGAGGGATCTAGGAATAACTGTGCATAGTTCCCTGAAGGTGGCATCTCATGTAGATAGGGTGGTCAAGAAAGCTTTTGGTATGCTAGTCTTTATAAATCAGAGCATTGAGTATAGAAGTTGGGATGTAATGTTAAAATTACATGAGACCAATTCTGGAATATGGTGTACAATTTTGGTTGCCCAATTATAGGAAGGATGTCAACAAAATAGAGAGAGTACAGAGGAGATTTACTAGAATGTTGCCTGGGTTTCAGCAACTAAGTTACAGAGAAAGGTTGAATAAGTTAGGTCTTTATTCTTTGGAGCGCAGAAGGTTAAGGGGGGACTTGATAGAGGTCTTTAAAATGATGAGAGGGATAGACAGAGTTGACGTGGATAAGCTTTTCCCATTGAGAGTAGGGAAGATTCAAACGAGGACATGACTTCAGAATTAAGGGACAGAAGTTTAGGGGTAACATGAGGGGGAACTTCTTTACTCAGAGAGTGGTAGCTGTGTGGAATGAGCTTCCAGTGGAAGTGGTGGAGGCAGGTTCGATTTTATCATTTAAAAATAAATTGGATAGGTATATGGATGGGAACGGAATGGAGGGTTATGGTCTGGGTGCAGGTAGATGGGACTAGGGGAAAATATGTGTTTGGCACGGACTGTAGGGCCGAGATGGCCTGTTTTGGTGCTGTAATTGTTATATGGTTATAAGGAGAACACCTGGATTCCTCACCATCCTGCATACCATTCTGAGCCTAGACTGGCACCATCCAAAGCCTGTAAATTTCAGCTGACAAGGGTTAAGCAATTCTGACAAGTGCAGGGATCTTCCATTTTATGGTGTCTTTAATTTGGCCAGTATTAACAAATCCAGAAGAGAACGTAAAGAACTATATTTTAAATATATAAAGAATAATCATATCTTCACTTGTATTTTGACAGTTTGTTCTTGCAATGGGAAATTACCTCAATAATGGACCGCCTAAGAGTCCCAAAACCACAGGATTTAAAATTAATTTCCTGACAGAGGTAAGTGACCTGACTAAGCCGAAGCTGGGTACAAAAGTAATTAGATGATGAGTCAGTGTCAGTATTAAACATGGTTCCCTAGAGGAGTACATTTCTAATTGGCTGAGTGGAAAGACAAAATTATATTGGTGTTACTGGCCAATATAGGGAGAGATGAGCGATTAATGGCTGTGTTGTAAATTCTGTTGCGGGGGGGGGGGGTTGGAAACGGGGGGGGGGGGATGGGGGAAATTCAGGTGGGAGAGAGGGTTTGTTAGTTAATGGGTGTTATTTTGAACAAAAGTTAATGCTTGTTAATGTCAATAGTCCCAGCAGGAGAGGAGGGTAATGTGTAAATGTGCTTGTTTGTGTTTGGCCAGCGGCGAAGGCTGCTTCATTTTTGCTCACATGCAACGTGTTAGAATTGTTTTCATGTTTCTCTTCCAGCTCGACACAACGAAAACTGTAGATGGGAAATCTACGTTCTTGCACATTCTTGCCAAATCACTAGGCCAGCACTTTCCTGAGCTGCTGGATTTTGCCAAGGAGATTCCTGCAGTGGCATTTGCTGCAAAAGGTTAGTTAAAATCATTAATTAGACTCTTCCTGAGGAGAGTGACTGAATGTGTTCAGATTATATGATAACCCAAATGATGCAAATGTTTACTTTGGCAAGAACCTATTTGATGGAACTTTCTGAGCCCTCCACATTTTAAAAAATGATGTTGTGGTTCTTCTCTTTCATGCCTCCTCTACCAAATGGTCTACCTGTGATGCTCATTTTGGATCCTAATCACATTCTGGATCCCATGTGATTTTTCATCTTTTGGACCGAACTACCATGCGGGACCTTGTCAAAAACCCTGCCCAGTCCATGTAGACAATGCCTACTCATCTACTTTCAACACTGCTCTTAATTACCTCTTCAAAACAAAATCAATTAAGTTTGTGAGACACGATTCTCACAGGCAATGCTATGATATCATTTATCGATCTTTGCCTTTCCAAACGAGGATAGATCCTGTCTCTCAGAATCCCTTCTAGTAATTTAACCAACACTGATGCTAGGCTCAACAGCCTGTAGTTCCCTGGCTGGTCCTTGTAGAATTACTTAAATAAAAGCACAACATTGGCTACCCTCCAGTCTCCCGGTACCTCACCCAGGCCGAGGTAGATATAAAAATCTCTGCCAGGCACCAGCAATTTCTGCCCTGGCTTCCTACAGTGTCCTTGGATATATTTGGTTAGTCTCTGAAGACATCCACTTTTATACACCTCAAAACTGCCAATACCGCCTCATTCATCATATGTTGCAGGACATAGTGTTCTCTTCCCTGAACTCTCTAGCTTCATAATCTTCTCCATGGTAAGTACAGCTGAGAAGCATTGATTTAAGACATCATCAACTCAGATGGCAGAGCAAAGTCTTTCCAAGAAGCACAGCAAGAGGAGGTATGATAGAGGAATCTGACACTCCCGCATCCTTCCAGTACTGTATGTGAATTGTAGTAGCAATGTTACAACATTTTGAGATTTAAAAAATCAATGTCTTTAATTTATGCCATCAGATAAAGCATAAAAATAAGTTTAATTGAACACCTAATTCACTTTCATATCTTCAGTATTAAAAAAGTTATGGCCATTTTCACACTCGGAAATTGGCATCTTGTTCCCTATTGCTTTTTCATTGACTTAACACAAAAGCTGTGATCGAGAACATTTAAAAGCCGATAACTTTCTTAAAATTTAAGGGAACTGAAAGAAAATTTCAGTTATTATGGATTGAAGCATTCTGAAACAAATATGAAACAATCTTACTTAGATGACTTGAAATTAAAGCATATAATTAGTTAGTTACCTAATTGTAGCTAATTACAAAATTCAATTACTAGATCTAAACATCTGTCAATTTCTTAAGAATGGATTAGCATTTTTAAATAGCCTAAGTGTCCAAATAACATTCACACAAGAATTCAGAATAAAACATAATTTTCAAATCTCATTGTCATGGGTTTATGGGAGGAATTTAATGTTTAATGCCTGTAAATTAATGGCCAGCTTGCGAGTGGGATTTTCTGGAACGGAACCATTTGGAATGTTCAGGTTGAGGTGAATTTAATCCCCCATATCGGCAGCAAATACACTGCCGGTTCTTCGGGGGGGACAAATCACCGTTTTGCAACTTAAAATGTGAATTAAATACATCTTAAGAAACACTTTTATACATAAAAATAAACTACTTTCTTTTACCTGGTCCTCCATAAAATCCGTCCCAGTTGTCGGCATTGACGGCTTCAGAAGCTGATGTAAAAATCATTCCAGCGATTAACTTGTCGGGTGCATTTTTTTAAAAAAACACACAGAACAGCCTTAGGAACGATTCTTTAGCAACATCTTGCACTCCAACAAATATAATTCAGGACCAGTTCGGGGGAAAAATCCCTGTTTTAACCCCGCCCTCCCCCCCCTCAAACGCGCCAAAATCGCGCACACGGCCAGTGGCAGAATTGCAGCGCCACTGAAGGTAAGTTTTGTAACATACCTACTGTAGTTGAGGCGGGTATTATCACACATTTTGAGAAATATTTAGACAGGTACATGGATACGATGTTTGGAGGGTTATGGGCCAAATGCAGGCAGGTGGGACTTGTGTTAATGGGACATGTTAGTTGGAGTGGGCAAGTTGGACCAAAGTACGATCAGTGACTCTAACATCTGACAAATTCTGACACATCTAATCTCTTAGCACCATGACAGTTTAAGTTAATATCAGGGAAGTTAAAGTCACCTACTAATGCAATCCTATTATTCCTTCAGCTATCTGCACTCTCCCTACATATTTGTTCTTGTAATTCCTGCTGACTATCAGCAGGGCTTATAGTACAGTTCTTTCAAGGAGATGACCCCTTTTTATTTCTAGGTTTTACCCATGTAACCTCAATTTACTACGCCCAAGAAGATCTCCTCTTACTAGAGCAATGATGTTCTCACTAATCCCCCCCACTTCTCTTACTTTCACAGCTATCATGCCTGAAGTATCTGTTCCCTGGAGCATTGAGCGGCCAGTTCTGCCGCTCTCTCTACCACATTTCTGTAATGGCTATAATATTCCAGTCCCATGTGCCGATCCATGCCCTGAGTCCATCCAGATTTCTGTGCCTTGAACTTTGTGGATGGCCAAAGGCTTTGAGGATGCAGTTGGTGAAAGAACTCCTAGGTCACCCTGCTTGAATTCTCCTGTTAATAATGCCCCTCCCAGATCCTGTATGTTGTGTGCCAGTAGTGATGGTGTTCCTGAATACTAAGGGAAGTTGAATTGGAGATAATAATTGCCTGGCAATTAACCTGAATTTTGAAGCTTTACTAGGTTCCTCCTGTATAATGCGAAGAGTAAGATGTGATATTTGTGCTTTTGTTCTATTTATAAAATTAATTTCCAATATAGTCATAATAAAAAGTGATATTCTCCATTTGCAGACATTTTGTGACGGTAGCAGCTAGTAGCTAAAAACAATTACTAAACAACATTTATTGTTCAGTTCATAGCCTTGTCGCGCTTTTCATGTTATGACAAAAAGCAACTTGCCCTTTCTCAGAGAGGGGAGAATTGACTCAGTCTTGGACAGGATAAAGAACTGAAAAATATAAATCTCTTCCTTTTTTTCTAGTTAATCAGAGAACAATAACTGCTGAAATTGTTGACATCCACTCAACCAGGAAGGAAATACAGACAGCCTGTGAGAACATAACTGTGACTGATGAAGACAGATTTGCTGCAGTCATGACCGTATCCTTCCAGACAGGGACTCTACTGTCCAATATCTCTGTACTCTTCTTATTGATCCTTTTGCCTGTAGGGGATAGGAGGAGAATTTGCTAAAATATTTTCTCATTTGTTGCTGGAATATTGTCTTTTTATGCCTCTTCTAGAAGATGGTGGCATTGAAATTCTAAGACAATACAAAGGATGCACTAGATGGGCATTGATGGTGTGCAATTTCTTGCTCATGAGCATCACCATACAAACTTTGGTTACCCTTGATAACTAATCCATAATCAAGTGGCAGCGGAAAGTCCCTGGAGTGTGGTCCTCCACCGCAGAGCTTTTGTATTGGCTATACTAAACTTACTTTAAGCCAAACCTCAGCACATACCCATGTAGTCTGGAATGGGCCAGCTGATAACATTCCATTATGGACATCTCACTCTGCTCAGAGACCAACAGATTTCTGGCAGACCAAAGAGCATCTTTCATGAATTGATGGTTTACCAGCAGCTGCTGATGTCCGTCACCGAGTCTGTCTCGGGGAACAGCCCATAATTCAAACAGTACTCTGTTATGCAGTTGGTCAGAATGAACCATGACCAGAACCTTTGCATCCTTCTCCAGACCCACTTCACAAATCCACACTCTGTGAAGAACAGGGCAGCCTTGCAAAGGGCAGTGTTCATTGGGAGTAAGACTCC
Source organism: Leucoraja erinaceus (assembly GCF_028641065.1). Classification (NCBI taxonomy): domain Eukaryota; kingdom Metazoa; phylum Chordata; class Chondrichthyes; order Rajiformes; family Rajidae; genus Leucoraja; species Leucoraja erinaceus. The sequence continues at coordinate 17,710,393 of NC_073396.1, forward strand.
CACAGTGCAGAAGCGATCTGACTGGGAGGGCCCATCTCACTGCCAGTTATTTCTAATCGCACTTGAATTGATGGTTGCTGGAATATGGTGGCAATAATATTCCAGTGGTTGAAATATTTATATTTAGTCCAGACTGAGTAAGGACAGCAGACTTCATCCTGAAGGATACTAGTGAATCAGATGGGTTTTTACCACAGTCAGGTAGTTGTTTGGTTATTATTACTAATCATTAAAGAATGTGCTGCCTTGCAGTTGGCTGTGGGATGGACTGGGTCAATTTTATCGCATTGTTACCTTCTTAACCAGAATGTCAGTCATTCCTGGGTGATGCCCAACCCCTCATTGCCTCCCTCGACTCCTTGCAGAATCGAGCCATCGAGGAGTTCAATAATGTCTCAACATTCTTTGGGGAAGATTCAAAGGCGACCACAACAGAAGCTTTCTTTGGTATATTTGCAGAATTTATCACAAAGTTTGAGGTGAGGTTTGGCATTACATCAAATATTTCCAAAATGTCTTGACCAAATATAATCGTACGTTTATATCCCTATAAAATGGCAACAATTCTCATCCTTTACAATTTTATGAACATGGCAGTAGGTGGTGCTTGTTTTGAACAGGATGTGGGGTTCGAAGCTCAGGTCAGCGTCAAATAAGATACTCTTTCTGAACCTAATGTAACAAAAAAAGAACTGCAGATGCTGGTTTATACCAAGGATAGACACAAAATGCTGGAGTAACTCAGTGGATCAGGCACCATCTCTGGAGAAAGTGGATAGGTAACATTTCAGGTTGGCACCCTTCTTCAGACTAATTGACCCAGTCCACCCCACATCCAACTGTCTGGTTCAGTCACAGAAAAGGTGCCTGGCTGGCGAAGAGGATGTGTAAAACATATGGTGGCAATAAGATTCAAAAAGCTATGGCTGGCAGAGGCATTAAAAAAGAAGTATGTCGAGAGAGAATTTGGAATTGTAATCATCAGTGGTGGTGAATATGCTGGAGTCCATGATAAAAGATGGAAAAGCTGAGCACTTGGAGAAGTGAGACAGGAGACAAGAGTGTTTAATTGTCATATGTAACGGAAAAGAGCAAGAAATTCTTACTTGTTGCCACTTAACAGGTACATTTACACAATAGCGCACAAAAAAACAAGTTGGCACAGCTGGTACAGATGCCTCACAGCACCAGAGACCTGGGTTTGATCCTGGCATCTGGTGCTGCGTGGAGTTTGCATGTTCTCCCTGTGGCAACGTGGGTTTCTTCCAGGTGCTCCGGTTTCCTGTCACACCACAAAGACCTGTGAATTTGTATGTTAATTGGCCTCTATAAATTGCCCCAAGTATGTAGGGAGTCAATGCAAAACTGGGCTAACAACCAGTGTGAATGGGTGATCGATGGTTGGCATGGACTCGGGCTACTGAAGGACCTATTTCCATGTTGTATCTTTCAACCTGTCAGTATAATAATCGATAATACAATAAATGAATAATATAATAATGCAAAACTGAAATCCATAGTGCAACCAAAGACACAGCCCATAGAAGATCACAGTTGCTGAGGTAGTGGTTATTGTTGTGCATACAGTTGTGCAGTGCTCAAGAGCCTGCTGGTTGTTGGGAAGAAGCTAGTTCTTGAATCTGTTTTTAGGCTCCTGGTAATCCCGATGGTACTTGCAAAACGAGAGCATGGCTAGGGCCAGGATCAGACAAAGTCAAGTGGATTGTGAAAGGGAAAATATGTTTGACAAACATAACTTTCCAACTCTGTAAACCTGATCCCACTACTGGAAATCGCCAAAGAATGTAACGAGAGGAAAAGATGAAACAGAACCCATTGGACTTCAAGAAAGCTTTTGACAATTTCCAACATAAATGATTCATGTGCAGAATTAAACTACTTTAGATTGGGGTAAAGTGCTGACACGAACAGAGTTTGTGTTGGTTGAGAGGAAGCAAAGAGTAGGAATTAATTCATCTTTTTCGAAGTGGCTGGCAGTGACTAATGAGTACAACTGGGATATGTTTTGGACAAGAGAATTAAATGTAGCATCTCCAAGCTTGCAGTTGATACCAATCTGCATGGGAGGGTGTGCCTTGAGAAGAATGCAGAGAAGCTGCAGGTTGTGGGAGTGGGTAGATACATCATAGTTACAGTGTAATGTGGATAAATATGAAGTTATCCGCCTTGGTAATCACAGGATGGCAGATTCTCATCTGAATGGTGATAGATTGGGAGAGGTAGAGGTGCAGCCAGACTTTGGTATTCTTGGTCACCAATTCAATGAACTGAAGATTCAGGTGTAACAAATGATTAAGAAGAAAAATGGCATGTTGGCCCTCACAATCAGAGGATTGGAGTACAGGAGCAGATTTTGTCATGCTGCAATTGTACAGGGCCTTGGTGACCTTGAGCATAATGTGCAGTTTTGTTCTCCTTATCTGAGGAAATATGTTTTTTCTGCACAGAAATTTAATTGAAGGTTCAGCAGATTTGTACCCTGCGGCAGCAGGACTGATATTTGAAGATAATTTGGGAAAATTAGGCCCGTATTTACAAGAGTTTAGAAGAATGAGAGGAAAGCTCAATCACATCTGCAAAACTCTAACAGGATCTGGGAGATTCAATGCAGGAAGGATGTTCCTGATGATAAGGGAATGAAGGACCAAGGGTCAAATTCTAAGTATATGAAGTAGGCCATTTAAGATTGAAAGAAAGAGAAATTCTTTCTCCCAAAGAATGGTGTACCTGTGGAATTCGCTACCACTGAAAATAGTTGAAGCCAAATCATTAAATATATTCAAACATGAATTTTCCCAGGGCTGATATGTGAAGAAATCTGGAACGGGGTACGAAATTTGGATGATTAGCCATGATATATTGAATGACAGAGAAGGCTTGAATGGCCAAATTGTACTGGTGCTTCTATTTTTCTATCGTCGACCAACAATGTGAAGGCCATGAGGACTCAAGAAATGTGGTGGAGAGCTACATGTGCAAGTTCTTGTATAATGATAATGATGATGGAGATGGGATAGTTGTGGGAATGTGGGAATTATTTCTCAAAGTTTTCTGTTAGTTTTAAAGGAGAGTTGAGATTCATAATAAGATAACAGCATTAAAATCTTGGTATTTAGCAATAGAAAAAGCAATACAGATGATCTTCTGTTCAAGGGAGAGAGACATGTGGGTCACGCTAAGGAAGGGCAAGGGGCAGAGGCAGGGACGAGTGAGTACTCCAATGTCGGTACACCTTGCAAATAAGTACTCCTGTTTGAGTACGGATGGGGGTGACAGCCTGCCCGGGGATAGCGACAGCGGACGGGCCTCCAGCACAGAGACCGGTCCTGTTGCTCCGAAAGGTAGGGACAAAAAGAAGAGGGCAATAGTAATTGGGGACTCTATTGTTAGGGGGTCGGATAGGCGATTCTGTGGACGCAGTCGGGAGACCAGGATGGTGGTCTGCCTCCCTGGTGCCAAGGTCTCGGACGTGAAATCAGAGGGAGAGGAGCCCGAGGTCGTGGTACATATAGGCACCAATGACATAGGTAAAAAAAGCGAAGAGGTCCTGAAGGGAGGATTTAGGGAGTTGGGAGGAGAGTTAAGGAAAAGGACCAAAAAGGTAATAATCTCAGGATTACTGCCTGTGCCACGTGACAGTGAGAGTAGGAATGGAGCGAGGTGGAGGATAAATGCGTGGCTGAAAGACTGGTGCAGAGGGCAGGGATTAAAGTTTCTGGATCATTGGGACCTCTTTTGGGGAAGGTGGGACCTGTACAGAAAGGATGGGTTGCACTTGAACCCGAGGGGGACCAATATCCTGGCGGGGAAATTTGCAAAGGTTACTGGGGAGACTTTAAACTAGAATGGTTGGGGCGAGGGACTCAAATAGAATAAGCTAGTAGACAGAATGGGAGGCCAGAAGCAGAAAAGGGAAGCACTTGGACACAAGAGGAGAAAGAAGGAAAAGGAAATAAACAGAGAATAAGACGCGGGGGGTTTCTTAAATGTGCATATTTTATTGCTAGGAGCATTGTAAGATGAGCTTAGAGTCTGGATAGACACCTGGAAGTATGATGTTGTGGCGATCAGTGAAACATGGTTGCAGGAGGGCTGTGATTGGAAACTAAATATTCCAGGATTTCGTAGCTTCAGGTGTGATAGAATTGGAGGGGCAAGAGGTGGAGGTGTTGCATTGCTAGTCAGGGAAGATATTACAGCAGTGCTTTGGCAGGATAGATTGGAGGGCTCATCTAGTGAGGCTATTTGGGTGGAACTGAGAAGTGGGAAAGGTGTAGCAACACTTATAGGGGTGTATTATAGACCGCCAAATGGGGATCGAGAATTGGACGAGCAAATATGTAAGGAGATAGCAGATATTAGTAGTAAGCACAAGGTAGAGATTTTGGGAGATTTCAATTTTCCACACATAGACTGGGAAACACATTCTGTAAATGGGCTGGATGGTTTGGAGTTTGGAAAATGTGTGCAGGATAGTTTTTTGCAGCAAACATAGAGGTACCTACTAGAGGAGGGGCAGTGCTGGACCTCCTGTTACGAAATGAGACTGGACAGGTGGCGGAGGTATGCGTTGGGGAGCACTTCGGGTCCAGTGATCACAATACCATTAGTTTCAATATAATTATGGAGAGGGTCAGAACTGGACCTAGGGTTGAGATTTTTGATTGGAGAAAGGCTAACTTTGATGAGATGCGAAATGGTTTAAAAGGAGTGAACTGGGTGGGACATTTTTTTTTATGGGAAGGATGTAGAAGAGAAATGGAGGACATTCAAAGGGGAAATTTTAAGAGTACAGAATCTTTATGTTCCTGTTCGGTTGAAAGGAAACAGTAAAAATTGGAAAGAGCCCTGGTTTTCAAGGGAAATTGGACATCTTGTTCGGAAAAAGAGGGAGATCTACAATAATTATAGGCAGCATGAAGTAAATGAGGTGCTTGAGGAGTGTAAGGAATGTAAAAAGAATCTTAAGAAAGAAATTATAGAAGCTAAAAGAAGACATGAGGTTGCTTTGGCAAGTAAGGTGAAAGTAAATCCAAAGGGTTTCTACAGCTATATTAATAGCAAAAAGATAACGAGGGATAAAATTGGTCCATTAGAGATACAGAGTGGACAGCTATCTGCAGAGCCAAAAGAGATGGGGGAGATATTGAACAATTTCTTTTCTTCGGTATTCACCAAGGAGAAGGATATTAAATTATGTGAGGTAAGGAAACTAGTGGAGTAGCTATGGATACTATGAGTTTCAAAGTAAAAGACGTACTGACACTTTTGAAAAATATAAAAGTGGATAAGTCTCCAGGTCCTGACAGGATATTCCCTAGGACATTGAGGGAAGTTAGTGTAGAAATAGCTGGGGCTATGACAGAAATATTTCAAATGTCATTAGAAACGGGAATAGTCCCCGAGGATTGATGTACTGCGCATGTTGTTCCATTGTTTAAAAAGGGCTCTAAGAGTAAACCTAGCAATTATAGACCTGTTAGTTTGACTTCAGTGGTGGGCAATTAATGGAAAAGATACTTAGAGATAATATATATATTTAAGCATCTGGATAAACAGGGTCTGATTAGGAACAGTCAACATGGATTTGTGCCTGGAAGGTCATGTTTGACTAATCTTCTTGAATTTTTTGAAGAGGTTACTAGGGAAATTGACGAGGGTAAAGCAGTGGACGTTGTATATACGGACTTTAGTAAGGCCTTTGACAAGGTTCCTCATGGAAGGTTGGTTAAGAAGGTTCAACTGTTGGGTATAAATGCAGGAGTAGCAAGATGGATTCAAGTGGCTGAATGGGAGACGCCAGAGGGTAATGGTGGATGGCTGTTTGTCGGGTGGAGGCAGGTGACTAGTGGGGTGCCTCAGGGATCTGTGTTGGGTCCTTTGTTGTATGTCATGTACATCAATGATCTGGATGAAGGTGTGGTAAATTGGGTTAGTAAGTATGCAGATGATACCAAGATAGGGGGTGTTGTGGATAATGAAGAGGATTTCCAAAGTCTACAGAGTGATTTAGGCCATTTGGAAGAATGGGCTGAAAGATGGCAGATGGAGTTTAATGCTGATAAATGGGAGGTGCTACACCTTGGCAGGACAAATCAAAATAGGATGTACATGGTAAATGGTAGGGAATTGAAGAATGCAGTTGAACAGAGGGATCTGGGAATAACCGTGCATAGTTCCTTGAAGGTGGAATCTCATATAGATAGGGTGGTAAAGAAAGCTTTTGGTATGCTAGCCTTTATAAATCAGAGCATTGTGTATAGAAGCTGGGATGTAATGTTAAAATTGTACAAGGCATTGTTGAGACCAAATCTGGAGTATGGTGTACAATTTTGGTCGCCCAATTATAGGAAGGATGTCAACAAAATAGAGAGAGTACAGAGGAGATTTACTAGAATGTTGCCTGGGTTTCAACAACTAAGTTACAGCGAAAGGTTGAATAAGTTAGGTCTTTATTCTCTGGAGCGCAGAAGGTTAAGGGGGGACTTGATAGTCTTTAAAATGATGAGAGGGATAGACAGAGTTGATGTGGATAAGCTTTTCCCTTTGAGAATAGGGAAGATTCAAACAAGAGGACATGACTTCAGAATTAAGGGACAGAAGTTTAGGGGTAACATGAGGGGGAACATCTTTACTCAGAGAGTGGTAGCGGTGTGGAATGAGCTTCCAGTGGAAGTGGTGGAGGCAGGTTCATTGGTATCATTTAAAAATAAATTGGATAGGCATATGGATGAGAAGGGAATGGAGGGTTATGGTATGAGTGCAGGCAGGTGGGACTAAGGGAAAATAATTGTTCGGCACGGACTTGTAGGGCCGAGGTGGCCTGTTTCGGTGTTGTGATTGTTATATGTTATATGGTTATAAGGTAAATAGATTAGATACTGGGTCAGAAAGCATGAAATGAATGCAATGAGATCCCCACGGACAATTGGAAAGGAGGATGGACATAGAGGTTATTTCATGAGAATGAATGCTTCCTCAAATTTCAATTTCCGATGGGTGCGTATACTCTACTGATAGAGGGATTTGTTCACACTAGCGCTCCTCTGCTTGTCCTGTAGAGACGCACATCGGGCCTCTATCTTAGTTAGTTTTTGGTTAATAAAATGAAGGATTGTCTTGAGTCCCATTGTGGGGCTTTGGCCCTGTAGATTGAGCATATCCAAAGGTCTGAGTATCTGAAGATAACACCCAGTACAGTTTACCTTGCTGGTGTTAAACATTGCACCTCACTTTTTTACAGCAAAACTTAATTCCATCAATCACAATCCACTATTTCAGACAGCTGGGTGACATAGAACAAACAGCCCAAATATGACACCAGCTAACTCAGGCAACATGTTGAACAGTTATTTCTGTTGTAAGCCAAATACAATTAAAAGGTTTATGTGATGTTGATATAATCATGATGTTTTCATGATCTTCCGATGTTTTGTCTGTTACAGAGGGCATATAATGAGACTCGGGCCTCTGTGAACCTGCAGAACATGAAGGTGGTTTCCCCACTTGCCTGGTGACCTGAATGATGCTTCTCCATTTCCAGCACAGTTTTGTTCCAAAAAGTGCAATGTTACTTGATAGAGTAATATGATGGACAATCCCAGCAATGGAATCTCCCTGTGTAATGACAGTGCTTGTTTAAGGAATGTCCAATTGGAAGCAGCATCACCAACATCAACCAGATAACAGCATACCATCAGAGCTTGATGAAATCAACACATGATGGCTGCCTGTCACATGGCTGTCCCCAACTCGCATAGTGCAAATATGTTTGGCACTTAAGTAAAAGCAGAAACTAAAATCAACTGCTGAACTTGTAGCTAACACTGTTTCCTCAGTAGAATGTTAATTATCAGTTCCCCTTCCTTTGATGAACCTGATTCCGCTGCTGAGGAGCAGTGCAAGTGCTGTCTTTTCCTTCCCTGCTCTCCTACTTTGTGCTCCCTTCACTCTTCAAATGTCCTAAAACTGAAAACTTTATCCAGTGCCTCACATTGTTCACTGCTTTCGTTGTTAGTAACTCTTACATTCCCACATCTTAAACAACTAATGGAACAGAAACTACAGAATCAACACCAGAGCATCAGAATCTCAGTGAAGTTCAGGACAAGCTAGTCCAGGTTATAATAATGGCGTAGTTGAACCTGGGGCAGGTAGGCAAAAGTCAATAAGTTCACTTGACCAGTGGATAAGGAAAGTAGTTAAGGATAAGGTGTGTGCAGACAGGAACCGAGCCATTGCTTACCTCCATCGGCCTGAGCCTTTGAGTATAAGAGATGAGATGTCATGTTACAGCTGCATGCCACCATGCTAATAGCTGTATGGTTGACGATTGAATTCTGCTTTTAACTCTGAAGTACTTGTGCTTTTATTCTGGGCATGTGCCCAGGTGCCTGTTTTGACCTACCCTCCGCCCTATATTGGATTAGTTGGTCAGATGTTCACAGAGCTGAAGGATATGTTTGCAGCCCCTGGGCAGGGGATGGAAATATTCAGTTATAGGTCCTGCTGTCAGTCAGTAACATCATCTGTAAGAAAGTCCAGATTTTGTGTGAGAAGCTCATGTTCCCTCTGATCAAACAGCCTGTCACCATAATGCTTCCACAATGGAATGAAGGGAAACTGGGGAGTGAACCTGGAACTATACTTAAAGGAACTAAAACTGGACACCCTGGGTGATTGGGGAGCCCCTCAGTTACTGACAGCCAGAGCTGTGATCACTGGGCTTGCATTTCCTGACACACATGAGGCAGTATGGCACCAAGCACTCCTAGAATTTATTCCCACATATTCGTATTTTAAAAAGAGAAAATTATCCTTATTACTACATCTTTGCTGAGTGAGGAATTAGGACATACAGCATAGAAATAGGTCATTCAGCCAAACATTTAAGATCTGCTCGTGCCTCCTGCCTTACCTCTTCCACCTCCATCACTTTACCCCTCCATTCCTTTCTCCAACACAGCTTTCCCAGCCACTTCTTCAATGTATCTACACAGTTTGCTTTAACAATCTATATGGGAGTGTTTCACTTCTTTGCTTTGGATAAACGATTTTCTGAAGTTCTTGGACAACCAATATATTGGCCTCTAAATCTTCTCTTCCTCGCAAACATTCTCTTTATCAATGCTTTCATCATTTTCAAGACACCTATTAGGTTATCACCAGCTTAATGTTTCAAGTAAAATGAAATCCAATCTGTTCATCCGTACCCCAAATGTATAATGCTTGTAAATCCTTCTGCACACTCTAGTCTCTCTGCATCATCATATGGTAAATTGAACTATATGTGGTATATCATGGTTTTATTTATTTAAGGCTTAGCTAGCCTGTGATCTGACCTCAAGTGACAGCATATCACTTTGTTCTATGACTGAAGCGAAACTATTATCTTTCAAGTTATAAGGGACATTTCATTCAACCAAAATGCATTACCTTACATTTACCCGTGTCATACTTCATTTGCCAATTACTTGCTCCTTCTGCGAGTCTATTAATGTCCTCCTGTAATTCAGACCTGTCCTCAGGGTGTTAACTACCCCTCTAGTTTGCATTGCTTGTAAATAGAGAAATTGTGTTGCTGATCCCAGGGTATAAAGTGTTAATATAAGTTGTGAATAGTTGAGGTCCCACTTCCATGGCCTTCTTCCATGCCAGATGGCTACCTTTACACCACTCTCTGCTTTCTGACTTGCAATGCTTGTCCCCTGACTGCATTCTCAAGCAATGCTTGTTCCCTGACTGCATTCTCTGACCTTATTCATTAATCTGTTCGGAGGTACTGCCATGAAGGACTTTTCAAACCCAACCTACATATATCTACTGCAGTACTATTATCAACACTGTCTGTATTAATGTTACGACTAAACATTTTTATTATTACTTGTAGAATCTCTAGTAATTCGGTTCATTAAAGTTGAGTCACAATGAATTCAACTCCCTCCCATTCTATTCCTTTCTCATATTTGAACATGATGAACATCCACATATAACCTTGGAGCAGGAACAAGAATGAATGAAGTGGAAAGAGGGTACTGAAAATTAGCTCTTATGCAAGTGTTTAGCCCTGTTGTATTTGTTACTCGGTAATACAGAACTCTCTCAAGGTGCTCTGTTTAGGATTTAATAAGTATCTGCAAAGATTCCAGAAGAAATAGAAAGTAGAAGTAGAAAGATAAAACTTTATTTGAAAGGTTGAATTGTCCCCTGTTAGCTTTGTGGCTGAAAATATTATTTATTTAAATAATGTAACATTTATAAAATGGAAAAGTACCAATCTTATTTATTTACTTCTCTTAATATACTGGAGCTCCCTTGTTTGTCCAGCACATGGTGCCTTACTGATTGGATCAATGTGCTAAATGGCTGTGGATCTGGAGGAGACCAAACATCTCAGCACATATTCAGCTCTTTGGATATGGTCCCTCAGATTATGGCACACAACCTTTCATTGAACCAACATCTTATTTCAACTCAACCCACTATTCCATACACTTCATCTTGTCTATTCATGAGTGATTCTTTATCCAGATCTGTTGTGAAACAGGCATCGAGATCCCTCATCTGAATTGTACTGAGGATGATCTCTGCCTAACACTGAACCCAACAGCGTCAACATAGAAAAACAACACAGAAAAACATGATGCCAAATTAAACTAATCTCCTGTCAGCACAAGTTCCAAATCCCTTGCTTCTCTGCAAATCTGTGCCTATCTAAAACCTTATTAAACAGCATATCTGCCTCCACCATCACCTCTACGATATGATAGAACATTATTTATCCCAGGAGGGAAATTGATCTGCCAACAGTCATAAAACACAAGACGCATGAAACATGAAATTAAAGTGACTAGTGGAAAGGATTGGGGATGTGCAAAGATTTGGGGAGGGTGGAGAGTCTGTCCACCCCACGACAGAAGGGGAATAAGTTGTACAGTTTGATATCCATAGGGATGAAGGGTCTCCTGTGGCTTTCTGTACTGCATCTTGGTGGGACCAGTCTGTTGCTGAAGGTACTCCTCAGGTTGACTAGTGTGTCATGGATGGGGTGAGCTGTATTATCCAAGATGCTCTGCAGTTTGAAGATCATGCTCCCCTCCAAGACCACCTCCCATCCCTCCAACTCTGCCCCCAGGAAGGAGACAGCCTTCCTGACTCCTTCTCTGGCAGCGCATTCCAGGCACTGTCATTCTCTGTTTAAAATACGTCCCAGAGGAGGTTTACCAGAATGCTGTCAGGATTAGAGAGTTTCAGCTACAAGGTTGGATAAATGGATTATTTTCTCTCGAATGTCAGAGGTTAAGGGTAGATTTGATAGAAATATATAAAATTAGGTTGGACAGGCTAGATGCAGGAAGATTGTTCCCGATGTTGGGGAAGTCCAGGACAAGGGGTCACAGCTTAAGGATAAGGGGGAAATCCTTTAAAACCGAGATGAGGAGAACTTTTTTCACACAGAGAGTGGTGAATCTCTGGAACTCTCTGCCACAGAGGGTAGTTGAGGCTAGTTCATTGGCTATATTTAAGAGGGAGTTAGATGTGGCCCTTGTGGCCAAGGGGATCAGAGGGTATGGAGAGAAGGCAGGTACGTGATACTGAGTTGGATGATCAGCCATGATCATATTGAATGGCGGTGCAGGCTCGAAGGGCCGAATGGCCTACTCCTGCACCTAATTTCTATGTTTCTATGTTTCTAAGAGAGGCATAGATAGGGTAGACAGTCAGAACCGTTATCTCAGGGTGGATATGTCCATCATTAGAGGGCATAGGTATAAAGTGAGAGGGAGTAGGTTTACTTGAGATGTGCAGGGCAGGATTTTTAAAGAAAGAGTGGCGGGGGACTGGAACACATTGCCAGGGGTGGTGGCAGTTATGATAGTGATGTTTAAGAGGCTTTTAGATAGGCACATGTAAGTGCAAAAAAAATGGTGAAAGTGCAAGGGTATGGTTCATGTGCAGCCTAATGACATCAGTTTAAATTGGCATAATGTTCAGCACAAACGTTATGAGCTGAAGGACCTGCCCCTGTGTTGTACTGTTTTATGTTCTATGCTTTATGGGCCTCTAAAGTGGATGTGCACACGTAATTCATCTGTGGAGGCCTGATGCCCACATGGTTTTATTCATGATCATGTGCAACTGGACAATGATAAGGCAGTATAGCGACTTAACGCTCTCACCTATGTCGGTACAGGTCTGAGCTTGAATCTGTTACCTATGCAGTGCATTGTGCTGCCAACAAATTGATGAACCATAATAAGCAGATCCACAAAGCATAAGCAAGGTGTATATGAGGATTCAAACCCTACATTGTTTAACTTCTGAAGGCACTAACTCTGAGCACCATTTGCTGTTTCACTTTACCTGTGACAGAGTTTTGGCAAGTTAAGAATCACAGCATTATATTGCTCTTCCTGCTTCATTCCTTCTGCTGTGGCAAATAGAGTTATACAGCATGGAAACAGGTCCTTTGACCCAAACTTGTCCACACCGGCCAACATGCCCTACCTACACTAGTTCCATCGACCTGTGTTTGGCCCATACCTTTCTACACCTAACCTATCCATGTACCTGTCCAAATGTTTTTTTAATGTTATGATAGTACCTGCCTCAACTACATCCTCTGGCAGCTCATTCCATATACCTTCCACCCTTTGAATGAAAAGTTGCCCCTCAAGTTCCTATTAATTATTGCCTCCCTCACCTTAATATACAGCTCAATGTCTTAAATTTTGCATAAACCAGTGCACCCACTGGACACTAAGTAAATTACCCCACCTGGAAACTGGATACAGTCTGACTGGGGAATGTGAGACCTGGGTAAAGTGGCAGAAGGATGAAGGAGACCAAACATCTGATTCCCTTGGGCAGTCAAGTTCTGGTTAGAACTGATCTAACCACTTCATGATTTCCTGCTGGATAACAGATCTGTGTCTCCTGATTAAATATGTTTATTCCGTTGTTAATAAAACTGTTGCTGCTGGAGACTGGGTTCATGCTTATTGATGCGCAGAACGAGTCTAATTTTTCACTTTGTATTGTACGTGTTAGTAATTAAAGCTGGCAATAAAAGTTAGTCGGAATCTCTGTTTTTGAAATTAACACTGTGATCTGGTGACATCCTCAACACAGCAATGTGTGTCCTCATGGTTCTGACCGAGGGCCAGGGTTGGATTTAGAGCAGATGCGGGAGGTGAGGAGTCCAAGCTGCTGACTTATTTTAAAAGCTACAGCCCTGGAGGTGGGATGCACGCAAACAAGCAAAGTGGAATGATAAAACAAGAATGGAAGTATTTGTCAAGTGGATCTGTAACTCTAAAATGTACAAATGGTCTGCATTGGGGGTGACATAAAGAGGAATCCCAAATGTAGGAGAGAAAATGGGCAAATTATCACTGAAAAAGAAATGACAATTCTAATTATTGTGCCTTTGGTGATATAAAAATCATGGATAAAACCACTTTCTCTCTCTCTCTCGGTTCTACTGGTATGTTTCTTCACAGAATTTTGCTTTCCTCATCATTGAAAACTACAGAAATTGTATTTCCCATATTGTTAAAATAATAAAGCAGCAAGGTTTAAAAATATGTATATTAAATTTTGTCAACAAATGATGTTAATGGGTAGGTGAAAAAATACAGGTTCCGTCTATGGAGTGAGCTGGAATCTCACTGAAAGGCAATGAGGGGGATAAATTTCCCACTTTTGTTCCTGTGTTAATATGCAAATCTGTCCTGAGGAAGCAACTGCTGGCTACTCGATTCCTCCTGTTCGACAAACATATCAAATTCTCAAAAAAATCTGCTTTGTAGTATCAAATGCTGCCCCAACACTGAATAATTGGTTTAGTGTAAAAGCTAGAGAAGTATTGTATGAATCTATCCTAACTGAGTCAAAAACCTGGAAGCTAGTGACCAACTAAAGAAAGAAAGGGTCAGGAAATTGCCTAAAAGGTTGACGGTTGAAGAGCCTAAGTCAGTAACCTTTGGAACTGCAGATTCCTGATGCAAGCAGCAAGGTGGAAAATTGAACCGACATTCAGTGCAGGTAAGGTTTTACCTTTTATTCTTTAAAAACAAAAAAAAAATTGTTTATTGACGGTGGAAGGACGTATATTTGGTCGGGCTGGGGTTCTGAAAGTAGAAGATCATTTAATAAGCTCCAAAAAAGCATCAAAACACAATAGCTGCCAAACCTGCAAGCAATGTGGTACTGCCCACTCATCTCATCAGTTAATGTTGCTTGTGGCTCTTGGTTTAAACTAGTAAAAGTGTGACTAATTTTGGTAGTTGTGAGTGTGAATCCCACAGTTGTGTGGAAAAGAAATGCTTATTTTCCAAAGACTGAAGTTGGTGCTGCACACCTTTCACTAACTGTGCATTGAGCCATATCACAATTGGACTTTGAACAGTGAAGATTTTGTTTGACTGAATCCCATTGTAAATTACAATGAACCCAGTTTGTACCAGCTTCTAAGCCAGCTCACGAGACAATAAATACATTGAAATCACAAGGACTTTCTCAGTTGCCTCTACACACATCAAGGTTTGTTCTTAATAGTTCAAAACATGAAATCTCGATGTCTGTGCAGCCATGCAAGCACTCAGTTTTATTGTGGTAACCAGGTTGTGTAGTGTAACTCAAAATATGCCTTGCACTTGAATTGTCCAAAAGTACTCCATGATGTTCTTTATAAAATGCCTTATCATGCATAGCTAGATGACTATCTGCTGTCACATGGATACAGTGCTATAAACATTCACAGATAATTACATATAGTTGTGTCAATAGGAGAAATATGCTAAGAGTGCTGTACTTTGCGCCGTAAGGTAGAGAGAGTCTGTAGTTCAGCTGAATCATTGAAACTGAATCAACTGTGAGCATATCCTTCCATGGGGCATAGTGCCAAGAAAAAGCACAATCAGAGAGTTTAATAGGCCAGGATTGGAAGTTCAAGTTCAAGTTCAAGTGAGTTTGTCGTCATGTGTCCCTAATAGGACAATGAAATTCTTGCTTTGCTTCAGCACAACAGAACATAATAGGCATTGACTACAAAACACATGAATAAATAAACTGATAAAGTGCAAATAACAGATAATGGGTTATTAATGTTCATAGTTTTGATCGAGCCTGGTTTAATACCCTGATGGCAGTGGGGAAGTAGCTATTCCTGAACCTGGTCATTGCAGTCTTCAGGCTCCTGTACCTTCTACCTGAAGCTGGCGGGGAGATGAGTGTTTGGTCAGGATGGTGTGGGTCTTTGATGATACTGCCAGCCTTTTTGAGGCAGCGACTGCGATAGATCCCCTCGATGGAAGGAATGTCAGAGCCAATGGTGGACTGGGCAGTGTTTACTACTTTTTGTAGTCACTTCCTCTCCAGGGCGCTCAAGTTGCCGAACCAAGCCACGATGCAACCGGTCAGCATGCTCTCTACTGTGCACCTGTAGACGTTAGAGAGAGTCCTCCTTGACAAACCGACTCTCCGTAATCTTATCTTCTCAGGAAGTAGAGGCGCTGATGTGCTTTCTTGATAATTGCATCAGTGTTCTCGGACCAGGAAAGATCTTCAGAGATGTGCACGCCCAGGAATTTGAAGCTGTTGACCCTTTCAACCATTGACCCGTTGATATAAACAGGACTGTGGGTCCCCATCCAACTCCTTCCAAAGTCCACAATCAGTTTTTTGGTTTTGCTGGTGTGGGGGGCCAGGTTATTGTGCTGGCACCATATGGACAGTTGCTCGATCTCTCTTCTATACTCGGACTCATCCGCATCAGTGATACGTCCCACAATAGTGGTGTCATCAGTAAACTTGATGATGGAGTTCGCACTATGTCCGTCTACGCAGTCATGAGTATAGAATGAGTACAGCCGGTGGCTGAGCACGCAGCCTTGAGGTGCTCCCGTGCTGATTGTTATTGAGTCTGACACATTTCCACCAATACGAACAGACTGTGGTCTGTGGATGAGGAAGTCGAGGATCCAATTGCAGAGGGATGCACAGAGACCCAGTTCTGCGAGTTCGGTAACCAGCTTGGAGGGGATGATAGTGTTAAATGCCGAGCTGTAATCAATGAATAACAGCCTGACATATGAGTTTTCGTTGTCCAAGAGGTCCAGAGCGGAGTGGAGGGCCAGCAAGATCGCATCCACCGTTGATCTGTTGTGGCGGTAAGTGAACTGCAGTGGGTCCAAGTTTTTGTCGAGGTAGGAGTTGATTTGCGCCATGATCAACCTCTCGAAGCACTTCATCACCACAGGCATTAGTGCCACAGGTCGATAGTCATTGAGGCACGTCACCTTACTCTTCTTGGGCACTGGTATAATTGATGCCCTTTTGAAGCAGGTGGGAACCTCAGACCTTAGTAGTGAAAGGTTGAAAATGTCCGTAAAAACTCCAACCAGTTGGTCCGCACAGGTTTTTAGAACACGACCAGGTATGCCATCAGGTCCAGGCGCTTTTCGAGGGTTTACCCCCTCTGAAGGATTTCCTGACTAACAAATACAGATGTTATTAGAATACGATGATATTGGAGAATCCGGGAGAATGGAACTGAGCCCTTACATGAAGAAGGTTTAGAGGAAGGAATCTCTTGGCCCGGAATAGGTATTAGTCCATTATTTCCAACCATACAATACAACGGTATTTTGTGGAAATACAACCGTATTTCCACAAAATCTTCTCTACATTAGAGGAACCAAGCACAAACTGATGACTGTTTTGCAGTTTTCATCAGAATGAGTCAGGAGCTGTTGGAGCTGAAACTTTATCTGTTTCTTCCTCCACAGATGCTTCCTGACCTGTTGGGTGTTTGTAGCGTTCTCTGCCTTCACTCCTTTGTAGCTCTGCACATTGCAGGCCATCACTGCGTTGCTCTCTTATATGTTTTAACCAAATGCTGAATGCATCCTCTATCAGTTCCCCATTCCAGGACTAATCTGGACATCAAATTGGCTACCCTAAACTACAGTAAAAATCAGCTGCCGTGCCTTTGTTTTTGGTTCAGTTGCCAGGTGACCAACCTATGCTGTTTTGTGTGCTGCCTCTGACCTGACTTTGAATCAGATCCTGACCGCCAGCTCTGTTTTACTGACCAAAAGACCAGTTCGACCAGTTCAACCAGTTCATCAACTGTGCTCGAGGTTTGGTTCTGGACATTGGTTTTATGACTTCGGATGAGGTAATTCCCCCACTACTTTTTAGTTTTATAGAAATCTTCGATCTGCTCCATTCTATTCTTTACTCAGTCCTGCGGCTGACTCTCCTCACTAGCCGACCCTCAAACTCCACAGAAATACCTCCACTGGAGGCCCTCTAAATCCATGGACTTTGTGTGCTGGACCTGATAGGCTCCAGACATTGTGCTGCTAACCCATACATGTTCCTTTATCAACCGTTCCCCAATCTAGGATCTCAGTAGAACCTCAAATGGAACCCCATTGTACCTTCCCTTCTTTATACTGCAGTCATTTTGTGGTTATTAGTACTGTATCTTTTGGTTGCCGGTCAACTCTCACACACATCACTCTTCTTTTCTGAAGAACGGTCTTGACCCGAAACGTTACCCATTCCTTCGCTCCATTGATGCTGCCTCACCCGCTGAGTTTCTCAGCATTTTTGTCTACCTTCTTTTCTTTGACCTCAGTTGCATCTTTGTGCTATTTCCAGTCCTCACATGCAGCTCGACCTCAAACCTCCAGCGAAACCCTTTCGTCTTCTGTCGGGCTGTCAACGCTGTACTTCAAAAAGAAGATACAGTTTGTGGGTGTGGCTGATGGGCAACATTAGGATGGGTGGCTGATGGTCAGGACTGGGGTGGGTGGGGCTGGTTTGGGTGGACTGATGGACAATGTTTGGATGGGTGGGGCTGGAGTGGTAGAGTGTCATAGAGTTATGCAGCATGGAAACAGGCCCTGCAACCCAACTTTCCCACACTGACCAACCTGCCCCATTCTGTTTGTAGTTTGTTTGGTTGGTTGTTTTTTGCACAAAGTCCGCGAACATTGCCACTTTTCATTTCACTGCACATCTCATATGTGTATGTGACAAATAAACTTGACTTGACTTGACTTGACTTGACTACACTGGTTCCACCTGCCTGCATTTGGTCCATATCCTTCTAAATCTCTCCTATCCATGCACCTGTCCAAATATTTTTTATTGTTTTGATAAAACCTTCCTCAAATATTTCTTCTGGCAGCTTGTTCCAGATATCTACCATCCTTTGTATATAAAAAGTGGCCCTCGGGTCCTCTGGTTCATGATTTACTAAAAGACTCATTTACCCTATCTATTTTCTCATGATCTTTTACACCTCTATAAGATGATAATAATAATAATAATTATAATAATAATACATTTTATTTATGGGCGCCTTTCAAGACTCTCAAGGACACCTTACTAATATTTAGCAGGTAGAGGAAAAACAAGTAAAGGGGAATGAAATAAATAGTAGAGATATGACTAGTACACAAAGTAAAGACAGAATTCAATTCAAAACACAATATGAGGCTATTAATGCACAGATGAAAGGGAGGGGGACGTGGGGCTAAGGATAGGCAGAGGTGAAGAAATGGGTCTTGAGGCGGAACTGGAAGATGGTGATGGACACAGAATTGTGGATCAGTTGGGGGAGGGAGTTCCAGAGCCTGGGAGCTGCCCTGGAGAAGGCTCTGTCCCCAAAACTGCGGAGGTTGGACTTGTGGATGGAGAGGAGACCGACTGATGTGGATCTGAGGGACTGTGAGGGTTGGTAGGGGGAGAGGAGGTCAGTGAGATATGGGGGGGCCAGATGGTGGAGGACCAGGATTTTGTAATTGATCCGGTGGGAGATGGGAAGCCAGTGAAGTTGTTTGAGGACTGGAGTGATGTGATGCCAGGATTTGGTGTGGGTGATGAGTCGGGCGGCTGCGTTCTGGACCAGTTGGAGTTGGTTGATGTAGGTGGAGCTGAGGCCAAGGAGAAGTGAGTTGCAATAGTCCAGTCGGGAGGAGATGAAGGCATGGATGAGTCTTTCAGCAGCGAGAGGTGTGAGAGAGGGTCTGAGTTTGGCGATGTTGCGGAGATGAAAGAAGGTTTTAATGACATGGCGGATGTGAGGCTCAAGGGAGAGGGTGGAATCAAAGATCACGCCAAGGTTGCGGGCCTGGGGAGATGGGGAGACAGTGGTGCCGTCGATGGTGAGAGTGGGGTTATTGATTTTGCTGAGTGTGGCTTTGGAGCCTATGAGGAGGAATTCTGTCTTATCGCTGAAAAAAAGCCTCACCTGCTTCCGTCCTATATAGGATAAACCCCTCCAGTCAATTTAGTTTAAATCCACCTGTGTAGCACTAGCAAACCTGCCTGCCAGGATATTGAAGATAGACACAAAAAGTTGGAATAACACAGCGAGTCAGGTAGCATCTCTGGAGAGAAGGAATGGGTGACATTTTGGGTCAAGATCCTTCTTCAGAGGATATTGGTTCCCCTCCAGTTCAGGTCCAACCCACCCCTCTTGTACAAGTCATCTTTGCCCGAGAAGAGATTCCCAAAGGTCCAGAAATCTGAATTCTTGTCCCCTGCATCTGCATTTTCATGTGCCCGATCTTCTTGTTCCTACCCTCACTAACACGTGGTACAGGAAATAAGCCAGAAATCACTACACTGGAAGTCCTGCTCTTTAGCCTTTTACTCAACTTGCTATTCTCATATTGCAGCATTGCAAACTAAAGGGGTCACTCGGCGAGCCATGCTCCTGGAGTACCCTGGCAAGCCACACGCTGGGAGTATCCCAGCCAGCCACACCGTGGACCGAGTACTCGCTCGCTGAGGACGGAGGAGTCACCCGTAGACCCAGCCCCCTCCTCCCCTCCCTCCCTGCTTTCCCCTGTTACCCCTTATTATTTGAGCCAATCTTGTCTAGGAACCCACGTCCTGCTCCCATTCTCCTAAACTCACTAAACTACCAGCCACTCAGATTCTCTACCCAGCTTCCCAACTATGCTCATTTTTATTCATTGTTCCCTTTCCTCGGCATTCTAATCTGCCATTACCACCCCTCTCCAAAGTAAACCATTGGACCTGCATCTCTCAAACCACGTTCCACCATAGAAACAATGTCTTCAGTAACACGACATGCGATTGTAATGCCTTGAGTTCCTTGAGCTGCCCCACTATCCTCGACACAGTGAAGTGCACTAGCCTCCTCCAGCCTTCTCCACCATCAGTCACTTTGTGGATCTGCAGTGGTCAGAGGCTATAAATCACTTGCTCTGGCAATGATTTAACCTTGTCTTCTCACCTATAGAAACGGCATTTCGTTTGGACCTCAAGGGGTCCAAATGACAATTAAATTGTATTAAATTGTATTGTATTGTATTGTATAGGCACTTCCTTGGCAATGTAGTCTGTCAGCAGGATTATTCTCTGGGTGTGCTCCACAACATCCAGCTCGCCACCCCTCTCCTGCTCGCCCTTCCACTCTCTCTCACCTCCATCCTGCCCAACATACTACAATGGATGACAAGCATTTCAACCACAAATTGGTCAAGCAGATATATAAAAGACGGTTCTAGGGTAACTGTGAGACCCCTAGACAGTGGGATTAGGTAATTAATATCTGGAAGTAAGGAAAGACAAGCAAGTTAAAGCAAAACTTGGCTCTTCCTGGCAAAGCTTAGTGCAATTATTTGACAGATGACAGATGGGGCAGTTTCAAACACAATGGCCGGGTCACTTTGGATGGATCACCTCCCTGTGTACAAAGTATGACTCCAACCATCCTGTGATGCTATTTCTCTGTGATGCCATTCAGTTCGGTGTTACCAGGGTCCTTGAAGCCTCGATGTTTCCAGTGTTTTATGTTTTTATTTCAGGTTTCTAGTATCAGCATGTTCTTTTTTCAATTCATGATCAAGCATCATTGAGTCTAAGTCCATGAGGACACATACAGGCCAGAGTTTGCTGAAGGTGCAGCCTCAATCACATTAAACAACCTTTTGGTTACTTTCCATTTACTGCCACTAGCAGAGGGGGAGTTTCAAGAGAAGCCTATGCGCAATGTTCAGATAAGGTTCTAGCTGCCGGCCAAGTCCAATTGGTTGCTGAGACTCTGAGAACTCCATCCACCCTTCATGGGTTGTTAACTGTGTGTTACCATAGACCCCATAATGTGAGCTTGAGAGACAGGAAGCCGGTGTTGACACACTGTGGAACTAGAGGCTAACATGAATTGCAGCAGGCAGGAGAATTCTGCAAGTTAAGGCCCTGTCCCACTTTCCCGAGTTACTCACAAACTCTCCCGAGTTTTTCCCTTGATTCGAACTTGGAGAATGTCGGGGAATGTCGGTAGCGAGCTCGTAGGAGGCCATAGGGGTCCGTAGATGTTTTGTGGCGGCTCGTAATGCCAGCCGTAGGAACTCGGGGCATCAGGTAAGTCGGGACGTTTTTTCAACATGTTGAAAAATGTCCACAAGTAAAAATAAATAGCCCCGGGTACCTACGAATGGCTATTATCGTAATTCTCCGAGTTTGAATCAAGGGGAAAACTCGGGAGAGTTTGTGAGTAACTCGGGAAAGTGGGATAGGGCCTTTACTGTTTGGCTGGAAGATAAGGAGAAACTGTAAAAGAGCTCCAAAGTTCAATTATCTTTTACACGTATTGATGCACTAGCTAACCATGTATAAAGTAAACAAACTTTAACTGCGAGTTAATTTCTTTCTTTACTTAATAACAGCAAAGCTTGGAATTTGATCTCATGGGGGATAGGAAGATTTGTCCACCACTTCACGCAGTAACTCAACGTATACTAATAGCAAGGCTCCCTTGCATGATTCCCTCCTAAAAATAACTTTACCCCAGGTATAAAGCAAGGTTCAGCAAGCAGTGACACTGTCTCTGACAAAACCTACAGCTTGCACAAGTTATAAGGTGTTTTCTTTCATTGATTGACAGAGAATTGTGATCATTTCGCTCAATAAGAAAACTCATTTGATTCGCTTTTCAGCTCTGATCGAAGGGAAGACATGGCAGCAAATCTGTGGAGGGATGGAACCGTGGTGACTGCAATGAGCAGCCCGACCAGCACGGTGAACCCTGGGCAAGCTGTGCCGGAAGACCAGCTGCTGGAAGTGGCTGACATTGTGGTTCTGGTTGTGTATTTGTTATTTGTCTTGGCTGTCGGACTCTGGGTAAGTGCCCATCATTGCAGCCAGCTTTCACTGGGAGCAGGAATGGGGGCATGGATGACAGGTGCATTGAGTAGGGTAAGGAGGAGCATAAGCAGTGACGCGGCAAGCTGAGGAGGTTGCTGGCATGGACCAGGTACATAACAAGGAGTCCCCAGCTGCCCTCTGTCCCCAGCTCAGCAGGTTGAAGAGATGGGGGGAGGGATCTGTATGACAGCAGAGTGTTTCACCCAGTCCCCTAAGAGGCCGCTTGGGTGCAGCTTCCTCAACCTCAAGCGGTCACTCTGTCCCCTCCCACCACAGACTCTCCAGCAGCAGGCTCACCCAGGCGCAACAGGTGGCTGTCCCAGATGAAAGCTTCAGTCGGCCCAGCGCATCCAGGGCAAGTGGTTCTCATGGGCCATGGACTGAAAGTGGAAGGAAGCAGGTCAAGTGTAGACACACAGTGGGCACTGCACCATTGCCTGTGATTTGTTGGTGAAAGGCTCGGGGCACCCCACTGCTGATTGCACCTGTTGCTCTCTGGGTGGGGCTCACCCTGCAGGTAGAAGAAACCCCCTTGCACCCCCAGAGTGACCACCTCCCTCTTCAGCAGTGTGGGAGGTGCTGCTGCCAGTGACCATCTGGGAAATCCCCATCCAGTACTTCCTCTCTCTGCCACTCTTTGGACTCTAGTGTTCCTCTTACTGAGTCTCCTCCCACTACTAGTGTCCCTCCCTCAGTGGCTTCTCCCTCTGGAGCTCCTGCCTTTGCCTCTCTGCTCTTTAGACCTCCTAGCATTGGGCCTCCTCTCTCTGGAGCTCCCCGCCCCCCCCCCCGCCTTTTCTTCCCTCCCTCTGGACTACACTGGCCGCAATTCCCTGCATTGTACACTGGTGAGGTTTAGCTACCATGCAAACCCGGAACTGACAGGGGCACCAGAGCTCTTGTTCTCCCATTGGGGTATAAGTGCTGACAACTGTTTAAGATAACATTTGGATGAGGAAGCAGGATCTCGAGGGTAGTCGCTTCCCAGCTGGCCACCAGCCCAGAATCACCCTTGAGAACAATTCCTGATGACCCACTGCACCACCCATCCCCCCCCCCCCCCCCCCCTCAGGCAAGGAATGAGCCGACTCTTTCCCGATAGGGATGTCAAGTGGATCACTTGTGGGCACTGAGTGTTCTATAGATAGCTGCCACACGTTTCAAAGGAAGTTGAAAGCAGCTGCACCTGAAGATAAAGGGCTTTTGGCACCAAGGCCAAACCAGGGGAGTGTGAATAGTCAGACATGTATTACAAACATGCCAGGGATGATCCTTTGGATGAACATGTCTGGGCCAGAAGGTCTTTGAACTTTACCTCGAACTTTGATGTGGCAAGGAGCTGCACAAATCACTGGCAAGTTCTGAGAATCAGTCTAAGGTGAAGGGGAATATGTGGATCAATTTGTGACTGTAATCTTTCTATCCTATGTCTATATCAGTCTATGTACAGGACAAAGAGAAACACAGTGAAGGGCTACTTTCTAGCTGGGAAGGACATGGTGTGGTGGCCGGTGAGTATGGTGATCTGTGGCTTAATTGAATGACCATAGGTTATGATGCTGCGGGCTCTAAAACTGATGTCTCATCCATTTAGATTGGAGCCTCACTCTTTGCCAGTAATGTGGGAAGTGGACATTTCATTGGATTAGCTGGCACAGGTGCTGCCTCTGGGATTGCCGTCAGCGCATACGAGTTAAACGTGAGTTGCACTCTCACAATTTCTCTCGATGTGCGTTCGTGATGGTGGATCAGCTCACTGCGATTCTTCCGTCTCTCTCCAGGTTCTTGTCATTGGAGACAAAAACCGAAAATGCTGGAAAAACCAAGCATACCAGCAGAAAGACAGAGTTTAGGCTTTCAGGTCAATGACTGTTAATCAGACATGGAAAGTTGAGAAAATAAGTGCGTTTAATTTGCAGAGAAGGGGAGTGGGACCGAGAAATCCTGAGTGTTGTGGGATAAAGTGCGCACTAAACCTGTCAAGGTAACACTCTTTCCTCTCCACAGAGGTGGCTTTACATTTCTGTCTTGACTGCCAGTTTGCACTTACTTTTTATGACACAGAAGCAGATCATTAGATCCATTAGGTATATGCCATTTTCCAGCAGCGTTCCTCATCAATCCTAATCTCCCACCTATTTCCTGTTAACATAGAAACATAAAAACATAAAAAATACGTGCAGGAATAGGCCATTCGTCCCTTCGAGCCTGCACCGCCATTCAATATGATCATGGCTGATCATCCAACTCAGTATCCTGTACCTGCTTTCTCTCCATGCCCCCTGATCCCTTTAGCCACAAGGACCACATCTAACTCCCTCTTAACTATAGCCAATGAACTGGCCTCAACTACATTCTGTGGCAGAGAATTCCAGAGATTCACCACTCTGTAGAAAATGTTTTTCTCATCTCAGTCCTAAAAGATTTCCCCTTTATCCTTAAACTGTGACCCCTTGTTCTGGACTTCCCCAACATCGGGAACAACCTTCCTGCATCTAGCCTGTCCAACCCCTTAAGAATTTTGTAAGTTTCTATAAGATCCCCTCTCAATCTTCTAAATTCTAGCGAGTACAAGCCGAGTCTATCCAGTCTTTCTTCATATGAAAGTCCTGACATCCCTAACTCACTCTCTCTCATGTGCTCAACTCCTCACGGAGTCTCCTTCCTACTCATAGCATGTCTACAAAGTGGGGGAGGAAATAGGAGCTCCTGTGGAAAACCACATGTCATAGGGAGAACAAGCGACCTCCACATAGCCACCATCTGAGATTGGGATCGAACCTGGAACTCTGGAGACATGAAGCAGCTGCTCTACCCTTGCTCTCAAAGGCGACCATATTTACTGGCCACCACACCATGTCCTTCCCGCTGAGATTAATAATTGTTACTTTGACTCTTTTGGTCTCCACTTTATCGCAGACACTCGCTGTAGTCTCTCCTCTCTTCGCTGCACCTTAAAACGCTTGCTTTCTCACTTTTCCAATGTACGTAAAGCTTCATTGACTCAAAGTTTCCTGCTTCTCTCTACATAGATGCTCACTGACGTTCTGACTATTTCCAGTGTTTTCTCTTTTGATTGCAGCTAGAGCAATAAAGTTTATGTAACCAATTTAATGCTTCAAGGGGTAAATAATAAGTCCATGGATGTCTTGGGATTTTACCCCATTGTCAGGGGCAGGAAGGGGGGGGGGGGGATTGTGGGGAGGACAGTGATGCAGCTGAGGTGGTCCCTGGAAGGGACGGATAGTTATTGAGTGGTGCCGTGTTTGGGGGTGTTCGGTTACTGTGAAGGGAATGGAGGTGGAGGGGGCTGGTTGATTGCACTGACTCTCACTGCTGGCAACTTGCGCTGGTTCTGCTGCCGTTACCTCTCTGTACTTCTCTCTCCAGGGAATGGTCATTCTGATTCTGCTGGCTTGGTTTTTCCTTCCCATCTACATTGCAGCTGAGGTAATGTTTCCCATGTTTCGTCAACAAGTTAACCCTTACCGTCACCAGGAAATGTCCTGTTTACACCTGCCGTCACATTCCTCTCAATCCCATATCACCGCCCTCCAGCCCTCATCCTCCAACCTCTGAGCCAGCATGATAGTTCAACTGTGCAACAGTATGATGAACATATCTTCTCTCTGCAGGTCACCACAATGCCTGAATATCTACTAAAGCGATTTGGAGGTCGAAGGATCCGACTCTTTATTACAATTCTCTATTTGTTCATCTATATATTTACAAAGATATCAGTGAGTAAAGTATTTTGAAATGACCAATTTGAAGGCCCTGTGGGAAGGTGGCTCATTGAATGGGGGCAAAGCTGTTAAAAGCCACAGTGCCTCCCAAAGCAGGTCACTGTGACATGATGTCCCAGTGGAAATGAGTGAAGCTTGGTAGCTGCCGTGTGTGTACAGGGATCCCAGAAACAGGACTGTGACTTTGACCACATGACTTGTTTCAGCAGCATTAAGTATGTACCCAACACTGAAAACGGTAATTGCACTGATTTTATTCAACACAATGTCATGGGCTCATTTGTATTATCTAAGGCCTTTCATCTGTAAAATGGCTTTTGTTCACTAACACATGAAAATCTTCCAATTTTTTTGCATTTAAGTAATTGGTCTGGAACTGAAGTTCCAGCTTCTGACTCAGAAGAACATATCTCCAATGTTAGACTCCTATTTATTGTCTATAGATCTGCCTTTAGCATCATAAACCCATCCAAAATTAATCTCTAAACTCTCAGATCACGAGTTAACCCTCCAACCCCCCACCCCGTCACTGGATCCTTGATGTTCTGACCCACAGACAGCAATCAGTGAAGATGTGACAACGCATTCTCCATTATAATTTTCAACACCAGTACCGCAAGGATACATTCTCCGTCTCCCACTATACTCCCTATATACTCACAATTGTGTGGCCAGATTTGGCTCTAACTCCATCTACAGGTTTGCAGATGACAGCAGTGTAGTTGGCTGTATCATGAACAATGATGAGACGAAGTACAGGAAGTAGAGAACCTAGAAACATGATGTCAGGACAACAACCTCCCCCTCAATGAAGGAGCTAGTTATCGAAGCTTAACTTAAGGAAGCTCGGTTGAATGCCGGCCCCAATCAGCATCAATGGTGCTGAAGTGGAAATGGTTGAGAGCTTCAAGTATTACCAATGATCTGTCATGGACCAACCACATTGATGCGAGAGCCAGGAAGACACGCCAACGTTTCTACTTCCTCAGGTTGAGGTTTTTTGGCATGGCTCCAATGACTCTTACAGACTTCTACAGATGAACTACAGAAAGCATATTGTCGGGTTGCATTCCAACCTGGTTTGGAAACTGTTCTGCCCAGGACTGCAAGAAATAGCAAAGAGTTGTGGATGTAGCCCAGTCCATCACACGGACCAGACACCATTGACTCCATCTACACTTCATGCTGCCTTAGAAAAGCAGCCAACATAATCAAAGACGTCCCACCCTGGCCATTCCTTCTTCTCCCTGCTCCCATTAGGCAGATGATACAGAAGTATGAAAGCGTGCATCACCAGACTCAGGAATAGTTTCTTCCCTCTGTTTGCAAGCTTACGAATGTTCCTTCCATAAGCTAGGGTGCAAGGCAATTTACCTCTACCCCATTGTCAACATTGGACTCTGTCTCTGGAATTGTCGTGCTGTAATGCTGAAAACTATATTATTCGCTCCATAGATGCTGCTGCACCCGCTGAGTTTCTCCAGCAATTTTGTGTACCTTCGATCTTCCAGCATCTGCAGTTCCTTCTTGAACATTTAATAAAGTCCTTCAGGGTAGCCTGATCCAAAAGATTAAGATGCATGGGATTTGGTCATTTGGATTCCGAACTGGCTTACTCATAGAAGATAGAGGGTTGCAGTAGAAGGGTGTCATTCTAGTAAAGGTGTGTGACTAGTGGAGTCCTGCAAGGGCCTGTGCTGGGACTTCCATTGTTTCTGATATATGCATACAACATAAATATAGATAGTTTGATTAGTAAGTTTTCAGACTACGCCATAAATGGTGGAGTAGAGGACAGTGAGGAAGGCTGTCAGAGTATACAACGGGATATAGACCTGCCACACAAAAGGGGGGAGAAATGGCACTTGGGAGTTTAATCTGACCACGGTGAGGTGTTGAATTTTGGGAGGTCAAATGTAGGAGCAAATTATACAGTTAATGGCATGACCTTTAAGAACATTGATGTACAGAAGAATCTTGGGGTGCAAGTCCGTAGCTCCCAGAAAGTGGAAACGCAAGTAGAGTGCTAAAAAAGGCTTATGGTATGCTTGCCTTCACGGGCATTAAGTATCAGAGTCACAGGCTCATGTTGAAGTTTTATAGGACTTTTGTTGGGCCTCATTTCGATGTATTGTATGCAGTTATAGTCACTACAAGAAAGGACGTGGAGGCTTTGGAGATGGTGCATAAGACAAACTAGGATAATCGAAGGCTGAGAGGAGACCTGATAGAACTATAGAAAATTATGGGAGGCATAGATAGAATATGAAGTCAAAATCCTTTTCCAGATATGAAATGTCAAAGATGAGAGGGCATAGGTTTAAGGTGAAATGGGCAAAGTTTCAAAGAGAATGTATGAAGCAAGTTTTTTTTAACACAGATAGTGGTGGACACCTGGAACACACTGTCACAGGTGGTGGAGGCAGATACAATAGTGCTGTTTAAAGCTTTTGGATAGGCACAGATATGCAGGGAATAGAGGGATATGGATCCCATACCGGCAGAGAAGATTATTTTAACTTGGCATAATGTTCAGTGCAAACATCGTGGGGTGAAGGGCCTGTTTCCGTGCTGTACTGTTTAATGTACCTTTCTCTCTTCTCAAATGCTGCTTGATTCACTGAGCATCTTTTCATAAAAATGATGTATAACCCACATTACATTTAACCGTAACTCACAACGTGGGTGTGATTGTAGCTGGGTGTGGGATAATATACTGCTGATTGATGAATCTTGTGCTGATGTGTTATCCCAGGTAGATATCTATGCAGGAGCTATCTTTATACAACAAGCTCTCAAGTGGGATTTGTACATCGCCGTGGTTGGGTTATTGGCGATCACCACCCTCTACACTGTTGGAGGTAGGTTTGTGCCACTGGGGATATCTTTTCCTAGATGAGGGTGATGATGTTGCATGTCAAAACCATAGCATCCTGTTGCAGGTCTATAACTCAGGACCAGTACCACAATAGTTCAACTCCAACCTCTCCCAGTTGGCAACTTGTATTGTGTCAACAGCCACTATGTGCAGCACATTGATACATTGGTGAAGCTGCTGTCTCACAGCTCCTGCGACCCAGGTTAGAACTTGATCTTGGGTGTTGTCTGTGTGGAGCTTACACCTTCTCCCTATGGTTTCCCAGAGATGTATGGGTTGATCGTTTAATTGGCCATTGGTTCTAATGCTCTTAATATATATTGTATTGTAATTAATTTATTAGCCAAGTATGTAAACATACAAGGAATTTGATTTGCCAACAGTCGTACCAAAAAACCAACAAGACACACAACTACATAAAAGTTAACATTAACATCCACTACAGCGGCTCCCCACTTTCCTCACTGTGATGGAAGGCAATAAAGTCTTATCTTCTGTCATCCTTATTCTCCTGCGGACGGGGCAGTCGAACCATCTGCGATCGAAGCTCCCGTGTCGGGGTGAACGAAGCTCCCGCGATCGGGGCGGTGGAAGCACCTGCGGCTTGGAGCTTCCGAAGTTGGTCCCTAACCAAGGGACCGCGAGCTCCACGATGTTAAGTCCACAGGCTCCCCTGGTTGGATCTCCCGAGATCGATCCCTGGCAAAGGGATCGCAAGCTCCACGATGTTAAGTCTGCAGGCCCCCACGGTTGGAGCTCACGAAGTTGATCCCCAGCAAGAGGCCGCCAGCTCCACGATGTTAGGCCGCAGCACGGATGGAGATACGATACAGAAAAGTTGTATCTCCTTGGAGGATATGGTTTAAAACGTTTCCCCCCCCGTCCACCCTTTACATAATACAAAACTAAAGATACACTAAAACATCCATTTAACAACAGACTAAATACAACAAAAGAAGAAAAAGGACGAGACAGACTGTTGGCGAGGCTGCCATCGTACAGCCATGTAGATGAGTGGTAGAATCTAGGGGTGGATTGGGGGAGATGATAGAATGGGGGGAGAATAAAATGAGTTAGGGTAGAATTAGAATAATAATGAGTGTGTGATGGCCAGTGGGTCGAAGGGCCAGTTGCCGTGATGTTGCTCTCCATCACCCAATGACTAACGTTCCCTTTGGCTATGGCGAGTGATGTTTACACCATTGGGTAGAGGTTATTTCTGTATTTCTTTGGGCAGGTGGACTAGCAGCAGTGATATATACTGATGCACTCCAGACCATCATCATGCTGATTGGGGCTCTGATTCTCATGGGATACGGTGAGTGGAATTCAGCTGAACATTCAAAGCCATTTCCAAATCAAATTTAGACATCCTTTGAAGGGTTTTTCAGGACATGGGCATTGCAGGAGAGTATTATCACCCATCCCTAATTCCCTTCGAGGAGCCGTTGGTGAATCCTCTTCCTGGACCTGTAGTGCATCTGGTGTAGATGTTCCCAAAGTACTGTGGAAGAGAGAGTTTCAGTATCTACACCCAGTGATGGTGAAGGATCAGCAAAATATTTATGTGTCAGGATAGTTTGTGACTTGGAGGGGAACTTGCAGTAGTGTGTTTGGAGATGCTTTCAGAGTAATCAGAGTGACCGACTGTAGCGCATTTTGTAGATGGTGCACTCTGCATACAGAGTATACTAGCCTTACCAAATGAATTTAGAGTCTCCCTGAGAACACCAGAATGGGCATTGGTCAGGACCAATGATTGTGATGGGGCTTTAGTCCCATGTTGACTGATTGTGCCCTCATGGTGGGTGGGGGTGCCCATTGCTTACCCTTTCTCTAATCTGGTGTGCCCCACAATTCCACTCAGCATGGGTGCAGTGAACATATGCTCACATCCAATGATGTTTGTTACAGGGATGATCAGGAGGAGGAGGTGTTCTGCCTCAGCTTATTGGAAAGTTGCCTACCCTGCATTGTACTGGGCTTTCACAGGGCTGCTCCACACCAATGCGAGCTGTTTAGTTCAGCTATTTAATGCAGAATATTACAAGCACATTGTTTAGAGCAACAATTGGTTATGCTGTCGTATACCCTCGTATTGCTGCATTCAATGTTCACTTTTCTTGGTTTAGCTCCAAACTCAAGTTTGGAAATGCTGTCCGAATATAAAGAAGATGAGACCCCAGAACCAGTTCAAACTGTCCACTCTGCTATCTAGTTTTATAGTAAACCTTCTCTTTCTGTCCATCCAGCACATTAATCGATCCCCTCCCCCTCTGTTGTTCCAGATGTGAGTGAATCAGAATCCATCCCTTACCTGGGCAGATAATTCCGTCAACTCACAAGGCCCAACCTTTCTCAATATTTCAACCTAAATCTGTCATCATCTATTTCTCTTGGCTCCACGCCCCTTCCTCTGGAGAGGTAGTTTCCCACATTCACCCTTTCAAAGCCCTTCATGAGATATCCTCTTCATCTAAACTCCAAGGAACTTACTCAATCTCTCCTCATTGGAAAATCCATTATTTCTAGGAACCAGGCAAATAAACTTTCATCACTCCTTCTCGCAGGCAATCATCTCCTCTTTGTGGGTTCTCCAGGATTAGAGCAGAGAGCGGTGGTAGACCTGAGGCCTCGGTTCAGAGAATGAGGTCTAATTGGTTGTGGAACTAAAGCACACTCTTTGCAGGAAAAGCTGTAAAATAAAACATCAAAGAGAAGTTGATTATTTCATGAAGCAGTGTTGGATATGCAACTAAGTTTCTTCAAGCCCAGTGACATAGTTCTCTGTTCCACAGCTTTCAATGAAATTGGAGGTTACTCAGCACTGCAGGAGACATACTTCTATGCCATTCCAAGTGTTCGTGACCTCAACACCACCTGTGGCTATCCAAGAAAAGACGCTTTCCACATTTTCCGGGATCCTGTGACCTCTGACTTCCCTTGGCCGGGTGTACTGATTGGAATGACAATCCCTTCCATCTGGTATTGGTGCACAGACCAGGTATCACCTTCTGCTTTCTTATATTAATCCTGGTTAACTTTTTTCCCTTAACTTTGTTCCTTCCTGGTGTTTCCAAACTCTGTTGCTATTCCTGACATTACATTGGTTCCTCCATCCATACCTGCTGTGTATCATCAGTTCAACAAGGGATGAAGATGTAGATGAGCTTCCTGAGCCCCTCCCCCACGGCGGTCAGAATTGGCAGGCTCGTGTTCCCAGCATGTTGACACTTGTTGATCTTTTTCCATTGTCTCAAACATTAGGTCATTGTCCAGAGGTCCCTGTCTGCCAGGACACTCCTCCATGCCAAGGGTGGTTCCTTGTTTGCTGCCTATTTGAAAGTCTTGCCTGTCTTCGTAATGGTCCTCCCAGGCATGGTCAGCAGAGTGCTCTTTACAGGTAAGCGGGGAACCATTGGAGATTACCCAGGCGCCATGGTCCTGCAGCTCAGCAAGCTTTCACTCCCATTCTCATTCTTGTTTTAGATCAGGTGGCTTGTGCTGATGCTGAAACCTGCCGTAGGATCTGCGGTAACCCAGTTGGTTGCTCGGACATTGCCTACCCGAAGTTGGTAATGGAGTTAATGCCAGGAGGTACGTAGAACATGCAGCAGAGATCTAGGTCATTCGATCCTACCCAGCCACAGAACCATAATGTAATTGAGCACAGAAACAGTTCCTTCAGTCTATGCTGATCAACTGGCTTGCTGAACTAGTCTCATTTGCATGTATATGACCCACACCTATCTAAACATTTCCTATCCATGTATCTGTCCAAATTACTTTTAAACATTGTAATTGTACCTGCCTCTTGCACCACCTTCAACTGCTCATTCAATATACCCACCACCGTAAGTGAGAAAAACTTACCCTCAGATCCCCTTCAAGTCTTTCTCCTCCCACCTTAAACAAATGCCCTCTAGTTTTCGACTCCCCTACCTTTGGAAAATGACTGTGACCATTCACCCAATCTAGGTCCTTGTAATTTTACATACCTCAATGTCACCCCTCAGCTTTCATCATTCCTCAGAATAAGTCACAACTTATCCAGTCTCTCCTCATAGATGAAGCACTCCAGCCTTGGTAACATTCTTATGGATTTTTTCAGCACCCTCTCGAGCTTAATCATATCCTTCCTAGAGCCGAGCAAACAGTCTTTCTAATCCTTTCCCTCCCTCTTTGTTCTGATATTCCTCTAATTTGTCTGTCCCTCTCTTCCTGAAACCATTTCCATGATCATTATACCATTTGCCAGGAGTTGGGATTTATTGCAACATCTAGGTCTGAGCAGTTTCTTCACATCCAATGGTGCCAAAGCATTGGCACACAAGCCCATGACCATGTGTAACCATCAAACAGCCTCCGAGGAGCAGCCAATACTGTGCTGTGCACAGGGGGATGTGGAGATAGTGAAGTAAGATTGACTGATTCCCAGGGAATAAGCCAGAGGTGGAGGTGGTGGGTGGGCAGTGCTCACTGGGTTAGTTCGACATGAGAACGTGCTATCAGTCTTGCTACAACTCAGGAACCTGGTTTAACCTTTTCTGATTTGCACTCTTCCACTGCAGGACTACGTGGCCTGATGATGTCAGTCATGATTGCTGCTCTCATGTCCTCACTCACTTCAATCTTCAACAGCGCGAGCACTTTATTTACAATGGATATCTGGCATCACCTCCGGCCCCTCTGCTCCGAGTGGGAGCTCATGGTTGTTGGCAGGTAGGAAAATGAAGAGTTGCTGGGAGACAGATATTTAGTCCATGAACAAAGGGCATAACCCTGAACCTCTTCTGTGATTCTAATCAATACACAGAAATACTAAGAGGCTCAGTCTGATGAAGGGTCTTGACCTGAAACCTCACGTATTCCTTTTCTTCAGAGATGTTTCCTGACCCGTTGAGTTAGTCTATCTTCTCTACTCAATCCCCTGTCTGGTGAAAGCTAATGTGTCAAAACCTTCCTGACTAAGTTACCTACTTGTGATGCCACTTTCAAGGCATCTAGATCCATCTGCTTTACAACATTCCCCAGAGCTCTGCCAGGAGGTCCTGCCCTGGTTAGACTCACATTTATCTGCATTAAACTCCATTAACGGTTTGCTCAGCCCACATGCCCAACTGTTCAAGCAGCAGGATCTGGATCGTTTGGCCAGGTGGGCGGAAGAATGGTTGATGGAGTTTAATACAGTGAAGTGTGAGGTGTTGCATTTTGGGATGTCGAACAAGGGCAGGTCCTACACAGTAAATGGTAGGCCTCTGGGTAGTGTTGTAGAGCAGAGGGATCTAGGAGTACAGGTGCATGGTTCTTTCGATCGAGTCACAGGTAATAAGGTGGTCAAAAAGGCTTTTGGCACTTTGGCCTTCATCAGTCAGTGTATTGAGTATAGAAGTTGGGAGGTCATGTTGCAATTGCATGAGACGTTGGTGAAGACGAAGCAAGTTCCAGTGACGTCAGTGAGTTCGCGGAAGCAGTCACGGACTTCATCGCAACAGTAACCGACAACATCGTCCCCACGGTAAGGGTAAGCACCTTTCCGAACCAAAAACCGTGGGTAGACAGGTCTGTTCGTGTGGCCCTGAATGCTCGCACCGCTGCCTACAACTCGGGCCTGGCATCAGGAAACATGGACGTCTACAAGGCAGAGTCCTACCGACTGTGAAGGGCGGTGAAGGACGCAAAGAGAAGGTACAGAGACAAGATGGAGTTACACATGAAGCAGCAGGACACCAGAAGCCTGTGGCAGGGGCTACGGATTGTAACCAACTACCGGAGCACCCCTCCCTCATCCGCAAGTGCCGGCACCTCTCTAGCTGATGACCTGAACTACTATTATGCTCGTTTTGAGAGGGGCAACACCACTCCAGGTCTGCCGACTATCGACAATACCGCCAGCGGGCTGGCTACCGAAGCTGAAGGGAGGATGTGCACACATTCTCGCTGTCTGACGTGAGGAGGGCTCTGACATGGGTGAACACGAGAAAAGCTGCAGGCCCCGATGGCATCTCGGGGCGAGTACTCAAGTCCTGTGCTACGCAGCTAGCTCCAGTGCTCACTACATTATTCAACCTCTCCCTGGACAAGTCCGTGATCCCTGCCTGCTTCAAAAAATCCATCATTGTACCGGTACCAAAAAATGCCTCCCCAGCCTGTCTGAATGACTACCGTCCGTTGGCCCTTACCTCGGTAGTCATGAAATGCTTTGAGAGGCTGGTGAAGAAACACATCTGCGCCTTCCTCCCTCGGAACATGGACCCGTTGCAGTTCGCATACCGTCCGAACAGGTCCACGGACGATGCGGTCTCCCAGGTCTTGCACACCACTCTCTCCCATCTGGACAGCCAGAAGGGGGGCTACGTGAGGATGCTGTTCATAGACTACAGTTCAGCCTTCAACACGATAGTCCCCACCAGACTGGCCGGGAAGCTAATGGAATTGGGGCTCAACACCTCCCTGTGTGCCTGGGTCCTGGACTTTCTCACTGCCAGGCCCCAGGTAGTCAAGATGGGAGGGAATACATCGAAGTCCCTCACCCTGAGCACAGGATCGCCCCAGGGTTGCGTCCTCAGCCCCCAATTGTACTCCCTGTACACACATGACTGTGTGGCTAGGTTCAGCTCCAACTCATTAATTAAGTTTGCTGATGACACTGTGGTGGTGGGCCTGATCTCAGACAACGACGAGAAGGCCTACCGGGAGGAGGTGGCTGATCTAGCACTCTGGTGCCAGGATAACAGCCTCCTCTTGAACATCAAAAAAACGAAGGAGCTGATCATGGACTTTAGGAGGGCACATCATCCGAGGACGTACACTCCATTGAGGATAAATGAGGATCCTGTGGATAGGGTGAACTGTTTTAAATATCTGGGACTCCACATCTCCGAGGATATGACATGGGCATCACACGCCTCAGCACTCGTGAGTAAGGCAAGGCAGCGCCTTTACCACCTCAGGCAATTGAGGAAATTCAGAGTGTCTCCGAGGATCCTCCAGTGGTTCTACGCAGCGGCGGTGGAAAACATCTTGTCCGGGAACATTACCATGTGGTTTGGGAATTGCTCTGCCAAGGACAAGAAGGCTCTGCAGAGAGTAGTGCGTTCGGCCGAACGCACTATGGGAACTTCACTTGCCCCCCTGCAGGAACTATACATCAGGAGGTGCAACTCCAGAGCCAACAATATCATGAGAGACCCCTTCCACCCCTGCAACTGTTCCAGCTGCTACAGTCAGGCAAAGGCCTCCGTTGCCATGCAGTGAGAACGGAGAGGTTGAGAAGGAGTTTCTTCCCAGAGGCCATTCGGACTGTAAACGCCTATCTCACCAGGGACTAACTCTACTGAACGTTTTTCCTACCATTATTTATTATGTAAAAGAATATGTGTGTTATGGATGTGTTTATAGTTTGTTTGGTTGTTTGTCTTTTGCACAAAAGTCCGCGATCATTGGCACTTTCATTTCACTGCACATCTCGTATGTGTATATGACAAATAAACTTGACTTGACTTGGCTTGACTTCAGACAGCATTTAGAATATTGTTTCAGTTCTGGCCCAATGTTATAGGAAAGATATTGTCAAGCTTGAAAGGGTTGAGGAAAGATTTACGAGGATGTTGCCAGGACTAGAGTGTGTGAGCTATAGGGAGAGGTTGAGGTCTCTATTCCAAGGAGCGCAGGAGGAGAAGGGGTGATCTTATAGAGGTGTATACGATCATGAGAGGAATAGATCGGGTAGATGCATGGAGTCATTTGCCCAGAGTATGAGAATCGAGGACCAGAGGACATAGGTTCAAGTTGAAGGGAAAAAGATTTAATAGGAAACCGAGAGATAACTTTTTCACACAAAGTGTGGTGGGTGTATGGAACAAAATGCCAGAGGAGGTAGTTGAGGCTGGGACTATCCCATCGTTTAAGAAACAGTTAAACAGGTACATGGATAGGACAGGTTTGGAGGGATATGGACCAAGTGCAGGCAAGTGGGACAAAGTCAGCATGGATTTATGAAAGGTAAATCATGTCTGACGAATCTTATAGAAGTTTTCGAGGATGTAACTAGTAGAGTGGATAAGGGAGAACCAGTGGATGTGTTATATCTGGACTTTCAGGAGGCTTTCGACAAGGTCCCACATAAGAGATTAGTATACAAACTTAAAGCACACGGTATTGGCGGTTCAGTATTGATGTGGTTAGAAATCTGGCTGGCAGACAGGAAGCAAAGAGTAGGAGTAAACGGGTCCTTTTCACAATGGCAGGCAGTGACTAGTGGGGTACCGCAAGGCTCAGTGCTGGGACCCCAGCTATTTTCAATATATTTTAATGATTTGGATGAGGGAATTGAATGCAACATCTCCAAGTTTGCAGATGACACAAAGCTGGGAGGCAGCGTTAGCTGTGAGGAAGATGCTAGGAGGCTGCAAGGTGACTTGGATAGGCTGGGTGAGTGGGCAAATGCATGGCAGATGCAGTATAATGTGGATAAATGTGAGGTTAAAAGGGGAGATGCAACGAGACCGGGGTGTCAGGTTTCAGGACTGTCATGAATATAAGCCAGGCTCCAGTGTACTAATGTTCACATTGCTTTTGACTGCACTGTAGGGTGTTTGTGCTGGCTCTGGTGGTGCTGTCTGTCCTCTGGATTCCTCTAGTGCAAATGAGCCAAGGTGGCCAGCTCTTCATGTACATCCAGTCCATCAGTTCCTACCTGCAGCCTCCGGTGGCAGTGATCTTCATTGCAGGATGCTTCTGGAGACGGACAAATGAGATGGTGTGTGTTTATTTTATCTTCAGTTGTTATTATTTGTTAGATTGAAAATGTCAGCAATGTATCGAGTATTGGTCCTCTGGAAGGCCTGGTCCTCTGGGAGGGATGGAGAGAGCCTGAGCAGACTCATGGTCAACTCTTGCACTCCCTCTGTGGATAGAGCAGGGTCAACACTGGTATATGTCCTGCCCAAATTCTTGATTGCACAGTCCTGAGGACTGAATATGTTCTCATAATCTGGGCACTTAACAGATTGTCTATACCCACATAAAGCTCCAGTCTAATTCCAGCAAGCATAAGTTCATGTCA
Organism: Leucoraja erinaceus; assembly: GCF_028641065.1. Classification (NCBI taxonomy): domain Eukaryota; kingdom Metazoa; phylum Chordata; class Chondrichthyes; order Rajiformes; family Rajidae; genus Leucoraja; species Leucoraja erinaceus. The sequence continues at coordinate 17,748,299 of NC_073396.1, forward strand.
TAGGAGCAGATTCAGCCCATCGAGTCTACTCCGCTATTCAATCATGGCTGATCTGTCTTTCCCACTCAACCCCATTATCCTCCCTTTTCGAACCCTTGACACCATTGCCAATCAAGAATCTGTCAATCTCTGCTTTAAAAATATCCAATAACATGGCCTCCACAGCCTTCTGTAGCAATGAATTCCACCGATTCACTACTCTCTGACTAAATAATTTCTTCCTCATTTCCTTTTAAAATGTACATCCTTTTATTCCGAGGCTACATCCTCTCTGCATCCACTCTGTCCAGGCCTTTCACTATTTGGTACGTTTCAATGAGGACCCCCCTCATCCTTCTGAACTCCAGCGTCAGTGGGATACAGGCCCAGTGCCATCAAATACTCATCATATGTTAACCCAATCATTCCTGAAACCATCCTCGTAAACCATCCTCTGGACCCTATCCAATGCCACCTCATCTTTCCTCAGATATGGTACCCAAAACTGCTCACAATACTTCAAACGCAGTATGGCCAGTGCCTTATAAAGCCTCAGCATTATATCCCTGTTTTTATTTTATCTTCTAGACCTTCCCAATTAAATGCTAACGTTGCATTTGCCTTCCTTACTATTGATTCAACTAGTGAATTAACTTTTATGAGTCCTGCACCAGCACTCCCAAATCCCATTGCAGCTTCGATTTCTGAATCCTCTCCCCATTTAGAAAATAGTCTACACCTTTATTCCTACTACCAAAATGCATGGCTGCACACTTTGCTACACTATCATCCATCTGCCACTTCTCTGCCCACTCTCCCAACCTGTCCAAGTTCTTCTGCAGAGTCCTTGGTTTCTCTACACTATCTGCTCCTCCAACTATCTTCGTATCATCCGCCATCTAGACCACCAAGCCTTAAATTTCCTCTTCCAAATCATTGATATACAACATGAAGAGTAGTGGCCTGAGCACTGACCCCTGCGGAACACAGCTAGTCACAGGCAGCCAACTACAAAAATCCCCCTTCATTCCCAATCTTTGTCTTCTGCCATTCAGCCAGCTTTCTGGTATCTTCCCTCTAATACCATGGGCTCTCATCTTCTTTAGCAGCCTCACATGCAGTATCTGTTCAGGATGTGGAATAATACTTAGGAAGATGATATCCATTGCCACATAGAACATAGACATATGTGACGTCTCTATCGATATTCCTGATACCAATCACCTTCGGCATGAATGTCCAGTCCTTCTCTACCTTCAGCATCTCCAACCTATACTGGGTGGCAGAGGGACACTTCAATTCTTCTTTAGCCAGAGGCCCAAGTAATCATCCCTCCATTTCCTGTAACCATTGTCTTTCGTCTGCTTGACCAACTTCTCCTCACTTTTTCCCGATCACAAGTGTAGCTATGGAAACACACATCGGCCCAAATTTTCCCTGTTTCTTTCTGCGGACCATGCAATATCATTGTTTCAGTCCTATACAAACCCTCTTTCTCACCACTTTATCTGCCACACTGATGACTGTATTGGAGCTGCTTCCTGCTCCCATACAGAATTTCAGTTTCATTGTCTTTGCTGCCTGTTTCTATCCTGCTCACATGGTGAACAGATGGATCTTTCCTTCTTAACTTCTCCATCACTGTTTTGGGGATAAATGTTATCTACTAACTTTCAATGCAGGCCCATACATTTCCACAGCCACCTTGACCGTTATCCTCCCTCCCTCCCTTCAGTCTCCCAGTTTCTCATGTTTCCTTGTATCTGTTCTGACGATGGGACTTTCTAGATCACTATCTATGAGATATTATTTTCCCCTTAATCAAGTCTTTCACAGTCAGGATGCTCGCATGCCATGTTAATCTAATCTCTCAAACTTCCATCCAAACCACAAGGATGACCCTGTTACCACTCCTCTTAATTGTTCATCACAACCCCATGCACTCTGGCTGTCCTTTTATACTGTTTCACTTGAGGTTCCGGTTGAGTTGGAGGAACAACATCATATCTTCCAACTGAGAGCATCGTAGCCCTCAGAACATTAAACTTTGCAATTTCAGATAACCAGTCTTTCCAGTTTGTATCATATCTGACCAGTTGTGGTGAAAAGTTATCAATCTATAATGTTAACTCCATGGATGTTGGCTGACGCTGACTATTTCCAGACCTCTCTATTTTAATTTCAGACTTTGCAACATCTCCAATTTCTTTGCTTAAGGATTCTTCGCGAGTAGATTTGTGATAAGCTCCTGCGAATTCTGTAACAAACAGTAGTGTCCAGGAGATTTGGGCCTTTTTATGTTGTTGCAGTTTGCTTTACCTTATTATTTTGTTCATGCTTTAGATGAGGTCCAAACTGTGACAATGCAAATGAGAGAAACTGACCATTGATCTTGTAATGAGGATCAGGTGAAGGAAGTGCTGAGATTGAGAAACATGTGAGTGAACATGACCCATGCCATGCACATGTGAGAACTAGTAGGCAAAAGTTAACGTGAGTTCTGTCATCTCCTTGGTGCTCAAACTTGAATTTGAATTGATAGCATTTTATTAGTCAAATATGTATACATATAAGGAATTTGCCTTGGGGCTCTGCTCGCAAGTAACAACACGACAGAGTAGACAATTAAAAATAAAACATTATAATTTAAACATGTGAAGAATGAAATAAAATACCAGAGCATTAAACTTCCACTCAGCTTATTGTTACTGTAAGGTTGTAATATAAGGAGTGTGAGTCCTGATCTTTCACTGCGACCCCCACACAAAGTAACGAGATAATCTATTTCAGTGAACAATGGAAACCTCCTCTGCTCTCTCCTGTGATAGTGGAGCACACCTGCTGGTCTGTACTGGAACACACTGGGCTGAAGAGTTGTGTTCCAGGCACTGGAGTGTGGCTTGAAGCTGCAGCCCATTGATGTGAGCAGCACACACCAAGCCCTGGCTCAGTGCATCTCAGACTTCTGCATTATTCGGCCAATTTAATTTTGTGTTTGTGATGTTTGCAAATGATCCTGCAGAGGAGGAGCGTGTGAGTATTTCACTCAATATCCACTCGTTTGTCTCCCTTTTCTGTGCACAGGGTGCATTCTGGGGCCTCCTCCTGGGGGTCCTGATCGGCTGCTGTCGAATGGTTCTGGATTTTATTTACCCTGAGCCTCTGTGTGGTCAGCTGGACAACCGGCCACTGATCACCAAACACGTTCACTACCTCCACTTCTCCATCCTTCTCTCTGTCTTCACACTGATCATGGTGGTGGCCATCAGTCTCAGCACCAAGCCTCCGCACCCTGAGCAGGTAAGGAATTCATATTTACAGTTGTGGGCTTTGCAGGCTGAGCCCTAATTACCCTTGAGAAGGTGGTAGTGAGATGTCTTTTTGAACTGCTGCCATTATTGAGTTGGGGATATACCCAGAATGGTGTTAGGAAAGGAGTTCCAGGATTTTGACACAGTGATGTTGAAGAAATGGTGATACGTTTTCAAATCAAGATGGTATGTAGCTTGGAGGTCAACTTCGAGATGGTGGTGTGCCATGTTTTTGCTGCGCACCACCATCTGATTAGTAGAGGTCATGGGTTTGGAAGGTGCTGTCGAAGGAGTGTTGCTGAGTTTAGTTTATTATAGACATGCAGCATGGAAACATCTTAAAGGTATGTTCAATCATGTATTGTCTTTCTGCTGACTGGTTAGCATGCAACAAAAAGCTTTTAACTATACCTCAGCGCACATGACAAATAAACTAAACTGAACTGTACTAAAGGAAAAAAATGAGAATGGGAGAGTGGGAGGTAAATGTGTGGATAGTTTAGAGTCTAACACAGGTAAGTTCCAGTTCATTTTTCATTGAACATAGGATACAGCAACATAGGAACAGGCCATTCAATGCACAATGTTAATGCCTACCACAATGCCACTTTAAACCGCACATCTGTATAAGAGTTTCTGGAGCTCCATGTACATCCTTTCTGATTCTGAAATCAAAGAGTGCTACAGGGGGGGTTATGCCCAGCTGTCCACCCTGGGGAATGGGGTGAGGAGGTGAGTGGGAATGACTCGCACAGATTGCAATCATGCACATATTGCATCTGACCACTAATGCATTCCTTTAACATTGATATGCTATGGTGAGCTCGAATCATTATACAATTATACAATTTATTTATTGTCATTTGAACCTCAAATTAAGTTCAAACAAAATTTGGTTTCCACAGTCATACAACAAGAAAAGAACCAAGACACACAACCAACACAATTTACACAAACAGCCATCACAGTGAATCTCCTCCTCACTGTGATGGAAGGCAAAGTCTTGTCTCTCCCCTTTGTTTCATTCTTCTCCAGATGTTAAAGCCCCCAGCGGGTGATGGCAAGTCCCGTGGCCTTTAAGGCCGCACCGGGCGATGTAAGGCCCCGCTCCAGGTCTTGATGTTGGGGCCCCCGGCAGGCGATGGCAAGTCCCGTGCCGGGCGATGTAAGTCCCCGCTCTGGGTCATTTTCAACCCCGCAACTCGGGCAGGAGAAGTTGCCGTTGCGGGAGCTCCAAAAAACGGTCTCCCACCAGGGACCCGCGAGCTCCCGATGTCACCGTCCACCGGACCTGCGGCTGGAGCCTCCGAGCTCCGGAGTCGGGTCGCAGCCGCGCGCCACCACAGCTCTCCACGCTCAGAAGCCAGCCAGCCCCACGATAGTAAGTCCGCAGGCTCCGCGACTGGAGCCCCCAGATCGTTCCAGTTGGAGGCCGCTCCACGGTGCTAGGCCCCAATGACAACAGAGAACCGACAGGGAAAATGTCGGGTCACCCCCGTACAGGGAAGAGATTTAAAAACAATATAAAAACCGCAACAAACTATACATTCAACAGGACAAAAATATAAAAAAAGACAGACGGACTGCAGGGGCCGCTGCAAATATCAGTCGCGCCGCCTCCCACACCATGTTTAATATCATTGTCTATTGTGTCATAACCGCTCCTCCTTAATTTTACAGATTAAACGCTTGACCTGGTTCACCCATTCTGACAAAGTCAACTCTGTGGCAAGCCAGGCCGAAGCAGGTAAGCCAGAGGTTGAGGGATACACAGGTCTGAACTAAGCACCTTGATAATGGTCAACAGTCCACCATGACAGTTGAACTGGTATGCACAAAGGCCTTACAACTGCAACTGAGCTGACCCATGAGACAGCTGAAGACCAGTTTCATGTCACACTGAAAGTTCTCACTTATGCAGTTGTGAGCAGGTAGGTTGTAGATGGAGGAAAGGAGGTCACACTACTGTCCTTTGGAAAATTTCTTGAAGCCTCTTCTTTGAACAACGCTTCCAAGCTTTCCCACTCCCCTGGGAGATGAAGGAAGAAAATGATTTTGTTCCTCTCATCTATATTTCAGTAACACTGAATCACTGGTGAGGCCAATGTTTATTGCTCAATGGTCAATTTCTTTAATTTTCCATCAGTAATTGCCATTGAGAAGGTGGGAGAGTTACCAATGTGAATCCCTGCAGATCTTCTGGTAAAGGTGCTCCCATAGTGCTGTTGGGAACGGAGTTCAAGGAATTGGAAATGGCTATGGTGAAGCACTGGCGATATAATTCCCATTTTGTGACTTGAAGGGGAACCTGAATGTGGTGGTGTTTCCATGCCCCAGCAACCCTTGCCCTTCTTCGTGGTAGTGATTGTGGGTTTGGAAAATGCGGCTGGAATAGCCTGGGTGAGTAACTGTAGTGTATTTGGAGATGGTGCACCTGTGTAAAAGAGGTAGGAGGATGAATCTTTATAGTGGTTAATGGGTGCCAATCAAATGGGCTGTTTTATCCTGGATGGTGTCAAGCTTCTTGGAGATTTCTGAGGCTACCCTCATAAAGTAGCTCTTGGCTTATACATTGCAAATGGTGACAATGCCTCGGATGTCAGGAGGTGAGTTACCCGTTCCAGAATACTAAGCCTCTGACCTGCTCTTGAAGCCACATCTTTTATGTGCTCGTTCAGTTGAGTCTTTGATCAATGATATTGGATATTGATGGTGGGAGAAAGAGCAAGGTCCAGGTAGATAACTAACCTCTCTCCTGTTGGAGGTGTTCATCTTCTGGCACTGATGTGCTGTGAGTATAACTTGCCACTTTATAGCTAGTGCTAGTACAGGCACGAACTGGTTTGTTTGCTATGTGGTAAATGAAATTGACCATTGAGCAATAATTAGCAAATATTCCCGGTTCTGACGATGAAAGAAAGGTCATCGATGAAGTAGCTGATGTTGGACCAGGGATATAGCCTTAGAACCCGTGCAGTGACGTCCTTGGGCTGGGAAGATTGACATTGGACAAACACAATTAACATCATTTGTGTCTGACTCCATCGCTGGGAGTGTTGACCCATCAATGCCCTCTGGCTTCGGTTTTCCCAGGGTTCCTTCATGCCAAAGTAAGCCAAACATCTGCCCTGTGTGTCCAGAAATCGTCCTCACTCACCCATGGAGTTCAGCATTTTGATTCATGACCAATGTTCTGATCAGGTCTAGAGCTCGGTAGTCCAGGTAAAACCCAAACTGGGCATCGGGGAGTCAGTCACTGATGATAAATGCCACTTCATAACACTGGTAACGATTGCTTTTATCACATTGTTGATGATTGACATTCGTTTACTTTAGCTTAGTTTAGTTTAGTTAGAGATACAGCGTGGAAAACAGACCCTTCAGCCCACAAGTCCATGCTGACCATCGAGCACCCACAAACTAGTTCTATGTCCTACATACTAAGGGCATTTTACAGCAGTCAATTAACCTGCAAATATGCATCTCTTAGGGATGTGGGAGGAAATCAGAATACCTGGAAAAATCCCACACCGTCCAAGGGAGAACATACAAACTCCGCAGGATAGCACACGTAGTCAGGATTGGACCTAGGTATCTGGCGCTGAGTGGGAGCAGCTCTACAGTGTTGGCCAGATTGATTGTGCAGTACTTTGTCCTGCTTTTTAAAAAAAGGACCAAAAGGCCTTTGACTTTTGCACTTTCATGGTCCATCTACAATTCACGCAGCTCGGCAAGGCCACCAGCAATAATCAAAGACCTGTCTCATCCTGGTCACTCCCTCTTCTCCCCTCTCACATTGGGCAAGTGGTACAGAAGTTTGAAAATGCATACTTCCAGATTCAGGGACAGTTTCTTTCCAGCTGTTATCAGGCAACTGAACCACCCTCTCACTAGCTAGAGTGCAACCTTAACCTCCCTTTTACCTCATTGTTGATCTTTGAACTATCTTTAAATGGACTTTATTGAACACTATCTTACACTAATAGTTATACCCTTTAACTTGCATCTGTACACTGGATGTCTTGATTGTATTCATGCAAGGTCTTTTCGCTGACCGGATAGAACGCAACAAAAAGCTTATAACCGTACCACGGTACATGCGACAATAATAAACTAAACTAGTTTACTTAGAATAACTGATAATTTTTTATTTATATACGTAATGTTTTGCATCTAATGTTCCTGTAAAGCTGCAACAAGTAAGATTTTATTGTTGCAATTCATATCCAATGCATCTGACAACTAAACACTCTATTGTCTATTGTCCTATTGTTTGTCGTCTATTGTCTTGGATGTTCTTGAAAAGAGATGGATTATTTAGCCAGATTGGGTTGCAGGCATTGCATGTTACTAGAACATTTTCATAATAATTAACAGAATATTTCCTACACCAGATTTACCAATACCTGGTGTGAGACGATCTGATCAAAAAAACCAAGAGGAAATCAGCAATACAAATGACATCACTGTCATGACAGGTAGGAATCTTCCCCTCAAATTGCTTTAGCTTGTAATTAGCTTGAAACGGGATTGACAACTAATGCGACAGGATCTGCAGGGATCTGTTTGTTGTGATATATGTAAACGACCACTATGCAAATGTAAATGGGCTGGTTAGCATGTTTTGCAGTTTACAGCAAAATTGATGGAAGGTTGTCAATGTGTACAAGGGATATAGATCTGCTATGGAAATGAGCATAGAAATGGCAGATGGAGTTTAATCTGGCAAGTGTGAGATGTTGGACTTTGAGAGGTCGAATGTAAGGGGAGTGTATATAATTAATGGCAAGGATGTACAGAGGGATCTTGGAGTCCAAATCCAAAGCTCCCTGCCAACACAAGTAGATAGAGTGGTAAATAAGGCTTATGGTATACGTGCCTTCATTAGTCAGGGCTTGAGTCAGGAAGTCATGTGGCAGCTTTATAGGACTTTGGTTAGGAAACATTTGCAGTATTGTGTGCAGTTCTGATCATCCCATTACAGGGAGGATTTGGAGAGAGTGCTTTAGAGGTTCACCCAAATGCTGCCTGAGTTAGTGGATATCAGCTATAAGGGGAGGTTGGACCAACTTGGATTGTTTTCCCTGGAACATCAGAGGCTGAGGGGAGGCTTGACAGAAGTATATAAAATTATAGTCATACAGCACAGAAACTGGCCGTTTGGCCCAACTTGCCCATGCTGGCCAAGCTGCCCCATCTAAACTAGTCACACCTACCCGTGTTTGGCCCATATTCCTATAAACCTTTCCTATCCATGTACCTATCCAAATGCCTTTTAAAAGTGGTTATAACATCTGCCTCAATTACCTTCTCTGGCAGCTCATTCCATATATCCACCACCCTGTGTGAAAAAGTTGCCCCTTAGATTCCCATGAAACCTTTCCCCTCTCACCGTAAACCTATATCCTCTAGTTCTCCAAATGAGAGACATAGGTAAGGTACACGGTCAGAACCTTTTTTCCAGGGTGGAAATGCCATTGACATTCAATGGCATTTCCACCCTGACTGAGGATGTAACTTTAAATTGACAGGGGCAATGGTGAAAGGAGATGTGTGGTATGTTTTTTACAGAGAATGTTGGGTGACTGGAACATACTGCCAGGGGTGGTGGTGGAGGCAGATGCTATGGTGGGGATTTTGTACAATGTGTTGGTTGTGTGTCTTGGTTCTTTTCTTGTTGTATGACTGCAGAAACCACATTTTGTTTGAACTTCATTTGAGGTTCAAATGACAATAAATAAATTGTATTGTATACAGTACATGGATATGCAGGGAACAGAGTGATATGGATCATGTGCAGGCAGAGAAGATTAGTTTAACTTGGCATCATGTTTGGCGTGGCGTGGGCATTGTTGGCTGAAAGGCCTGTTCTTGTGCTGTACTGTTCCATGTTCTATGTAACATATTTCACACTTATCCAGAACAACTTGAAGAAGATAAGGCTAATTCAGTGGAAATCATTAACTTGAGCCATATCCATATTTCAGTTGGTAAGGAATAGTTTGTGATGACATTTTCATATTAAAAGATAAGGCACTAATAATGTCTAATCAATTTCTACGTTTTTGTAGTGTGAAACGTGCTCCTAAAATTCTAGCTCACTTTTAGCCTGGGTTAAGGGTAGGATTAGTGTGGGTGAATTTCAGGGTATTGTACTTTGGGTTACAATTCCCCCAGCTCTCTTGGATTGTGGGATACATGTCAGCCCCAAGTTACAACAGGATTTCCTTCCCGACCAGTTAATGTCAGAAATGTGGCCGCTCGGCAATGTATCCTACATGGTAACATCGGCCAACCAAGAACGTTAGTTAAACCAGGGAGTTTAATTCAACCGTTCAGATACTGCCGCAAACCGAGTTCACATACAACAGAAGATGATATAATAGAACATCCCTGCTGCAGCCACCAAATCCATCCTGAGACTCCCAAATGCTCATTTGTATGTGTAGGCTGTGCACAAGTCCATCATTGGTAACCTGGGGAGGACCTGTAGTGGGATTCTCTGAATTTACGTTTGCAGTATATTAGCGAGCAGGATGTTAAAGGTACATCTGCTGCAGGTGCAAAAGGCTTTCACCAAAGAAAGAGTGAGACTGTTTATTCTACTCCACATTAAATCTTCATCACATGGGTCACATAGGATCAAGGTGAGGATTGTACTCTGGAAGGATCTCCTCTTCTGAAGTGACAATGGAGGACACTTTGTCACCTAATGCACTGTGAATAAAACTCACTATTTGGAATACAAACAATTCCTAAGGGTGTTCAAGTTGTCCATATGGTCAGTCGCCAAGCAGGAGACTGTATTCTTCACAGGACTGATGCACTTTCAAAGGTTTCAAAGGTATTTTATTGTCACATGTACCAAATAAGGTAGAGTGATATGCGAATTTCCATACAGCCATACGAAAAAAAAGCAACAAGACACACAAACACATAGAAGTTGACATAAACATCCACCACAACAGATTCCCCACATTCCTCACTGTGATGGAAAGCAAAAAAGTCCAATCTTCTTCCCCTTTATTTCTCCCACGGTCGGGGCAGTCGAACCATCCGTTGGGGCGATCGTAGCTCTTGCAGCTGGCGTTTGAAGCTCCCGCGTCGGGCCGATCGAAACCCTCCCATCGGGGCAGTCGAAAACTCCCGCGGCTTGGAGTTCCCGATGTCGGTCAGACCAGAGACCGCGGGCTCAGTGACGTTATGTCCGCAAGCACCCACGGTTGGAGCTTGCAATGGTAAGTCTGTAGGCACCCGTGGTGGAGCTCTCAAACATTGGTCTCCAGCAAAGTCCACCAACTCCTTGATGTTAGGCCACAGTGCGGACGGAGATATGATATGGAAAAAAATGCATCTCCGTCGAGGTAAGAGATTAGAAAAAAAGTTTCTCCCACCGCCCCCTACATAAAACAAGCTAAAGAACACTAAAAACATAATTTAACACATACTATTTAAACATAAAGAAGGAAAGGACAGACAGACTGTTGGCGAGGCAGCCATTGTTTGCGCCACCCAGTGGAAATCAACTGACCATTCAAAACTTAGTCTAAATAAAGTCCGAAATGCTGGAAGAGCTCAGCCAGGTGAAAAGGATCTGTGGCCAAAGAAATCAGTTAATGATTCAGGTTTCAGAACTAAGAAAATAAGTTAGTCTAACAGAGAAGGGAGGTGGGTGGACACAGGGAATGCCAGGAATGCCAGGCTATTTAATATACAGTTCAACTTCTTTGTATCAGGCCATGTGTACGTACTATTCCTTTCCCTTCTCTTTTCATTCTGGACCAAAAATATTCTGATCCTTTTTTGGTCCACCCATCTTTTTGTGCCCTTTCCCAAGAGATACCTGTAGAATCTCTTAGGATTTTCATTTATCTTGCTTGCCTGATCCATTTCATATTGTCTTTATGCCTTGATTGCATTCGTTGATGCATGCCTCCTTTCTCAACACCTCAACCAGAGCCCTCACCTAAGTTCACCGATCACCTCTGGGCCATGTCTCACCCTCCCTCTTTATACTAGCTATCTCCCCTCGCTCAATTATGATTCAGGGTTTTGTACCCAAAATGATTCCTCCAGACGATTGTTGCTCCAGTTTCCAGCGTCTGCAGTCTCCTGTGTTTCCACACAGATAAAGTTATTGACCTCTCCATCGTTTCACCCTATTGTATTTGTTCCCTTTGTTCCTCTGAGTGCCCTCCCCACCTTCTCTTTTACAGCCCAACATGTTTTCTCTCTTTCTCAGTTCCGATGAAGTGGCTTCGGCTGAATCATCGACTGATTTCTCTCTCCACAGATGCTAAGCTCTTTCAGCATTTCTGTTTTGTGTTTCAGATTCGAGCATCTGCATCTTTATTTTTTGTCCGCTTCTGCCTTTGAACTATTGAATGTTTTTCTGTAGTAAGCTGCATTCTTCCTCGCAGGTGGATCAGACAAGCAAAGGCCAAAACTGATTTCGTTTCTTTTTTGGTTCTGTGGGATGGATAAGAATGAAGAAGCAGAGAGTGCTGCACACCCCGAAGCACCAGCCAACGTGAACATGTTCAAGGAGGAACCTCATTTGCGCTATTTCATCAATGCTAATGTAATTGTGTGCTTGAGTGCTGCTGTTTTTCTCTTTGCTTACTTTGCTTAAAAAAATGGAATGATGCAATATTTCTTACATTTACAATAGAGGAAAGGTTTACGTCAAAAAATTAATTTGTTTCATTTTTTGTTGCATTGAATCATGAAAGGTAATGGATGACTTGCATTTACAGTGCATTCAGAAAGTATTCAGATTCCTTCACTTTTTCCACATTTTGTTTGTTACGTTACAGCTTTATTTTAAAATGGATTAAATTCTTTTTTTTTAATCATCAATCTACACTCAATATCCCAGAATGAAGAAGCGTGTTTAGAAATTTTTCCAAAGTAATTAAAAATAAATAATTGAAATATCACATTTACATAAGTATTCAGACCCTTTGCTATGACACTCAAAATTGAGCTTAGGTTCATCCTATTTCCATTGATTATCCTTGAGATGTTTCTACCAAGACAATGCAGGAATGGCTTTGTGACAAGTCTGTGAATGTCCTTGAGTGGCTCAGCCTGAGCCTGGACTTGAACCCGATCGAACATCTCTGGAAGGACCTGAGAGTAGCTGTGCATCAACACTGACAGAGCTTGAGAGGATCTGCAGAGAAGAATGGGAGAAATTACCCAAATACAGGTGTACCAAGCTTGTAGTGTCATATCCAAGAAGACTTGAGGCTGTAATTGCTGCCAAAGGTGCCTCAACAAATTACTGAGTAAAGGGTCTGAATACTTATGTAAATGTGATGATTCAGTTATTTCTTTTTAATTACTTTGCAAAAATTTCTAAACACCTTTTTTCGCTTTTTTATTATGGGGTATTGTGTGTAGATTGATGATTAAAAAAAAAACAATTTTAGAATAAGGCTGTAACGTAAGAAAATGTGGAAAATAATAAGGGGTCTGAATACTTTCTGAATGCATTGTATATAATTATTTGCACACCATTACACATTCTAGCTAATCAACTAGTATCATTGCCGTAATGCAAGAGACATGTCGATCTAAGACTACACGCCAAGCTCCCACAAACAGCTACTGATAGAGAATTGATTATCTGTTAATGTGACATGAAGCAGGAGACTCAAAGAGACTGATTAGATGAGGAATGGTGAAGCAGGTGATCCATCTGTAGCAGGTGTGACCAGGGGAAGGAGATGTTTGAGAGCAGGGGAATGAGGGAAAGCGCACAATCCATTATCAATGGAGAGTCATAGACAGACTTAACATTATAATCAATGACCTTTTGTTAGAATTGTCTTGTTCTGACAGAAACTCAAAGTTGCCAAATTCAATGTTGAGTGTCTAAATAGGAGGTGCTATTCTTTGAGGTTTCATTAGCGTGTTGGAGAATATTTGCGATAAGAGAGAGAGAGAGAGAGGGGGGGGGGGGGGGAGGAGAGAGGCAACTGGAAGCTCAGATCAACTGAACAGAGGTGTTCTCATTTGATCATACAACCTGCCTTTGGTTTCTCCAGTGTTGCCACAAACCCTATATCCAGTGCATTAGATTGGAAGGACTGTTGAGTTAATGCTTCACTGGTTTGTGTCACTATTGATTGGAGGGGAAGAAGTGAAAGTACAGATTAACATTTCCTGTTGATATGAAGTTACAATGAGAACAGAAGATGGAACGGTAAACCTTGAGTCATGGATGGAACATTTTCTTTCAAATGCTGACGAGGTAATTTTCCAATTTTACTATCAGAAATCATGAATGGGATGGCACAGCCATTGGTGCTGAGCCTCGACTAGTTACAGTCTATTATTGATGGTAGATGAAGGGGTAGTTGACAGATGATCACCTTTTTGGGAGTGTACTACATGCCTCCAAATAGTTAATGAGAATTAGAAGAACAAATATGCTGGGAAATTGCAATACTGAAGCCTCATTGTCTCCACCGCCATCTTGGTTACCAGATGCCCCAATGTATCTGCATGCGGCTGCAATGGTTGGAGAGTGACCTGATGTGAGGAACCAGTAAAATAGAGGCAGTCCTTGCCTCTACTACCAGGATTTATCCCCAGGCAGAATTGGCCGCTGAAAATATCTAACAGCATGGCTTCCCTCAGCTCATGCTGATGAGAAGATTCAAGTTAATCAGGGAAGCGCTTGCAGGCATCGTGGATGTTAATGGTTGCCTACACTGATCAGAAGGAGCAGCACTCAGCAATCTGGTGCCAGAGTTGGTACCGGTTCCTCAGCAAAATCAGGGTAGGTGAAATCGCATTGTCACGAACATAGTATGCGGGCGACCTCTATCTGACAAGGCACCCACATGGAATAGTCTTGTGGCAAGGACATCATGGTGTGCTTGTTCTCCATGGAGAGAGCAATCAAGTCTTGAGAGTATAACTGAAGATCTTCCCACCATTTCAGGCAGCACATCTCAGTGAAGGCAGTCGGAGCCCAGAACACATTGTTCATCAGACGAGTCCAGCTAGTCAGAGGTCTCTCTGAAGGTCTTGGAAGCTCTTTCTGAGATGGGCATCCTGCCCTGTGGTGCTCACTCTTAGTAGCCACAAGGGTCAAACTGAAAGATTGCCAATGGTAGCCTCACTACTGAGGAAATGGAGGAATGAGAGGCGTTCCCTGTAAGTTTATGTACATGCTGTGCACTCAAAGGTTGACGTGTAGCTCTTGACAACTGAAACCATCCAGTCCGCAAGCATTCCTTTTAATGGTGAGAAAATCAATAAATTGGCAAAAGGTGCTGCTGGTTCCAGGAGGGTCATAGTGGGAGCCTCTGTGCCCAGTTTGGGTGGAAAGATGCAGAGCATTGCTTTTAATGCTTTCAGGTGATATAATTGGCCTCTTTCTGGACAGGGAAAGGTGAGCTAACGTTGATAGCTCACAGGAGTCCAAAATCGTGATTAGTACAACTTCACTTGGACATGAGTGCAAGCACGATCCACTCCGGTTCAAACCAAATTTTCTGCAGGTAGCATCTAAAACGAGGCAATAGGTTTCACAATAGACAACAGGTGCAGGAGCAGGCCATTTGGCCCTTCGAGCCAGCACCGCCATTCTATGTGATCATGGCTAATCATCCCCAATCAGTACCCCGTTCCTGCCTTCTCCCCATATCCCCTGGCTCCGCTATTTTTAAGAGCCCTATCTAGCTCTCTCTTGAACGCATCCAGAGAACCTGCCTCCACCGCCCTCTGAGGCAGAGAATCCACAGATTCACCACTCTCTTTGAGAAAAAGTGTTTCCTCGTCTCCGTTCTAAA
Source organism: Leucoraja erinaceus (assembly GCF_028641065.1). Classification (NCBI taxonomy): domain Eukaryota; kingdom Metazoa; phylum Chordata; class Chondrichthyes; order Rajiformes; family Rajidae; genus Leucoraja; species Leucoraja erinaceus. Next base: position 17,763,396 of record NC_073396.1, read on the forward strand.
TGGCTTACTCCTTATTCTTAAACTGTGGCCCCTGGTTCTGGACTCCCCCAACCTCGGGAACATGTTTCCTGCATCTAACGTGTCCAAACCCTTAACAATCTGATATGTTTCAATGAGATTTCCTCTCATCCTTCTAAACTCCAGAGTGTACAGGCCCAGCTGCTCCATTCTCTCAGCATATGACAGTCCTGCCATCCCAGGAATTAACCTTGTAAACCTACTCTGCACTCCTTCAATAGCAAGAATGTCCTTCCTCAAATTAGGGGACCAAAACTGCACACATTACTCCAGGTGTGGTCTCACTAGGGCTCTGTACAACTGCAGAAGGAGTTGGTGGTTTGGATAGGACAAGGTCTACTCCAAGGTTGTCAAGGTAATAACCACTCTAAAAAACAACAGAGAGAGACAGATAAAGACAAAACAAAACTAAAGCAGGACTCCAGCCATCAACTCTGCTGAAACAGAATAACTAATGCAAAGTAACCAAAATTGGTTGTGAGTGATAACAACCAGACAGAGGCGAAGAAATGAATAATGAAGTGATAGAAATGTAGGGACAAGAAAAGACAGACAAAAATGGAGGAATTGGTGACAGTTATGGCAGGAATAGAAAGAGCAGCGCAGTTGCAGTCAGGAACGGAGAGACTGGTGACAGCTACAGGTAGAGGTGGAGAGTTATGCCCCTGTCCCACTTAGGAAACCAGAACGGAAACCTCTGGAGACTTTGCGCCCCACCCAAGGTTTCCGTGCGGTTCCCGGAGGTTGCAGGTGATTGCAGGTAGTGGAAGCAGGTAGGGAGACTGACAAAAACCTCCGGGAACCGCATGGATACCTAGGGTGGGGCTCAAAGTCTCCAGAGGTTTCCGTTCAGGTTTCCTAAGTGGGACAGGGGCTAAGAAAGGCAAGAGTTATCAGAGGGGAGAAAGGCAGCTCCTTGTGTCATCAGTGAGCGGGTCCATCCCTGGCCACATCCTCACCTCACTGCTCGCTCTCCCTGGGGCCAGGGGGATGTCAGCCAATCAGAGGAGGCAGATCTTAAATGGGTAGCCAGGAGCAAAGATCGCCACCCTGGGGACCCGATGCTGCGGCAACCTCTGGCAAGGCGGCACGCCACACTCTCGCACAGATACCACTGCCCGCACGCACGCACACACGCACGACAGCTGAAGCCACAGCTACAATATCTGGCAGCAGACTGAAGAGAACGAGGGAGGCAAGAAACAAGGTGTAGTGACCATCAACCGGCCTGCTAGCAGCTCCGAAGCTAACCGCATTCTGCCCACCTTCACCACCACACCTGGCAGTTGTTACCAGGCCTTTCAACCACCGCCCAGGACAGAAAGCGGCCCCTATCCAAAGACCTCTACCATCTGCTGAGATCGCCGAATGCTTGAACAGGGTGGGAGATGTTTTCTTTCCCCCTGCATCTAAACCCACAGTGGTGAGACAGGGCCAGAGTGAACGAAATGGTGGCTTCTCTGAGGCTAAAGATGTTGCAGTAAATAAAAAGGAAAGAGTTCAAACACTGGGGCCCAGAAACTGCACTTAGAAACTCACCCACCCCCACCTACCCAAGCTCATTGGGTTAACAAGTGTTTCTAGGCTGAACACATTCAATTATTTTGCAAAAGCTACAGACTGACAGTGCTCACAGACATTATTAGTCACACACTTGCCTGTCTAAACCCAACTCTGGCCTGTCACTGGACGGTCACAGTACAACTAGGTGGATTTATTTGTTTAAAGCAACATCCTGTCAGCTTCAGAATTCACTGCCGTATGCTCGAACACCTTCCGACACCACCTGATGTGGTTAAACGACAAAAGTGCCTTCATTATAATTTAGTTTGTGAGGAGCAGTGCAGTGCTGCAGCTAGAAGAGCTGTTGTCTCACAGCTCCAGGTTCAACTCTGAGATTGGGTGCTGTCTGTGTTGAGTTTGCATGTTCTCCCTGTGACCGTGAGTGGGTTGGCTGCTGTGTAAATGGATGGTTGATAGTGGTGTGGATATCTGTGTGGATCTCTTTGACTATATGCAACAGGTGCCTCAATAGTGGCACAGCTGGCAATGCCCCTTAGCAGCAGTGTGATGATAGTGCCTGACCACTCAGGATGGGTTGGAAACCTCGGAGCAAGAGCTACTGACAAGGGCTCTCTCCCAGTGCCACACGGACACCATCACCCACCTGGATCTGTCCAAAGGACAATGCATCCCTGGCTCTGGTTGCCCACGTGGTCATCACTGAGATGTGTGGGACATCAGCCAGGGTTCCTGTCTCGGGGTCAGCATCACCTTGAGTTCCAGCTTCCTCATCATGGGATCATTCTGAAAACTGCAGCAAGTCTCCTCGTCTCCCAGCATCCTGGTCACCGCTGCTTCAGATCTTCCCCTCAGCCAACAATGAACCAATCTACATTTCCTTGATCATCATCTGCTCTGATCTGTCATTTTCACACCATACATTCTCTTTGTACCCAGCCATATACCTCCAGTTTCCCTCTCCCCGCCCGGACTCTTAGTCTGAGGAAGGGTCTCGACCCAAAACGTCACTTATTCCAGAGATGCTGCCTGTTCCACTGAGTTACTCCAGCAATTTGTGTCTATCTACAGAATATCTAAAGGTAGTACTCTGAAAACAATGTAATAAACAAAAAAAAGTTCAGCATGCATAAAACACACATATATACATACCCACATACATGGGTGATTCTTCAGTAAGTGTCTACTTTGGTGTCCTGCTACTTTGATGCTGTATATAAGGAAAATCCGTAATTCTATCTCATTTCTTCTTTTTCTATATTGTTACTAAACATAATCCTCATAAACAATGATTAAACACTAAGTTAATAAAGTGTTATTTTTTTATTTTTTCCCCGATGTTTGATGCCCCCCCCCCAACCCGGGAAACCGCAAGTCCCAATGGTAACTTGTGAAATTTCAAGTCAGCATATTTTTTTAGTGGGGATCTATCTGAAACAAAAATACTTTTAAACGGTAGGTATTAATAATTAAAATATTGATCACCCTTAAAAATATTCCTGTATTTTTGGTAACATTTTAAATCTTACCCTTTTTTTCAAAAATTCCCTGTCCCTACGATTGGGGTCATTTACCGTCACGCACCTTTGTTGAGCAATCCCACATGACTATAAATAGAATAGACGTGAACTTCCGATCTCAAACGATCGCGGACTTCAATAGTTACCTACCTTGTGAATTTTTCCTGATTCGTGGCACGAGAAACGTGTGAAAACTCTGCTTTTTGTTGCATAGCGAGGCAAGTACCTTTAATCACCATCATCTCCGACAGGTGTTGAAGTCGTGGAGAAATTTTTTTTTAATTTGATTTGAACCTGGAGATGTGTCCCTGCCATGTGCCGTTGTCCAAATGATATGGCCAGGCATGGCCTTCCGGCGAGGCCATGCTGTGCTAAAGGCTTGGGCCACCATTCCCGTCATGCCACCTACGTAAGGTAACCTCCGATCACCATCTAGCTCCATCTCCAGCTTATCTTTTCTTCCCTAATGCTAACCCTAATGCTAACACCAACACTAGCCCCAATGCCAGCCACAGCTCCCAGCCCCTAACCCTCAACCCCAGCTCCCAGCTCCCCGCTCCCCAGCTCCCAGCTCCCCAGTCCCCCAGCCCCCCAGCCCCAGATCCACATCCCCAGCCCCAGATCCAAATCCAAATCCCCAGCCCCAGATCCTCAACTCCGGATCCCCAGCCCCAGATCCCCAGTCCCAGATCCAGATCCAAAGCCCCAGCCCTAGATCCCCAGATTCAGATCCCCAGACCCAGATCCACATCCCCAGCGCCAGATGTGAGTGATAACAACCATAGACAGAGGCAAAGAATTGAATAATGAAGTGATAGAAATGTAGGGACAAGGAAAGTCACAGACAAGAATGGAGGAATCGGTGACAGTTATGGCAGGAATAGAAAGAGCAGCGCAGTTGCAGTCAGGAATGGAGAGACTGGTGACAGCTACGGGTAGAGGTGGAGAGTTAGGCAAGAGTTATCAGAGGGGAGAAAGGCAGCTCCTTGTGTCATCAGTGAGCGGGTCCATCCCTGGCCACATCCTCACCTCACTGCTCGCTCTCCCTGGGGTCAGGGGGATGTCAGCCAATCAGAGGAGGCATATCTTAAATGGGTAGCCAGGAGAGGGGGGCTGGCAGCCAATCAGCTTCAAGCGGTTGGAATGTTCTGGCCAACTGCCACCAACTGCCACCCTGGGGACCCGATGCTGCGGCAACCTCTGGCAAGGCGGCACGCCACACTCTCGCACAGATACCACTGCCCGCACGCACGCACACACGCACGACAGCTGAAGCCACAGCTACAATATCTGGCAGCAGACTGAAGAGAACGAGGGAGGCAAGAAACAAGGTGTAGTGACCATCAACCGGCCTGCTAGCAGCTCCGAAGCTAACCGCATTCTGCCCACCTTCCCCACCACACCTGGCCTTTCAACCACCGCCCAGGACAGAAAGCGGCCCCCATCCAAAGACCTCTACCATCTGCTGAGATCACCGAATGCTTGAACAGGGTGGGAGATGTTTTCTTTCCCCCTGCATCTAAACCCACAGCGGTGAGACAGGGCCAGAGTGAACGAAATGGTGGCTTCTCTGAGGCTAAAGATGTTGAAGTAATAGATAGGAAAGAGTTCAAACACTGGGGCCCAGAAAACTGCACTAAGAAACTCACCCACCCCCACCTACCCAAGCTCATTGGGCTAACAAATGTTTCTAGGCTGAACACATTCAATTATTTTGCAAAAGCTACAGACTGACAGTGCTCACAGACATTATTAGTCACACACTTGCCTGTCTAAACCCAACTCTGGCCTGTCACTGGACGGTCACAGTACAACTAGGTGGATTTATTTGTTTAAAGCAACATCCTGTCAGCTTCAGAATTCACTGCTGTATGCTCGAACACCTTCCGACACCACCTGATGTGGTTAAACGACTAAAGTGCCTTCATTATAATTTAGTTTGTGAAGAGCAGTGCAGTGCTGCAGCTAGAAGAGCTGTTGTCTGACAGCTCCACGTTCAACTCTGAGATTGGGTGCTGTCTGTGTTGAGTTTGCATGTTCTCCCTGTGACCGTGAGTGGGTTGGCTGCTGTGTAAATGGATGGTTGAGAGTTGTGTGGATATCTGTGCAGTGTCTCTCTTTGACTATATGCAACAGGTGCCTCAATAGTGGCACAGCTGGCATATTCCTGTATTTTTGATAAAATTTAAAATCTTACCCTTTTTTTCAAAAATTCCCTGTCCCTTCGATTGGAGTCATTTCCCGTCACGCACCTTTGTTGAGCAATCCCACATGACTATAAATAGAATAGACTTGAACTTCTGATCTCAAAAGATCGCGGACTTCAATAGTTACCTACCTTGTGAATTTTTCCTGATTCGTGGCACGAAAAGCGTGTGAAAACTCTGCTTTTTGTTGCATTGCGAGATAAGTACCTTTAATCACCATCATCTCCGAACAGTGTTGAAGTCGTGGAGAAAAAAAATTAGATCCCAGATCCCCAGTCCCAGATCCCCTGCCTCAGATCCCCAGCTCCTGATCCAGATCCAGATCCCCAGACCCCCGATCCCCAGCCCCAGATCCAGATCCCCAGCCCCAGATCCACATTCCCCCGCCCCAGATCCCCAGCCCTAAATCTAGATCCCCAGATCCGCTGATCCTTTTCCCCAGCCCCTGATCCAGATCCCCAGCCCCAGACCCCCTGCCCCAGATCCCCAGCCCCAGATCCAGATCCAGATCCCCAGCCCCAGATCCAGATCCCCAGCCCCAGATCCCCAGCCCCAGATCCCCAGCCCTAGATCTAGATCCCCAGATCCGCTGATCCAGATCCCCAGCCCCTGATCCAGATCCCCAGCCCCAGACCCCCTGCCCCAGAGCCTCAGCCCCAGATCCAGATCCTCAGCCCCAGATCCCCAGCCCCAGATCCAGATCCCCAGATCCAGATTCCCAGCCCCAGCCCCAGAGCCCCAGTCCCAGATTCAGAGCCCCAGCCCCAGCCCCGATCCAGAGCCCCAGCCCTGATCCAGAGCCCCAGATCCAGAGCCCCAGCCCTGATCCAGAGCCCCAGATCTAGAGTCCCAGCCCCAGATCCAGATCCAGATCCCCAGCCCCAGATCCAGATCCCCAGCCCCGATCCAGAGCCCAAGCCCCAGATTTAGAGCCCCAGCCCCAGATCCCTAGCCCCAGATCCAGATCCCCAGCTCCAGATCTAGATCCTGTTCATAACCCTTAGCAACTGTTGGAGCCTTAAGATAGTTTTAGGCATCTCCGCCACGTAACGGATATGACTCAGCGTGATGGAGATGACTTGATTGATTGTCGCCATCACGCTGCGTCATATCTGTCACATGATGTGCAAAATAATACAACATTTACCATAATTATCAATTGTAATTGATAAATGAACAGTATACATCTGAAGTTAATATTGTTTTCAAGGAAGTCGGTGAAACGTTATGTGACGGTTACCATTCTTGCTGAAAATCACCACTTTTTTCAGCAGTAAACTGTTACAAAGGTTTAAAATCAATGCGTTAGATTTTTTTTTGGTGGTTAATTTGAGGAAGACCCTATAATTTGAAAGACTACGACAAAAATGGCATTTTATATTCTTAAATCAGTTATATTTTACAGTGTTGTTCATCATAAAAATGCGACAGATATGACTGATCGCAAAGGGCAACCTGGAAAAAGTAGAGGAAAAAATGAATTCAATTCTCTAAAAATTGCGGCAAAATGTTTTCCCATAGTAGAGATGTTCATCTATGTGAAACAACATTCAAAGTTGTAAACATTTAAGTTTCATAATCGGGTTTCCAGAAATTTCAAAGTAGACGCTTACTGAAGAATGACCCCATACACATAAAAACAAACATTCAATAATAGTGCAAAAATATAAATATATGTTGTTCAGTGTGTGTGGGAAGGAACTGCATATGCTGGTTTAAACTGAAGATAGACACAAAACGCTGGAGAGAAGGAATGGGTCACATTTTGGATCAATAGACAATAGGTGCAGGAGCAGGCCATTTGGCCCTTCGAGGCAGCATCGCCATTCAATGTGATCATGGCTGATCATCCCCAATCAGTACCACGTTCCTGCCTTCTCCCCATATCCCCTGACTCCGCTATTTTTAAGAGCCCTATCACTTGGGTGGGATGACAGTTCAGAGGAGCGCAACAACAGCACTCAAGTCTGTGGTGCAGGTCTGGCTCTGACAAAAATGTAGTAATCAGAGACTCATTAATTAGGGGTCAGACTGGAGATTGTGAAGGTTCTGTGGCTGCAAATTAATCTCCCCCATGGTGTAGAAACAAGGAACCAAAGGTGTGGGAAAGAACTGCAGATGCAGGTGTGGGAAGAACTGGTTTAAATTCTGGATAGACACAAAATGCTGGAGTAACTCAGCGCGACAGGCAGCATCTCTTGAGAGAAGTAATGGGTGACGTTTTGGGTCGAGACCCTTCTTCAGACAGATGTCAGGGGAGTGGGCGGTACAGAGATAAAATGTAGTCGGAAACAGTAAGACTAGTCTGAGAACTGGGAAGGGGGAGGGGATGGAGAGAGAGGGTATGCAAGGGCTACTTGAAGTTAGAGAAGCTTGGGTGGAAGCTACCCAAGCAATACTCACCTCCAATTTGCGCTAGGCCTCACTCTGACAATGGAGGAGGCCCAGGACAGAAAGGTCAGTGTGGGAATAGGAGAGGGGGTTAAAGTGTTGAGCGACCGGGAGATCATGTAGGTTTAGGCGGACTGAGCAGAGGTGCTTGGCGAAACGATCGCCGAGCCTGTGCTTGGTCTCGCTGATATACAGGAATCCACACCTGGAAAAACAGATACAGTAGATGAGGTTGGAGGAGGTGCATGAGAAAGGCCAGGTAAAGGCTAGGTCAATCTTGGGTGTTTTATGTTAAGAGCCAAATAGTCAGCAACAGCAGCACACAGAAAGAGAAGGGATGATTTAGGATTTGTAATGAATTATTACTTTTTCATCAAAAGCCAGGACCAACATTCATGTTGTCCTTCTATTATAGTTATATTGGTGTTGTCGGGCGAAGTCTGGAAGCATGAAGACGATCGCGGAGAATGCTTTGTTTCGGACAGCTGGGACTCCTGCCAGCACGTTGAACCCTGAAGAACAAGTTATCATGCGCGAGAAGTTGAATGGGACTGATATTGGTGTCCTAGTCGCATACTTCGTTTTTGTCCTGTTTGTAGCACTCTGGGTATGTTCTTGTTTGTCTTCTCTTTACACTATTTATTCAAAACGCCTTCTTAAATTAAAATATCTCATAAATTGCAGACAGGTGATATTCAGTGAATTATATTTCTCCGTGGACTTCAACTCCAAAATCTACAACATGGTAGAAAGCAAGTGTTGGCAGTCAACCTTATCACCATGGGGCACAACAGTGCCAGCTGCTTTCATACAATTTATAGCAGTTGTGGTCTTGATTATTATCACCCTTTTCTGTACCCGACCAATGCAGGGAGAGGGTTGGTGAAAATATCATTGGCTTTATGATAGTTTGAGCATTTTTTAATTTGATAATCCTCTATTATATAATTCCTTATTTTAGGTTTTTGGGAGATATTATTTGTAGTAATTTTCATTATACTAGTAGCAGTGTTGGTTTTAATAAACTTAAAAATAATGCTCTTCTGTGATTCTTGGTTTGAAGGATTCAGAGCTGAACACATATAATAACAATTGATTCAATTCAATGATACCTATTGTCACATGTACCTAGCAACAGTGAAATGCTTTGTTTTACATACCACCCGGTAAACCCATACCAGACTTCAGCTAGGCAGTACACAAGTGTTGTCACGTGTCTGGCGCCAACAAGGTTACAAAAGTTCACCAAAAATTCCTATCTACTGCCCGATGCTGCAGCAGCCCTGCCTAGCCGCCGGGTCCCCCTTCGGTCCCGTCTTAGCTCTAGGTTCAATTTCTCTTTTGCAAGGTACATAAATTAAATTCTTGAGCAATCACCACCAAAAGCAATTGGCTGAGATTCCCTGTCAATGATAACTTTTCAATGGTTTGGAAAAGGAAAAGAAAGATTTTTCATTTATATTGTGTCTTTCAAGACTGAAGAAGGATATTCTGGGGCGATCAGCCAATGAGGTTTTATAGTTAGAATCTAGGAATAAGAAAGGGATGATCACTTTGATGGGTTATACAGTACTCTAGGCCTCCCAATATTCAACAAGAATTAGATGAACAGATATGTAGACAGACTGTAGTTAATTAAATATTTTGACAAATAATCATTGATACAGTAAGAAGAAGTGGTGCAACTGGTAGAGCCGCCTTACTGCGCTAAGAATGCAGGTTCAATTCTGACCTCAGATGTTGTCAGTGTGGTGTTTCAATGTTCTCCGTGTGATCGCATGTGTTTCCTCAAGTTTCCTCCCACATCCCAAAGACATACAGGTTTTTAGGTTAATTGGCCTTTCAATATTGCCCCTAGTGTGTAGGGAGTGGATGAGAAAGTGGGGTAACAAAGAACTAGTGTGTATGGGGTGATTGATGGTTGGCATGTACTCAGTGGGCTGAAGGGCCTGTGTACATGACGTATCTCTCTAAACTCTAAAAATATGGCATCCCACAAAAATATTGCAAGAAATAGGCAGATTGTTTGTGGGAGCCCTGATTGAGAGATAAATATTATTGTTCTTTGAAAAGTGCTATGCAATTTTTTTACTTACCTGGAGACCAGATGTGGGCCTGGTTGAATATCACATTGGATCTGATCTTATCATTCAGTGGGAATAAGAACTTGGCATTCATGAGTGACATAGCTATTCCACATCAAATATTTTTAGTTTTTTTCATATCTTCCCTTCCCTTCAAATAGTGCAAGTCTGCAGCACTCCACTGTACAGAATAAGGTCTCAGACTCAGATACCAATTACCATTTTTTTACATTTTCTCTGTTAGGCTATGTATAAGACGAAGAGGAGCACTGTCAAAGGTTACTTCCTGGCTGGCAGGAACATGACTTGGTGCCCCGTGAGTATTTTGGCTTATGACTTTGTTGGGTTCCCAGGATTTGACACTTTCTGATCATAGTCCCTTCCCTTTTGTTTTAGATTGGAGCATCGCTGTTTGCCAGCAATGTTGGAAGTGGCCATTTCATTGGTCTGGCTGGGAGTGCTGCTTCATCGGGCATTGCTGTCAGCGCCTACGAGTGGAGTGTAAGTTATTTATTCGTCAAAAAATCAAACCATAGAATTCAGCCACTGATGCAGATGTACTGGAATAGGCATTAGTCACTTAAACCTGTTTTGTCATTCACTCAAATTAAAACTGAGCCGATCACCTTATCACTGAGATACACCATCCCAGGTAACATCCTGGCAAATCTCACCGACACCCTCTCCTGTCCAATCATGTCTTTAGTAGAGTATGGCCTTCAGAACGATATGAAGTACTCCAGCTGCGTCATTATCAATGTTGCACGAAAAGCTTCTTGGTCTTATATTCTACTGCCCAGTATGTATCCCATATGCCTTCTTCACCATCTTATCTACGTTTGTAGCCATCTTTAGGGATCCTTAGATGTGTACACTGAAGTCCTTAATATTTATTGTGTGCGTTATCCCTTATTAGGCTTAACAAAGTGCATCACCTCAATTTTATCAGAATTAAATTCCATCGCCCATTGCTTTGCCCATCTAATGATTGATATCATACTGTAGCTTACCATTACACTCTTCACACTCAACAGCATCAATTTTGTTGTGTGGTCTGGAAACTTATTAATCACTTTTTAATCTAAATTGGTATTACATGTGATAATAAATGTTCCAGCACTGATCCCTGTGGTACATCACTCACAAGCTTCCCATCATAAAAAAATATCCTCCACCATCATCCTCTGCCTCCTATTACCAAGCCAATTCTGGATTCAATATGCCAACTTACTGTGCATCCCATGGGCTCTAACATTCTGGACTAGTTCGGAACAGCTCACATGCTACAATGGGCTATAAAGTGAAGTTAGGCAGTAGCAATGGCATCAATACATCTCTCCCTGACAAGCTCAATAATAATAATAATAATAATAATAATAATAATAATAATAATAATAATATATTTTATTGTCATTGTACATCAGTGCAACGAGATTTAGTATGCAACTTCCAACCGATCTAAAAGAAGAGTAAAATAAATAAATAAGCTGCGTGACGTGACCATCCAAGGGAGACAGTCCAGAGGGGATGGGGGACACTAAGCAGGGCCGGTTCAGAGCCGCTAAAGCTCTGGGAATAAAGCTGTTTCTGAGTCTGGAGGTTCGGGCGTAGAAGGCCTTGTAACGTCTGCCAGAGGGAAGTAGTTCGAACAGTCCGTTACAAGGGTGTGAGGAGTCTTTATGGATGCTGACGGCCTCCCTGAGGCACCGTGTGTGGTAGATGCCGTCCAAGGCTGGTAGCTGTGTCTCAATGATCCTCTGCGCTCTGTGGACGACGCACTGAAGAGCTCTCCTCTCCGCTTCCGTGCAGCTGAGATACCACACAGAGATGCCATACGTTAATATGCTCTCTGTGGTGCAGCGGTAGAACGTTGTCAGCAGCTGTTGGGGCAGACCAGTCTTTTTTAATGTCCTCAGGAAAAACAGTCGTCGCTATGCCTTCTTGACCAGCGCAGCGGTGTTGGTGGACCATGTGAGGTCCTCAGAAATGTGAGTGCCCAGAAACTTAAAGCTGGACACTCTCTCCACACTTTCCCCGTAAATGGAGCTTGGGTCGTATTCTCCATTATGGGACCTCCTGAAGTCAATAATTAACTCCTTGGTCTTGTAGGTGTTTAGTGACAAGTTGTTACGTGTGCACCAGTCCGCCAGGTTCTGCACCTCCGCTCTGTATTTTGTTTCATCACCGTTGGTGATCAGCCCAATCACTTTTGTGTCGTCTTCAAACTTCACGATGGTGTTGGTGTCGAATGCAGGAACACAGTCGTGAATGCAGAGGGAGTAGAGCATGGGGCTTAGTACACAGCCCTGTGGTGTGCCGGTGCTCAGGGTGATAGTGGAGGACAGGTGCGGGCCCAGTCTCACTGCCTGCGGTCGCTCCGTCAGAAAGTTCAGGATCCAATCGCATATCGGCGAGCTGAGGCCTAGCTGGTGGAGTTTGGTGGTGAGCTTGTTGGGGATGACCGTATTGAATGCAGAGCTATAGTCAATGAAGAGCATCCTCATGTACGTGCCCTGTCTGTCCAGGTGAGTCAGGACAGTGTGAAGAGCCAGAGAGATGGCATCCTCTGTTGATCTATTTGCCCTGTATGCAAATTGATGAGAGTCCAGTGAGGCAGGGATACTGGATTTGATGTGGGAGAGGACTAGCCTTTCGAAGCACTTCATTGGGATTGGAGTTAGGGCAACCGGGCGGTAGTCGTTCAGGTTGGTGACTTTAGACTTTTTCGGCACCGGCACTATGGTGGCTGTTTTCAGGCACTTGGGGACCATTGCCAGAGATAGAGACAGATTGAAGATTCTCGTGAATACCTCCGCCAGCTGTACAGCACAGTCCTTTAGTACCCTTCCCTGGACTCCATCCGGGCCTGCAGCCTTGCGTGGATTGATTCTACGCAGAGCGCACTGTACCTCCTGAGTGCTCAGTGTTAAGGCCTGACCCTCCGCTATGGCCGGGGTTATTCCACTCCTGGTGGTGTTGCGTTTTACAACTCCTATTCTACTCCCTATACACTCACAATTGTGCAACCACTTTCTGCTCTAACTCCATTTACAAGTTTGCAGAAGACACCACCACAGTGGGCCGGATCACAAACCATGACTTGATGGAATACAGGAAGGAGATGGAGAACTTAGCAACATGGTGTCAAGACAACAACCTCTCCCTTAACATAGAAACAAAGAACTGCAGATGCTGGTTTATACCATAGATAGACACAAAGTGCTGCAATAATTGGGAGTTCATGTTACAGTTGTATAAGACATTGGCGAGGCCACACTTAGAAAATTGTGTTCAGTTTTGGTCACCCTCTTGTAGGAAATATATTAAGCTGGAAATGGTGCAGGAAAGATTTACAAAGATTAAAATCAACCTTTCAAATTTTTCATTCACCATCCCTGTAATTTTGCCTTCTTACCAATATGACTTTGCATTATTTCAACATATTATCCCGAGTCTCTGGACTGCTGTGATCAATCCTTTTAACAATTCTATGAGTTGGCATGGATAAGGTGGGTGAACAGCAATATAGCTCTACGACTCTATGACTTTGACACAGATAATTTACCATAAATTCTTGGGTTTATTTAACCCCATTATAATTAATAGTTCCTATGTGCTGTGATTTTTATAGTGACCTGTGTGAAAGGCAACAATCCTGTGCAACTAAATCGTGGTATTTGCCCAAATACCATGCCAAAGTGCTTTTGAGCTTCTCAGTCCAATGAAGAAAACAACAACAAAAAACTTGCATTTGCATGGCACTCACTGAACTTAAAGGCCACAAAGTACAATGGGGAAGGCAAGAGGAGGGTGATTTTCAGGTGCAGTGGAAACTCTGGTGGGGCTGATGTGGCAGGAGGACTGGAGAGGGGAGTGTCTCTGGAGTCGAAAGGGAACAATTCTTTGGGACACAAAGTACAATGGGGAATGCAAGAGGCTACTGTGGTTGATTGGCTACTGTAAATGACCCTTAGCATAAGTATGCAGCAGAAGAATCTAAGGGAAGGGTGCAGATCCGCTTCAATTTGGTGGAAATTTTGTGTCTAGTGAAGGGCAGCTCTTTTTCCAGCGGTTAAGACGATAACACAACGATCAGATTTCTGATATATCTTTCTATCATTTACTCTCCAGGGAATGTATGCCTTGATGATGCTCGCCTGGCTCTTTCTTCCCATATACATTGCAGCTGGAGTAAGACATTTGTTCTTTTTACAGTTTATATTTTCATAGTGATCACTGATGTGTTTTCTGGAATTAAACGTTTTTTTAAGTTGAATGTGGGAGCGAATTAGCAACATCCATGCAGATTTCTTGATCAGGCCCATTGTAGAGAATTAGACTCAATGTAATCTTCACTAAATCTGTTTGGTTTATTTGGTGGGTGTGATAATGGGGTGAAGTGTGAAGGCCTTTGGTTAAACTCAAAATTGCACTTTCAAAACAGCAGCTCTGCTTGTTATTAACTGCTTCTTGCATTTACCAGAGGACGGTTTCACTCCTCATAGAAAATCTCCACAGGACATAGAAAATTACAACACTGTAGCGGACGTGGTATTGTCTGTTAAAGAACTAGGTAGACATGAAGTTTGTCCAAAATTCTTGTTCTTTATTGTTACACCAATTCTCCTCATTCACCAACCCCATGCACGCACGATTAACCCTTAAATACTCCCCAGGGGCACCCGTGACCACACCGTGACCCCTACCTCTCGTCACCAGGACACGTGAACCCCCAAGAGCCGAAGGTTATGTACAGTGCGTGGCCCCACATTACCTCGGTGCCCCCACATTACCCCCCCCCCCCCCCCCCCCCCCCCCCCCCCAGAACCGTAGGCACAATAACGGACGGACAGCCGAAGGAGGCGGCCGGACCTCGTACGTACGTCCACACGCAAAGGTTTATTTTCTGGTAAGGATGAACTAGGCGGGACCCGAGATGGCGGACGCCCTCAACGGCTAGGCTGGGCCACCTGGACTGGCCCGCTCAGGTCCAAATGGGCCAGCTTCAAACGAGCCACCAATACGGTCTCCCCCGACTCCCTAGTCCAATCCAAAAGTCGTGGGCCCATGCCATAGCACCCGAAAAGGACCTTCTCTTATTGCTGGGAGAATCAATGTATTTCTCTTGAAGATTGTGATTAATGAGTTACTACCTTTCTTTGTCTTTCTCTAATATTCTCTTCCTGCAGGTCACCACTATGCCAGAATATTTACTAAAACGATTTGGGGGCCAAAGAATTCATTTCATCATCGCTATGCTTTCTTTATTTGCATATATATTTACAAAAATATCGGTAGGTTTCTGTTTCATTTCCATATACAGAGAAGCTTATTGTCTGTATTTAAAATAATTTCCATTGAAATATGAATTGGACGACTTAGAAAATACAGGTTTCTAGTGTATGCCACACTGTAATAACGAGAAAATAGATACCAATGGACTGTACCACACCATTCAATATCTCCATAACTCTGCAGTTCTTATTATTCCATTCCCCCATGGACTGAAATGCTCAGCATCTAATCCCAATATAATATTTCCCTCTTCATAACTACTCAGTACACTGATAATAAAACTAGTTCTTGCTTAATGAACAAAGTGCAATGGCAAGCCAGCAATCAGTTTTGATGGACTTCATCTGAGAGTTTTAAATGAAACTCAACCAAGTGGAACCCGTTGGGTCCTTGTTACAGGGGACGCCTGGTCCCCAAAGGCAATATTCCACCACTCACGCATAGCCCCCAAGTGTGCTGACGTGGCAATAAATTGTAAAAAATAAGATCAATGTGAATGCATATCACTCTCCCTCTTCAGTCCCCTTCCCCTCCTCCATTACCTTGCCATCCCTCTTCCTACCCCTATCCTTCTCCATTCCCCCTCATCCACCAGCACTCCTTTCCCCTCTTCACCCTCCTTCTTTCCCTTCTCCTCTCCTCCCCCACTCCCTCCCGCACCTCACCCTCCTTTTCCCTACTCTCGATCACTCCCTCCCTCCCTCCTTCCATAACCCCTATCCCCTCCCTAACCCCCTCCTCTCTATCCTCATTCTCCCCACTGCTCACCTCCCACCTATTCCACCCCCCCCCCACTCTCCTCTCCCTCCCTAACCCTCCTCTCCCTCAATCCTCCCATCTTCCTCCTCACCTCCCCAGGATTTCAATGTAAACCATCGCCAGCCCCATTTTCTCGACCACGTCGGCGATTAAGTTGTAGTTGAGGTGGGGGCTGTTGGGGGGGCGGGGGGCGGGGGACGGTCCAAGAGGTCCAGAGCTGTGGGAGGGGGGAAGGAGAGGCCAAGGCTGCGGTCTGGAGCATATTATCTAAATGGTGAAAGATTTGAGAAGCAGGGAGATCTGGGTGTCCGGGTGCATGTTTGGCAAAAAAGCTAGTGTACAAGTATGCAAGAAATACTGAGCTAATATTCTTTATATAAGGAAGACTGTCAATACATTGGATGCAGTTCAGAGGTTGAGATGAATGGGTGGGATATCTTATGGTGAAAGAATGAACAGCATGGGCTTGAGTCCACTGCAGTTTAGAATGAGAGGGATCTTGATTAAATGTATAAGGCCCTGAGGAGGCTTGAATGGGAAGATACAGTGAAGGCTTTTCCTCTTATAGGAGAATTGGAACTGTTAAAAAATATATTTACTGCCCGGTCCAATAGGAACAATGGCAGAAAGGTTCCATTCATGAGTACTATGAGTATAGTGACAGATGGAAGACACAACTTGCTAGAGTAACTTAGCACATCAGGTCGCATCTCTGGAGAACATGGAGAGGTAATGTTTCAGATCGGGACCTTGTTCAGGCTGGGTCCCTCTTTGTTCTCAGCGAACCATCCTCGTCCAACCGCCGGGACTCACGCGGTCTGTCCTCGACTGACCACCGGCACTCACACGGGCGACAGTTCTCTAACAGCTCCCCACTGTCACCAACTCCCCTCCTCGCTCTCCACCGGCCCTGCCTACAAACAAATATTGGCGCAGGAAGATCCGGTACAGAGAGTTGTGAAATGCTGGTCAAAGGACACTTTTTACAATTGCCTTGAGTCAGTTCACTAGTCCATAATTCAGGGATTCCGCAGCTAACTTGATCTGCAAGTGCATGGAAAGCTGGACCAACAAAGTCAATCCGACTGTTCCCCAACCAAAATCCATGGTTAAACCGCGAGGTACATTCACAGGTTAAGGCCAGGTTTGCTGCATGCAAGTTAAATGACCTCTGTAAAGCCATCAAGGATGCCAAGAAACAAACTTGAGTCCCAGTATAATCACTCATGTACACGGAGAATGTGGCAAGGTCTGAATAAGATAACTGGCTGCAAGGCAATGTCAGGCAACATCATTGGTGATAGTGTAACCCTACCTGATAAACTGAATGCTTTCTTTGCTCGCTTCGTGCAGAAGGCCATCAGGGTGGTGACACCTGGTCATTCAGACTCTCCACAGGGTGACTGTAGCAGAGGTTAGATCGGCCTTCATGAGGGTAAACCCATGAAACGCAATTTGCCCAGATGGAGTTCCTGGCTGTGTTCTTAGTAGCTGTGCGGACCAGCTGGTGGAAATATTCGCGGACATCTTTAATCTCTGCCTACTCTGTTCTGAGCGATCCTCCTGCTTCAAGAAAACCAACCATCCCAGTGCCGAAGAAAAGCAAAACCTCATGCCTGAACAACCACGATCCAGTGACCTTAACATCCACCATCAGTAATTACTTTGAGAGGCTGGTTATGGAAAGCATTAAATCCACTCTACCTAATGGTCTTGACTGAAGTTGACAACCTGGTGCTCAGAAAACAATCTGGCTCTGAACACCAGGAAAACAAAAGAGCTCATTGTCGACTTCAGGAGGCACAGCACCGACTTAGTCCCCCTACACATTAACGGCGAGTGTGTGGAGAGGGTCAACACCTTCCGGTTTCTCGGCATCCATATCGCTGCTGATATATCCTGGACGGACAACACGACGGCGGTCATCAAGAAGGCTCAGCAGCGGCTGCACTTCCTGAGGGTCCTCAGGAAGCACAACCTGGACTCTAACCTGCTGCTGACCTTCTACCGCTCGTCCATCGAGAGCCTGCTGACATACTGCATTACAGCATGGTATGGCAGCTGCACCATGGCAGACAGAGAGAGGCTTCAGAGGGTAACCAGGACAGCGCAGAGGATCATTGGTTGCCCTCTCCCCTCCCTGATGGACATCTACACCTCCCGCTGCCTTAGCAGGGCAAAGACGATCACCAAAGACAGCTCCCATCCTGCGTTTGGACTGTTCGACCTGCTGCCCTCTGGAAGGCGCTATAGGTGCATCAAATCCAGGACAAACAGACTCAGGAATAGCTGCTTCCCGAGAATTATATCTACCATAAATTCAAATCCACACATGCACTGACTACACCGCCCAACACGGACTTCCATCTGTATATATGTATATATGTATGTAGCGCCGTAGAATTTGTGCACCTATTCCCCCCCCCCCCCCATCTCCCTTCTGTTTTGTTTTTCTGTTTCTTGTTTTTTGTGTAAAATTGTATGTATGCACTGAGTACGAGCAGCTTTCAGTTTCACTGTACATGTATAGTGACAATAAATGGCATATCATATCAGTTCACCTACTGCCACAACAGGCCCACAGACGATGCCATCGCTCCGGTCCTACACTCATCAGAACACCTGGGTAAGAAATACCCAGGTGTTCACCCAGACCAGCACACAAACCAATCTCCCTTCTATGGACTCCATTTATACCTTACGCTGCCTTTGGCAAGGCCAGCAGCATAATCAAGGACAGGTCGCACCCTGGCCACTCCCTCTACCATCAGGCAAATGGGAAAGAAGTGTAATAACACATACCACCAGATTCAAGGACAGTTTCTTCCCAGTTGTTATCGGGCAACTGAATCATCCTACCCCCACCAGAGAGCTGAACTACTAATTACCTTTTTGGTGACCCTTGGACTATCCTTGATTGGACTAAACATTATTCTCTTATCATGTATCTATACACTGTAAATGGCCTGTCCATGTCTCTTGTTATCGATGCTCACTTCAGTCCTGGGCTCGTCCTTGTTTGCAGTGACCACCGCCCAAGTCTGTTGGGTTGTAAGCTACCCAAGCAATATGATGTGTTGTTCCTCCAGTTTGCGTGTGGCCTCATGGAGAAGGCCTGGGACAGAAAGGACAGAATGGGAATGGAAAGAGCAGTTAAAATGGTTACAACTGGGAGATTCAACAAGCCTTGGTGGACTGAATGAAAGTGTTTGGCATCCCGATAAAAGGCTTTCTATGGCGCATCTGTACAAGTTGGTGAGATTTGTTGGGTATGCCAAACTTCCTATTACTTTGAAGAAAGTAGAGAAATTTGTGTGTTTTCTTGGCAATTGCTTCAATATTGATGGTCAAGGCCAAGTTGCTGCCGATATTTACTCCTAGGAACTTGAAGCTTTCAATCATCTCTACTTCAGCGCCATCAATGCATACGCATGTATGTGTAATGCTTCGCTTTGTGAAATCCATCAAGGAAGTTAACTTCTCCTCGTGCCTTTGCAGCTACTCAGCAGGCCAACTGTCTCCAGAAATTAGCTCTCATGCTTTGGTGGTTGAGCCATTTTACCAGTTAAAGGCATTATCTAAGTACAATTGGATCTTGTTTCCAAGGTTGATTAAGTTTTGCTTCATTGATTTTCTACTCAGTCACTCAATATGTCAATCAGGCATCAACAGTGACCATATGTGACCATGAAAAAACAAGAAATTGCAGATGCTGGCTTACAAAATAAGACACCTTGCAGATAATAGCAGGGACTCTGAACAGGTTGGGAGAGTGGTCAAAGAAGTGGCAGATGGAATACAGCATAGCAAAGTGTGCAGTCATGCATTTTGGTAGTATGAATAAAGGTAAAGACTATTTTTTAAATGGGGAGAGAATTCAGAAGTCTGTGCAAAAAGGGACTAGGAATGTTGTTGCAGAATCCCAAAAAGTTTTAATTTACAAGTTGAATTGGTAGTAAGGACGGCAAGTGCAATGCCAGCATTTATTTCGAGGTGACTAGAATATAACACAGAGATGTAATGCTAAGGCTTTATAAGGCACTGGTCAGATGGCATTTGGAGTATTGCGAGCAGTTTTGGGTCCTATATCTGAGGAAGGGTGTGCTGGCGTGGAGAGGGTCCAGAGGAGGTTTACGAGAATGATCCCATGAATTAATGGGTTAGCATATGATGAGCGTTTGACGGCACCGGGCCTCTATTAACTGGAGTATAGAAAGATAAGGGGAGACCTCATTGAAAATTACCGAATAGTGAAAGGCTTAGATGGAGTGGACGCGAAGAGAATGTTTCCACTGGTGGGAGAGTCAAGGACCAGAGGTCATAGCCTCAGAATTAAAGGACATTCCTTTAGGAAGGAGATGAGGGAATTTCTTTAGTCAGAGTGTGGTGAATCTGTGGAATTCATTGCCCCAGAAGGCTGTGGAGGCCGTCAATGGATATTTTTAAGGCAGAGATAGATATATTCTTGATTAGTAAGGGTCTCAGGGGTTATGGGGAGAAGTCAGGAGAATGGGGTTAAGAAGGAAAGATAGATCAGCCATGATTGAATGGTGGAGTAGACGATGGGCCGAATGGCCTAATTCTGCTTCTATCACATATGAACACTTAATTAAATTCAAAAGTCCAAAGTATGTACATACATTTATTTCTACAAATGACAGGACAGGTTTGGCTGTCTCTCTCCATTTTTAGTAATTGTTCATTCTTATTGGTTAAGCCTGTTTAAATGGCTTTCCAAAAAAAACTGTTACCATGTAAGCTTGTGATATTAACTTGCCATCCCCTCTCTTTCCTGGGCCCCAGCTGGATTTGACTAATTTCTCCCCTTTCTCATCTCTTTGTCCTTTTCCACCTATGTGGAAGGTTCCACCTTCCTCTAGCCTGACAATTTGTACCTGTTCTATCCTTATCTTACACTTTATGTCTATTCATCTCTGTTTGTCCAACTATCTGACTATCAAAAACTCACCTCACCTGTATCCACCTATCATCTGCTCGTACCACTTTTCCAACGTTTTCATCCCGAACACGATCAGTCGAAAGTAGGATCCCGACCTGAAACGTCAACTATCCATGACCTCCAAAGATTTGTGTTTTTTTAAATAAACCAGCATCTGTAGTTCCTTGTTTCTCCAAAGATGCTGCCTGAACAGTAGAGTTACTCCAGCACTTTGTGTCTTTTTCTGTTTCCATGTAACTTCCCACAGTGATCATAAGACATTGGCTCTTAAGAACAGGCTTCCACTTTCACCACAGGAGACCACTTAAGAGAAGCTCTTTAGAAGTCCTATTAAAGCATTTAGCATTAGACTTCAAAGCCATTGAACCTAAACATTGCACATGGGATGGCCTGATTCTGTCCTATTATAACCAAGCAGGCAAAGACAATAAATAAATATTCTTTTTAATTGGCCCTCATCAACACCATTGATTACAATATTCGGGAGGTATGGTTATGGTATTGTGTGATTCTGTGTGTACTTATCTGTAAAAATGGAAACTGTAACCCAGGACAGCTTGTACTCCTTAACATACGATGGTTAATCCAAGTTCCTTGATCCTTGGATGATCTATACTGCATTCTTGAGGCATTTCGATGCTTTTGATGGCAAGGGGAGCAGTGCTTAATAAAGACCACACTTTGACTCCCACTCGAAGTGTTCCTTTGCATTGAAATTGCCATAGCAGGTAATTTGTTGAAATTGCTTAAACTTCTAAGGAAGTAGAGGGGCAAGTGCACCTTCTTCGTCATTACATCTATGTGATGTGCTGAGTGCAGGTCATCTGAGGTGTTAACGTCCAGGATTAGGGCATCTATAATATCAGTGCCCAATAACAGCATGATAACCTGGCTCAATGACTACCATCGGTAGGACTTATATCTATCATAATGAAGTGCTCCCAGAGTTGATAATGGCATACATTATTTCCTACTTCAGAAATGATGTGGATCCACTTCAATTTGCTTTTCACCACAACAGGTTAACAGCAGATGATATCTCACTGGCTCTCCACTCTGCTTTGGACCACCTGGACATCACATATATGCTGCATCTGGAACATATATGGCATCTACAGTTCATTGACTACAGTCTAAATGCAATCTATCATAACTATACAAGGACTCAATGCATTTTACCCCCACTTTATCATAGCCTCAATCACCCACATTCCAATGCTACATTGCAACACAAAGATTCGATGATCATTTGTTAAATTGGTGGATCCAAGATGGCGTAAAGATTATGACACTCAGTTAACACTTTCCCACTCAGTGGATCGCAGGCAGCATCTATACATAACTAAAACTCCGAACTTGTTATCTTCCGGTGTGCGCGGTCTTTTTATTTACGCAAAAACAATATGCGGTATCGCTACGATTTTTCGCCAGCTCACTCACCGTTTCCCTGTGCACCACATTTCGTTCCGATCGGTTGAATGTTATAAAAGTTAGCGAGGTTTAAAAATCTTTAAAAAACGTGGGTGCGCAGATCGATCTCCTCTCCTGCCAGTCAGTGCCAATTAGTCTCTTCTCCTGTCGCTCCCCGGGTCGGTCCGCCTCTTCCTGCGCCATCGTATCTTTATTGGAGCTGAGGATGGCAAGCGGAGGTCTCCAACCGGACACAATTTTTAGAGGGGCCGGAAGCGGCCCAGCCCAGCCTAACCCACCCCGGCCCGGAGTCAGAGATGTCGATGATGTTGCCAAACAGAAAGCGGAGACTCTGATCCCGGCGGAGGAGAGCGACCAGTGACCTGCGCCCGTTGTGAGTACCCATTGCACCACCAGCTCCAGTCCCAGCCCCTACCTCTCTGGTCCCCCTCGCTGGCTCCCGTCCCCCTCCCCGTGATAGCCCCCTCTCCGCCATGGCTCTTCCCCTGTCTTTTCTCCAAGCACTTCCCCCCTCCACCCACACACCCCTCTACCCACACACCCCTTCCTCCACACCCCCTCCGCCCACACATCTCCCCACCCCCACAACCCTCCCCCGCCCCCATCCCTCCTCCCCCCACATCCCTCCTCCCCCCACAACCCCCTCCCACAAGCCCCCCATACAACTATCCCCCCACAACCCCTCCCCCCGCCCACCCACCCCACCCCCCCCCCCCCGCCAATGGTACAACCTACTTCTCCCATCCAACTCTATCTTTACTGCCTCTAGCCTTTTCCCATTTTAGTTCCTCACAAACTGCCACCTTGCCAAGCAGTGCAGGAAGTGGAATCAACAGTTGACATCACCAGTTTAGATATAGACATTAATTAATTGAGGAGGGAGGTGAGATCCATGCACAAGCAGTGCCAGCTCACATTGCATACTTATTTTTCTGCTGAAGCCTCACATGAAGATCGTGCCAGGCTGCAAAAGCCTCTGCTCAAGGTGAAGGAGCATAAAGAAGTTGAATACCAACTTGATATGGGCGGTACACAGTGACACAGCTGCAGAGTTGCTTGCTGCCTTACAACGCCAGAGACCTGGGTGAATCCTGCCCACCGGTGCTGTCTGTACGGAGTTTGTACATTCTTCCTGTGATCACATGGGTTTTCTCCAGGTGCTCGAGTTTCCTCCCACACTCCAAAAGAAGTGGAGGTTAATTGGCTTACCAAAACCAATTAACTTTCCAAACTTAATTGGCTTTGGTAAGTTGTAAATCGCTGGTCGACATGGACTCAGTGGACTGAAGCGCCTGTTTCTGCACAGTATTTCTAAAGCTTTGCTGAGTGCCTGGGCTCAGTGTATCTAAAGTTGAGCTGGCTCTCTCCCTCTGTTTGCTCCTCAGTGTCTCAGTACTAAACTCTAGCAACCCATTACAGCACAATCATTATTTACCAAAAGTTGAACTGATGCAGATTGCTGTTATCAGACTTTGAATACATTTCGCATTACAGCAACACATTTTCCAATAGATTTTCTCCCTATCGCCCATGAAGACTGAGAAATCTAATTTGGTTTCTGCTTTTTCCTCTTCTACCAGCTTGGCTTGTTCTTTGTGATATCTGCTCAATCAGAGAGGCCCTGTTTCATATTTCACCAGACTATCCACCTGACTTGCCATTTTCAAGGAACCATGCACTTGTGCTTCCAGGTCTCTCTCTTCTGCAACACTCTCCAAGACTCTACCAAGTCCTTCAAAGAAATTGACCATTGAAATGAATGAAATACTTTTTATTCTGATTGTGATGATTTGTAGTGGTGTGGTAATGCTGCTGTCCTATATTTTATGCATGGATGTGTTTCACCCAGGTTGATATCTATGCCGGAGCTATCTTTATTCAACTTGCTTTACAATGGGACCTGTATATTGCTGTGATTGGCCTACTCATCATAACTGCAATCTACACAGTGGGCGGTAGGTCTTGTCATCTCTTCTGACATTAAGTAGTTTTACACAAATTGATCATTATTAGTGCCACTATTTATATTCGTACTGTAGTCATAATCACTCAGCATGTCCACCGAGTCCACATTAGCCATCAACCACCCATTTATACCCATCTTACATTAACTAATTTAATTCTCCCCACATTCCCATCAACTCCATCCAGTGGAGACAGTTTACACTGGCCAGTTGCCAACCTTTTTAAGAACGTGGGAGGGAATCCCGAGTGCTCAGAGGAAAATCTTGCCGTTATAGGGAGGACTCCACTGGAACAGCATCAACAGAATGAAAGTGATGCTGAAAGGCAGAAGTTCTCAGCAAACTGCACAACTATGCCAGCCTTAGGGATTAGGGCTCATTGTTTACCTGCAATTATAACCAGTTTTCTCCACTGGAACATCTCCTATGGTTGGTGGATTTATAAATATATCCCTTGTGCAGTAGGGATTGTAAATCCCCAGAGATTGTTATAAGAACATGAAAAACTAGAATTAACCTTTGTCCTCCACATAATCCTTCATTCCTTTGTTGTACAAAAACCTGTCGACCTCAACCTTCATGAATTAATGCCCACCTACAAAGGAAAATGGCTTCATAGCATCGGGTCTGTCAAATCCTCTTAGAATCTGATGTGTTCCAAAGAGATCACCTCTCACTTTTCTGAGAGTATTGGCCAAACAACCCATAGCCAAATTTTCTCATGACATGGAAACTGGTCAATGTTGAGTTTATTAACTTACACATGTTGCAGCTGCAAACCTTCCACACCTCGCCATCTCTATTAAAACCTGCCATCCATATTAAAATTTAAATACTAAATCCTGGAATGCCACGCACAGGTCTGATCTCCCAACCCAAAGAATGAGTGAATACATTGAAGGATCTCAAAGGTGGTTCCTAGGATGCACCATAAAGATAAATTAGATCAGGTACTCTCTTGAGCTTAGCAGAGTGAGAGGTGACCTAATTGAAGCATACAATGTACTTAAAGAGTTTAGAATATAGAACATAAAACGTATAGCTCCGGAACAGGTCTCTTGGCCCACAATGATGGTACTGAATAGAACGCTAATTTAAATTAATCTCCTCTGCCTGCATGTGATCCACATCCCTCCATTCCCTGCATATCGATGTGCGTATCCAAAAGCCTCTTAAATGCTATTAGTAATTTGCCACCACTATCACATCTAGTAGTGCACTCACTGTATAATAAACTTGCTCCTCACATCTCCCTTAAACGTTATCCCTCTCACATTAAAGCTATGCCCTCTGCCTTTGATATTTCCACCCTGAGAAAAAGGTCCCAACTGTCTACCTTATTTATGCGTCCTTTAATTTTATATACTTTTATCAGGTCTCCCCTCAATCTTTGATGCTCCATAACAAAATAATCCAGGTTTGTCCAACCTCTCCTTATAGTTAATTTCCACTAATCCAGGCAGCTTCTTCCAGAAGGTACCTCTTCTGTACTTTCTGCAAAATTTCCACATCATCTCTGTAATGGAGCAACCAGAACCACATGGAACGCTCCAAATACAACCTAACGCAAGTTCTATAAAGCTGCAACATGACTTCCTAACTCTTATATTCAATGTTGAGCAGTGAAGGCATATATACCACATGCCTTCTTTACCACTTCATCTACTTGCACTGCCACTTTCAGGGAGTTGTGGACTTGGACTTTGAGAACCCTCTGTACATCAATGCTGTTAAGGGTCTTGCTGTTAACTATAAACTTTCCCCTTATATTCAATCTCACACTTGCTCAGATTAAACTCCATCTGCCCCATAGTTTCGCACGTGATCTGTATCCCGCGATATATTTTTACAACCTTCCTCATTGTCGGCAACACCACCAATTTTGGTCTGATCTGCAAATTTACCAACCATCCCAAATACATTTACATCCAAATCATTTATATAGATCACAAACAACAGAAATCCCAGTGAAACTCTACTGGGCACAGACCTCCAGCCAGAATAACACCCTTCCACTTCAATGTTCTGTATTCTATGAGTAAGATCCCTGGCCCAAAAACTGTCCCAAATCCAAATAACTAAGTCACCATGGATCTTCTGCATCTTCAGCTTCTGGATCAGCCTATTATGCGGAACTTTATCAAGTTGCTTCATAAAAATTCATATGCACAATATTGGGCGGCACGGTGGCGCAGCAATTAGGTTGCTGCCTTACAGCGCCAGAGACTCCGGTTTGATCCTGCTTACGGGTGCATGTCTACATTCTCCCCGTGACCTGTGGGTTTTCTCCGGGATCTCCAGTTTCCTCCCACACTCCAAAGGCGTACAGGTTTGTAGGTTAATTGGCTTAGTATAATTGTAAATTGTCCCTAGTGTGTATAGGATAGCGTAAGTGTGCGGGGATCGCTGGTCGACGAGGACTCCATGGGCCGAAGGGCCTGTTTCTGCACTATATGTCTAAACTAAACTGCCCTACCCTCCATACCTCAAAAAATAAATAAATTTGTACGACATGTCCTGTCGCTGACAATACCATGCTCACTATCCATTAGTGGCCTATTCTCTTCCAAATGGGAGTATATCCTATCATATAGAATCCTCTCCAATACCTTGCCAACCACTGATGTGAAGCTCATTTCCCTATTAATTTCCTGGATTATCTCCTTCTCTTCTTAAATAAAGCTTGATGGGACAGGGGGAGAGATGATTCGTTGGCAGGGGTATCTGGAACTTTGTATTGCAATCACTAATCAAGGCTACTGAGGACTGAAGAAAACTTCACTCCAGAAGGCGGGAAGCCTTTGGAATTCTCTGATCAAATAGATTAATTTATAAATTACAATATAGTTACATAATATATACCTACGCCTAAATTAAATCCCAAACACACAATTTAAATACATATCTTCAACACACACCAGCATACACACAACATATTATAACCATATAACCATATAACAATTACAGCACGGAAACAGGCCATCTCGGCCCTACAAGTCCGTGCCGAACAACTTTTTTCCCTTATTCCCACCTGCCTGCACTCATACCATAACCCTCCATTCTCTTATCATCCATAAAGCTTTCTTTACCACCTTATCTATATGAGATTCCACCTTCAAGGAACTATGCACGGTTATTCCCAGATCCCTCTGTTCAACTGTATTCTTCAATTCCTTACCATTTACCATGTACGTCCTATTTTGATTTGTCCTGCCAAGGTGTAGCCCCTCACATTTATCAGCATTAAACTCCATATTGTCAGAAGCACAGCTTTATAAACAAGCGCCTAAATAATCAGGTGTAAAAACACGTTTGATTTAGATGAAGGGATTCAAAGTAACATTAGCAAATTTGCAGATGACACAAAGCTGGGTGGCAGTGTGAACAGTGAGGAGGATGCTATGAGAATGCAAGGTGACTTGGACAGGTTGGGTGAGTGGGAAGATGCATGGCAGATGCAATTTAGTGTATATAAATGTGAGGTTATCTACTTTGGTAGCAAAACCAGGAAGGCAGATTACTATCTAAATGGTGTCAAGTTGGGAAAAGGGGAAGTACAACCGGATCTGGGGGGTCCTTGTTCATCAGACAATGAAAGTAAGCATGCAGGTACAGCAGACAGTGAAGAAAGCGAATGGCATGTCGGCCTTTATAACAAGAGAAGTTGAGTATCAGAGCAAAGAGATCCTTCTGCAGTAGTATAAGGCCCTAGTGAGACCACACCTGTATTATTGTGTGCAGTTTTGATCCGCTAATATGAGGAAGGACATTCTTGCTATGGAGGGAGTGCAGCTTAGGTTTACAAGGTTAAATCCAGGATTGCGGGACTGTCATATGCTGAGAGAATGGAGCGTCTGGGCTTGTATACTCTGGAGTTAGAAGGACGAGAGGTGATCTTTTTGAAACAGAAAAAATTATTAAGGTTTTGGACACGCTAGAGGCAGGAAACATTTTCCCGATGTTGGGGGAATCCAGAACCCGAGGCCACACAGTTTAAGAATAAGACGTAAGCCATTTAGAACGGAGATGAGGAAACACTTTTCTCACAGAGAGTTGTGAGTCTGTGAAATTCTCTGTCTCAGAAGGCGGCGGAGGCTGGTTCTCTGGATACTTTCAAGAGAGAGCTGGATAGGACTCTTAACGGGTGGAGTCAGGGGATATGAGGAGAAGGCAGGAACGGGGTACTGATTGTAGATGATCAGCCACAATCACATTGAATGACTCGAAGGGCCAAATGGCATACTCCTGCACCTATTGTCTATTGTCTATTGTTTATGTCACAAGTATTTATTGAAACAAAAATATGCACAGTTGTGAGTGCTTGATAATCATGTATCATGCTGATAAACAACTGCCATCAGACTCAGTTATGAAGACTTGTAGGCATGAAGCTGGATAGGATTGTCTCATGCTTTCTAATGTATTCTTTTGATTTATGTTTGAAGATTGATTTGTGCTATGTCTTTTATAGGTGGGCTGGCTGCAGTAATATACACGGACACACTGCAAACAGGGATCATGCTGCTAGGAGCTCTGGTTCTTATGATATATGGTATGTGTACCTAAATTATTGTTATATTTCTGACATTGTAACTTAGGAGGAATATTCTTGAATTGGTATTCTGCTTTGAGTGCTTTGAAGTCTGTTTAGTACCAAGGCAACTTCTAGGTTTACATCGAAGGCAGACAGGGCTTTGGTTCTGCTGAATGCTGTCATTTAACTTCAAAACCAACACTAACAAAAGCACTTTAATGCTTTTGTAAAAAAATATTCGAAGGCATCTTCAAAGTTGTCTGAAAAGCTCTTGAAAAGGCGAAGTTCAAATGTATTCCATTAAAGTCATGGGGGTGACATCCAGTTGTATGCAATCTCAATTTCTGTTCAACTGACACACTGAATTTTCTTTTTTTTCTTTAAGTAACACATTTGATTGAATTAATTCATCATTCATTCATTAAACCCTAATCCTTCCATTTGTTTCCACAATACTTGAGCCTTGTTCTCATCTGCACCATTGAGGACAATGTGCAACTCAGTTTTTACATGCCTTTAATTTTCTGCCACTGCTCTAGTTTTTAGTTTTCCCTTGTATCTTGGGAGTTGCTCCCCATTCACGTTACGTTTGGTTTAAAAGACTAAATGTCTATTCAATCAAGCTGCTAATATAGTTACTTTGTTATATTTAAGTCACTGCCATTTTATAATTCTTTGTTGCGTTACCCACAACCGTTCACCCCCAAAATATTACCACAGAAAAGAATAATATTCAGTACCTAATGTTTCTGTATTTGCACTTATACTTGGACATTTCCTTCCTATACATTTTCACAACTCATTGAATGGTTTTCACTTCCCATCTTCATTCTTAAGTTGCTTTTGGGTAACTGATGGGCCTGTCTCACTTGGCGATTTTTTAGGCGACTAATGGCGACTGTTATAGTCGTAGCATGTGGCCGAAAAGCCGGCGACTGGACCCCCCTAGGACAATGTCTATGACAAGCTACAACAACCTACCACCTAGTCGACGTCAAGCTACGACAAGCTCCCGACAACCGTCGCGACGTAGGACGTCCACCTTTGACCACACCTATGACAACCTACACCTACGACAAGCAAAGACTGTCGGTGACAACTGAAGACAAATCACGTCATTTTGGCCTCCAAAACAATGCAATCATCCAGTTTTCCTATAAAAGGGGTTGTAGGGTGGGGTTTACAATCATTCTGCATCATGGCTACCATGGAGCAACATCAGAGGGCATTGCTTTCACAAGAAGAAGAAGCCCTGCTGCTTGCAGATTAGCAAGACAAGAAGAACGGGGAAGAAGCCCATGAAGAGGTTTGTGTGGTTGAAGCCCTTGTCCCTGAAGAGACCCAGGTTGGGCCAGTATGACAACCTGATGACTGTGCTCCAGCAAGAAGATGAGACTGCCTTCAGAAACTTCACTAGGCTCTCCCCTGAGCTGTTTCAGGAGCTGAAGATATGGGTGGGCTCTCTCCTGGAGAAAAAGACCTTCATGAGGAAGCCACTGGAACAACGCCTGTGCCTAACTATCACCCTCCGCTACCTGGCTTCAGGAGACTCCTAGAAGAACCTCTCCTACAGCTTTCTTGTGGCCCACAACACCATCAGCAAGGTTGGCCGAGACCTGTGACGCCATCATCATTGCTTATGAAGATGAAGTCATGGACTGCCCTAGTACACCAGATGAGTGGAAGAGAGTGGCGCAGGGCTTTGATACCAGATGGAACTTCCAGCACACATGTGGGGCAGTGGACGGCAAGCATGTGGCTATCAGGTGTCCACCCAAGGGAGGTTCAATGTACTTCAATTACAAGAAGTTCTATTCCATCATACTCATAGCTGTGGTGGATGCACACTACAACTTCCTGTTTGTGGATGTGGACACACCTGGCAGTGTCGCAGATGGTAGGATCTGGAGAGAGACCTCCCTTGGGCAAGCACTGGAAGAAGGAAGAGCAGGCTTTCCTGATCCAGAACCTCTTCAAGGAGAAGACAACCCTGACATCCCTCACACACTGGTTGCTGATGAGGCCTTCCCACTCATGTCATGGATGATGAAGCCATAACCTCACAGGCAGATGTCAAGGGAGCAGAAGCTCTTCAACTACAGGCTATCCAGGGCTAGGAGGATCATGGAAAATGCCTTTGGCATCCTCATCAGCAGATTCAGATGCTTGCTAACTACGATAGAGCAGGAGCCCAAGAATGTGGAGACCATTGTCTACGTAGCATGTGTCCTCCACAACCTGATCCATATCAGAAGTGCAGCAGCACCAGCCGTGGTGGAGGGTGACCGAGTGGACAACCAGACAGGCAATATCACACCAGGCTCATGGAGAACTGGAGGACATGCTGCACCGATGGTGGCACTGGAGAGATTGCCAGGAAACATCTACAACAAGAGAGCCAAGGATCAGAGAGACCATCTCTGCACTTATTACAACTCCGAACTAGGCAGTGTATCATGGCAGAACGACATGATCTGAAGACCAGCAGCAAATATCCCACACCACAAACAGAATTCCACCACTCGGGAAGAGAGCTCACAATAGACAACAAGAAAAGGCTCTTTTGAGGGCCACCCACATCCTCCCAAAAGAGTTTAATTTTCAATGCAGTACAATGCTTGTGTTTGTGTTTGTTTTATTGATCAAAATATATGAAATTTAAATATTTGAAAATGATGCCATGAGACACTTCTCTGAAATATAATATATTCATACATCAATTTGCCAACAAAATGTCAAGTATTTCCTTTATTGATATTGAAACAAGTTTTAACAACAAAAAAGGTTGATAATCACATAAAATTTGAAATTATCTGTCATAAATCTATAAAGAATCATAACTTTAACAACAGAAAAGTGATTTATTATTAAATTATAAAGAACGTACAACGGTGCTTAAAAAACTATAATCACATAAAATTTGAAATTGTCTATAATAAATCTATAAAGAATCATCACGTTAACAACAAAAGAAAAACGAAGTCAGCACCGGCGACAACCTACGTCACCTGGCGTCAAGCTACGCTCATTGGCGTCAAACCCACTGTTGCCGATTGTCCCCAAAAATTGTTCAACATGCTGAAAATCCAGCGACGACCAGAAAGACGCTACGACTCTTTGGGCGACTTGCTTTCTGTGATGGTTACACAAAAAAGCTGGAGAAACTCAGCGGGTGCAGCAGCATCTATGGAGCGAAGGAAATAGGCAACGTTTCGGGCCGAAACCCTTCTTCAGACTGATCGGGGGCGGGTGTGGGTGGGGACAAGAAAGGGAAAAGGAGGAGGAGCCCGAAGGCTGGGGGTTTCTGTGATCGTGGGTGTAGTTGACTGTAAGTTGAAGGTGGTCGTCTTCAGTCCCCACTATTGGGTCGCCAATTGTCATGAGTGTATAGGTGATTAAGTCGTAGATAGTCATAGCTTGTCTTCTACATAGTCGTGGGATGTCTGCTGCATAGTCGTAGGATGCGTTTGATCCATTCACCTTTTGGCGATTCAGCAAGACTATGACAGTCGCCTGCACTCGCCAAAAAAGTTGTGTAAATGGGACAAGCCCTTAAAGGAAAATTTTGATCACATAATGGCCAGGGAAACCAACAGGAATGCTACTACCCATTGACCAGTGCAGAATTCCAGTGCAGAATTGGAACCAATAGGAATGAATACACTCAACTTTTGGGTTTGGAAATGGAACATAAATGGTGATGTGTGAAAGAAAGAGTCATAGAATGAGGTATCAATTGAGGCATGCTTTTGGCGTGACCAAATGGAAACGGAGTTCACGCGAAGGTCGCACGTGACGTCATTTGCGTCAAACTTACCAATCAGCTGGGCAGGAGGCGGGCCGACTGAATTTGGGCGAGGGAAGGTGATGTCATCACGCAATGCCACACCGGGCAGTGACATCATCGCGCAACGCCACGCTCTAGGCGTACGCCGTCAAGACACTGCATACGACCGCAATGCACCTGCATGCCGACAGGCCGTTGGCGGGCAAAGATTTCAGACACTGTCAGATTTTCGGAGCCCCACGCGATGTCGGGATCAGCCCCGCACAACTCCGCACTTCTAAGTGGGAACGGCCCCGCGCGGCCATACGGTGCCCGTATGCCTCAAGCAACCACGTTTGGTCGCGCCAAATGCATATCGCATGCAAGTGGCACAGGCCCTTTAGTACTTTGGTGAAGAACGTTGTATCTTGGAATCATTTCAAAGAAATATAAATTTTAAAACGTCCATCAAGTATCTAATAGTTAATGACAAATTGTACAGATTACTACCCATTTTACTGTTTATTACAAACAGTTTTTTTTTGTTTTATAGCTTTTATTGAAGTTGATGGTTACTCAGGCCTCAAAAAGAAATACTTCCTGGCCATCCCCAAACTGCATGTAACAAACTCATCCTGTGGCATGCCAAGGCATGATGCCTTTCACGTCTTCCGAGATCCAGTTAACTCTGAATATCCATGGTCAGGTGTAACATTTGGAGCAACTGTACTTAGCACTTGGTATTGGTGTACAGATCAGGTAACACTATCCTATAGACAGTAAACATAAAGATCAATCATTGGCATATTTTTTTCTGATCAATTATTACTGTAATTGGAAGACTTCACTTTGTTATCAAGAGTTACGTGGAGATTATGATGCTACTTAACCAATCAAATACACGGTCTCTTCCATAGATCCCCTTTACTTATGCAAATGCTGACAACTTGTGTAAATTGAGAATGTGGGGCTTTAACATGGTAAACACGTGTAGCATAAGATTGGGAAGTTTATCATAGCTTATATGTAGTAAGTTCAACCCTAAACATTACTTTAAATGAGATTCTGGCATGTTGGAACGTACTAAAATTTAAAAAAAGCTTAAAATTGGATCTACTGTATTTGTACCTGCTTTTTATGTATGAATAACATGCAGATGTGATTTGATTCAGGGTATATGGTTCCGAGGGGAAATCCAGAAATCCTGACTGGATGAATTGGCTGGGCACTTCTGCACATATTTCACTTTGGTTCACCCATGTAATTTGGACATTGGTCATGCACCAAATGATCATTTGAATGCATTGTGTTTATTTACAGGGACACTCTGCATACATTGGGAGAGTTGAATGGGTAGCTTCAGAACTTACAGCTTGCTGCTCACACACCTTCCAAAGCTCAGAGTGCACTGAAGCTCACAGAAAGTGTATCTTTCAGTGTTGTAAGTGGTGACTGGTGACAGGACCTCACTTTCCAGTTAAAGCATGGAAAACCCAACAGCAATGTGGACAGTGACACGTGGTACAGCAGGTAGCCTCAACTACATTAGTGATGTAGGAGGAAATTGGAGCACATGAGAAAAATCTATGCAATGAGAACGCCCACACAGACAACACACAAGGTCAGGGTGAACCTTGTGCTGCTGGAGCTGTGAGGCAGCCCCCAAATCACCACTACCACCCGATCCCCAACATCTAAATAGTTGATTGCTAATAACTAGCTCTAAACCATCCAAACATTGCCAGTCATCAATTCCATTACTATCCTGTTGACTGAACTGCTGTAGATTTGGGAGCAACAGCAGGAGGAGATTAGCAAGAGATCAGACTGATTGGCTCTAGCCCGAGTGGGAGGAGAGAAGTGAGTCAGTGCCGGGAAAACAGTTGAAAACTGAGGAATTTGGTTTGTAAATTGGTAAATCAGACCATTTATCAGTCAATTTAAGCAAGACTGCTCTTGGGGAGTGGCAGTGAGGGAAGTGCCCTGTGAGAAAAGTGTGAGTCTTTGGCTCGAGAGTCTTCGCTGAGGAGAGGAGACGAAAGAAGGAGATGTCAGGCAAGCTGATTTAGTGCGATGCTTGCAGTATGTGGGAGGTCAAGGACACCGCTGGTGCCTCTGGATGCTACAAATGCGAGAAGTGCATCCAGGTAGAGCTCCTGAAGGACCGTGTTGGGGAACTGGAGAAGCAAGTGGATGACCTCAGTTTCGTCCGAGAAATTGAGTTGTTCCTCGACAAGTCCTACAGTAAGATTGTTACACCTAAACTACTGGAAGAGAGAAGATGGGAGACGGTGAGAAAGGGAGGGAAGCATGGAATGCCAACGTCCCTGGGTGTTGTACCTCTTGTGAACAGGTTCACCCACTTAGAAACTGTTGGGACAGAAGACGTGTTTACACTTAGCGGCAGACTGGCTTGCGATGCGAATAGGGCTGTTGAGCCAAAACCAAAAAGGCCTAAGGCAGGCAACGCCATTGTAGTGGGAGACTCCATTGTGAGAGGTACGGACAGGGGTTTCTGCGGCAACAGACGGGATGCGAGGATGGTGTGTTGCCTTCCTGGTGCCAGGATCCAGGATGTCATGGACAGAGTGCAGAAAATCCTCAAGGGCGAAGGTGAACATCCAGAAGTGGTAGTGCATGTCGGCACAAACGATGTCGGAAAGAAAGGGATGAATATTCTGCAGCGTGACTTTAGAGAGCTCGGAAAAATGCTGAAAAGCAGGACCTCCAGGGTTGTTATCTCTGGTTTGCTTCCAGTTCCTCGTGCTGGCGAGAGTAGGAACGGGGAGATATGGGACCTGAACGTGTGGCTGAGGAACTGGTGCACGGGGCAGGGATTTAGATTCTTAGATCACTGGGATCTGTTTTGGGGTAAGGGGGAACTGCACAAAAGGGACGGATTGCATCTTAACAGGTGGGGGACCAGCATTCTGGCAGGCAGGTTTGCCACTGCTACACGGGTGGTTTTAAACTGAATAAGGGGGGTGGGGTGTCAAATTGGATAGTGGAGGATGGAGTTAAAGGGAAAGGGTTTCTTAAATGTGTGAGCATG
Organism: Leucoraja erinaceus; assembly: GCF_028641065.1. Taxonomy (NCBI): domain Eukaryota; kingdom Metazoa; phylum Chordata; class Chondrichthyes; order Rajiformes; family Rajidae; genus Leucoraja; species Leucoraja erinaceus. Next base: position 17,798,898 of record NC_073396.1, read on the forward strand.
GAGACAGAGGGGTGTGAAATTAGGGTAGAAGCAATAGAAGCAAGGTGAAAAGTAAAAGTAGCAGGCCGGCAAATCCAGGACAAAAATTAAAAAGGGCCACTTTTCAGCATAATAGTATAAGGGGTAAGAGTGTTGTAAAAACAAACCTGAAGGCTTTGTGTCTCAATGCAAGGAGCATTCGTAATAAGGTGGATGAGTTGAATGTGCAGATAGCTATTAATGACTATGATATAGTTGGGATCACGGAGACATGGCTCCAGGGTGACCAAGGCTGGGAGCTGAACATCCAGGAGTATTCAATATTCAGGAGGGATAGACAGAAAGGGAAAGGAGGTTGGGTAGCGTTGCTGGTTAGAGAGCAGATTAACGCAACAGAAAGGAAGGACATTAGCTTGGAGGATGTGGAATCGATATGGGTAGAGCTGCAAAACACTAAGGGGCAGAAAACGGTAGTGGGAGTTGTGTACAGGCCACCTTACAGTAGTAGTGGAGTTGGGGATGGCATCAAACAGGAAATTAGAAATGCGTGCAACAAAGGTAAAACAGATATAATGGGTGACTTCAATCTACATATAGATTGGGTGAATCAAATTGGCAAGGGTGCTGAGGAAGAGGATTTCTTGGAATGTATGCGGGATAGTTTTCTAAACCAACATGTAGAGGAACCAACGAGAAAGCCGGCTATTCTAGACTGGGTATTGAGTAATGAGGAAGGGTTAGTTAGCAGTCTTGTTGTGCGTGGCCCCTTGGGCAAGGGTGACCATAATATGGTTGAGTTTTTCATTAGGATGGAGAGTGACATAGTTAATTCAGAAACAAGTGTCCTGAACTTAAAGAAAGGTAACTTTGAAACGTGAATTGGCCAAGATAGACTGGTAATTGATTCTTAATGGGTTGACGGTGGATATGCAATGGAAGGCATTTAAAGATTGCATGGATGAACTACAACAGTGGTTCATCCCAGTTTGGCAAAAGAATAAATTGGGGAAGGTAGTGCATCCGTGGGTACCAAGGGAAATCGGGGATAGTATCAAAATAAAAGATGAAGCGTACAAATTAGCCAGAAAAAGCAGCCTACCAGAGGACTGGGAGAAATTCAGAGACCAGCAGAGGAGGACAAAGGGCTTAATTAGGAAAGGGAAAATAGATTATGAAAGAACTGGCAGGGAACATAAAAACTGACTGCAAAAGCTTTTATAGATATGTGAAGAGAAAAAGATTAGTTAAAACCAATGTAGGTCCCTTGCAGTCAGAAACGGGTGAATTGATCATAGGGAACAAGGACATGGCAGACCAATTGAATAACTACTTTGGTTCTGTCTTCACTAAGGAAGACATAAAAATCTGCCGGAAATAGCAGGGGACTGGGGGTCAAATGAGATGGAGGAACTGAGTGAAATCCAGGTTAGCCGGGAAGTGGTGTTGGGTAAATTGAATGGATTAAAGGCTGATAAATACCCAGGGCCAGATAGGCTGCATCCCAGAGTAGTTAAGGAAGTAGCCCCTGAAATAGTGGATGCATTAGTGATAATTTTTCAAAACTCTTTAGATTCTGGAGTAGTTCCTGAGGATTGGAGGGTAGCTAATGTAATACCACTTTTTAAAAACGGTGGGAGAGAGAAAAAGGGGAATTACAGACCAGTTAGTCTAACGTCGGTAGTGGGGAAACTGCTAGAATCAGTTATTAAAGATGGGATAGCAGCACATTTGGAAAGTGGTGAAATCATTGGACAAAGTCAGCATGGATTTATGAAGGGTAAATCATGTCTGACGAATCTTATAGAATTTTTCGAGGATGTAACCAGTAGAGTGGATAAGGGAGAACCAGTGGATGTGTTATATCTGGACTTTCAGAAGGCTTCCGACAAGGTCCCACATAAGAGATTAAACTACACGGTATTGGGGGTTCAGTATTGATGTGGATAGAGAACTAGTTGGCAGACAGGAAGCAAAGAGTAGGAGTAAACGGGTCCTTTTCACAATGGCAGGCAGTGACTAGTGGGGTACCACAAGGCTCAGTTCTGGGACCCCAGCTATTTACGATGTATATTAATGATTTGGACGAGGGAATTGAATGCAACATCTCGAAGTTTGCGGATGACACGAAGCTGGGGGGCAGTGTTAGCTGTGAGGAGGATGCTAGGAGGCTGCAAGGTGACTTGGATAGGCTGGGTGAGTGGGCAAATGCATGGCAGATGCAGTATAATGTGGATAAATGTGAGGTTATCCACTTTGGTGGCAAAAACAGGAAAGTAGATTATTATCTGAATGGTGGCTGATTAGGAAAGGGGGGAGATGCAACGAGACCTGGGTGTCATGGTGATGAAGCCGAGTTTTAGTTAAAAATATAAAAAGATATTAAATTGGTTTCTGGGCTAGCTTACAGCTTATATTTAGTGTCAAATTAGGCTTGCCTTAGGTTGTGGGTGTGTGTGAGAATAAATCCTATAACATTTTCTCCCAAGTGACAGGCAGAGGAGCAGCTAGAGAGATAGCTGGTCAAATCTTTGAAGTGAGATGCCATAAACCTAATGACCAATGTTTATGGGGAGGAGGCAATAAAGGAAGAGAGAAATAGCCAGTCACATCTTTGTAAACAGATGGCCTATGTTTAAGAGGGACCAAGTGACAAAGAAAAACCAGGGAAGTGGAAATAAAATGATAAAGCAAATGGTCAATGTTGTTAGTATATCTTGTACCATGTAAACAAAAGGCCTTTGATGTGATGCAATCTGTGGAAACCTTTTCCTGTACCTCTGACATGATTAATGTCTGTGGAAGGTGTTAAGGGGACAAAAAAACCCTATTTAAGGCAATGTAATTCTGTTGTTCAGAGAAGGTGGCTGAGGACAGTCAAGTGTCTGTGTTGGTCACTTGACTGGAGTTCTCCCTCCCTTCCATCGGCCGATGTTAAGTAAAGTTTTGAACTGGTCTACCAAACAGTTTGTGTGGTGTCTGTTTATTAAGAAGCGAACCTGGTTTAGTAGTTAAGATAAGTAGTTTTTTCAATGGTACACCAGTCATTAAAAGTATGCATGCAGGTGCAGCAGGCAGTGAAGAAGGCCAATGGTATGTTAGCATTCATAGCAAAAGGATTTGAGTATAGGAGCAGGGAGGTTCTACTGCAGTTGTACAGGGTCTTGGTGAGACCATACCTGGAGTGTTGTGTACAGTTTTGGTCTCCTAATCTGAGGAAAGACATTCATGCCATGTACAGAGAAGGTTCACCAGACTGATTCCTGGGATGTCAGGACTTTCATATGAAGAAAGACTGGATAGACTCGGTTTGTACTCGCTAGAATTTAGAAGATTGAGGGGGGATCTTATAGAAACTTACAAAATTCTTAAGGGGTTGGACAGGCTTGATGCAGGAAGATTGTTCCCGATGTTGGAGAAGTCCAAAACAAGGGGTCACAGTTTAAGCATAAGGGGGAAATCTTTTAGGACCGAGATGAGGAAAACCTTTTTCACACAGAGAGTGGTGAATCTCTGGAATTCTCTGCCGCAGAAGGTAGTTGAGGTCAGTTCATTGGCTATATTTAAGAGGGAGTTAGATATGGCCCTTGTGGCTAAAGGGATCAGGGGGTATGGAGAGAAGGCAGGAACGGGATACTGAGTTGGATGATCAGCCATGATCATATTGAATGGCGTTGCAGGCTCGAAGGGCCGAATGGCCTACTCCTGTACCTATTTTCTATGTTTCTATCCCTTCAATCCACCATTGTAAATAGCATCAGTTCGACAAGTTGCTGTTTCATGGAATTTCACGTCTTCCAAACAAAGATGGTCTCCCAATTCCCCAACCACACTATCCAACAAGTATTATCAATCTCCCAGTATAGTCACAGCCTGCTCTCTCAACATTGTCAGTTTTACAGTGACTCGACTAAATCGACCCAACTCTGCTGCAACGCGTCTACAACTATGCAACCATTGTTAGTCTTCCAACATCTCCAGCATCCACAAAATCAGTACTACCAAACATTTTTGGTCTCCCAGTCCCATCACGTGAAGCCCCCTTCTTGCATTTATCATGCCAGGCCCTGTAGGGGTGGTGTGTTTCACTGAAATCCTGTTCTTTTAAATTCTAGAGTGAACAGACCTAATGTGATTTATTGCTCCTCATAGGACAAACTATCCACCCCGGGAATCAATCTGGTGAACTTTCAATGTACTCCCGCTATCATGGATAAGATTTATTAGATAGGGGCACCAACCCTGTATGTAATATTCCAGAAGCTGCCTTCTCAGAGCCCCATTTGATTTCATCTATACTTTATGTTCTAATACACAAGTCTTTTCGCAATAAAGCTCACAGACAATTTACTTTCTTAAATGCTTGCTGTACATTTCTAAATACCTGTTTCCCTTCTTTATTATGAAGTGTTTTGTGTAAATTGTTGATAAAAAAAATAAAAGTAATCAATTTTAGAGTAAGGCTGTAACATAACAAAATGTGGAAAAAGTGAAGGGGTCTGAATACATTCTGTATATTTATACTTTGCTTGAGAAACTTTCATGTACACATGTAACAAATTCTGCTTCATCTAATCCCTTCACACCACAGCAATCCCAGTCAATATCAGGAAAGATAAAATCACCTACTATTGCAACCCTATTATTCCTACACCAGCCTGCGATTTCATTACATTGTATTGTATTTGTATTGTATTTTAATGACCACACTGTCAGGCTGGTGGAATTTGTTATCAGTACAGCTCGGTACAGGTTCCAACATTTCATCAAACATTAAACATATAGCATAGATATACATACGAACAGATGCATTACATAATACATAAGGGCCATGCTTATTCTTATTCCTCACCGTACAGAGTTTAAAATGTTAATTGCAGTGGGAATGAAACTGTTTTTAAAGCGGTTTGTTTTTGAGGCAATTGTCCTGTATCTCCTCCCAGAGGGCAGCAGCTGAAAGGCATAGTGTGCAGGGTGAGTAGGATCAGAGATGATCTTGCGGGCTCTGTGTAATGTCCGTTTGTGGTAAAGTGATTCAAGGGATGGTAGGCGTAAGCCAATAATTTTAGATGCTCTGTTGATGATGCGCTGTAATTTCTTCCGGGAGAGTGAGTCGAGACTGCCGAACCAGACTGTGATGGATGAAGTGAGGATGCTTTCGATGATGGCTGTATAGAAGCGGAGCATGAGATGAGACCTTGCTCTGAACTTCCTGTAGATCAGTGCACCCTGGCCTGCAGCTACCCGTCTCCTACGCTACTCGCACCATGACCCCTGCCGAGCAGCGCTATGCCCAGATTGAAAAAGAACTGCTTGCCGTGGTCTTCGCTTGCTCCAAGTTCAAGGACTACATCCTCGGCAACTCTTTCACCATCGAGACTGACCACCAGCCGTTGGTGACGATCCTGAATAACCCCATCCATGTTGCTTCTTCCTGGATGCAGCGCATGATGCTGCAACTCCAGCGTTTCACGTTCCAGATCGTTTACCATAAGGGCAAAGACATGTTTGTAGCTGACACCCTGTCTCGTGCTCCGCTGCCTTCCGTTGCCCGTCACCCCTACGAATCGTCGGATCTTCTGGTACTGAACGTTAACATTGTTCCTTCACAGCAGATGCAGTCCCTGGTGCAACACACTGCTGATGATCCTGCCCTGCAACAACTTGCGGACGTTATCCGCCGTGGTTGGCCTGGCCGACGCTCCGAACTGCCTGCTGGCGCTGTACCTTACTTTCTGGTTCGTGATGAACTGGTGCTGCACGCCGGCGTGGTGGTGAAGGGTCACAAAGTCGTTGTGCCTGCCGCTCTGCGGGATCATTACTTCCAGTCTGCTCACAGTGGCCACCCCGGGGTGGAAGCTACTTTGTCCCAGGCCCAAAGCCAATTCTACTGGCCAGGTATGGCTCAAGACATCCGTGACAGGGTCTCCGCTTGCGCTACCTGCAACACCCTGCACCCCCATCAGCAGCGCCAGCCTCTCCTGCAGCCGCCGGCTCCAGAGCTCCCATGGATGGCCGTTGCCACTGACCTATTCGAGTGGCGCGGAAAGCACTTCCTGGTCCTGGTGGACTCCTATTCCAGCTGGTTCGAGGTCGATCAGCTGACCTCCATCACTTCTGCCACTGTCATCGGGAAGCTTCGTCGCCACTTCTCCACCTTCGGCTCCCCGGTGACCCTCCGGTCCGACAACGACAGCCAATTTTCCAGCGCTGAGTTCTGTGCCTTTGCTGCCCGTTGGAACTTTCACCACATCACCAGCAGCCCCGAGTATCCTCAGAGCAACGGACTTGCTGAACGGGCCGTACGTGGTGCCAAGGAGCTGCTGGAACACTGCCGCCTTTTCCGTTCTGATTTCCACCTTGCCCTGCTTAACCTCCGCAACATTTCCCGCGACCCCGCGCTCGGTTCCCCTGCCCAGCGCCTCATGTCCCGCACCACCAGACCTCCCCTGCCGGTCTCTCAACAGTCCCTCAAACCCTCGGTCCAGAACCCTGCCACTGTCACTGAGCGCATTGTCAAAAAACAGGTCATCCAGAAGCGCTCCTTCGACAAATCCGCCCGGCCCCTTCCACGTCTGTTCCCGGGGCAGGTGGTCCGCATGCAGTCCCCCTCTGGCCATTACCGCCTGGCCGTCGTGGTCGGTGACGCCGGTTCACCGCGTTCATACTTCGTCGACTACGAGGGGGCTATCTACCGTCGCTCCCGCCAGCACCTGCTGCTCGTGAACGAGCCCACTCCGCCTCCTGCGGATCCTTCTCACCCCCCCCATTCCATGTCGCACTCCCGTTGCCCCGCCAGCCCCGACAACACCTCGCATGCCGCGCACCCTACCCTCCCAACTGTCGATCCCCCGGTCGCCGAAGCCCCGTTCCCCTGCCTCGCCTGTCAAGCCTGCCTCGCCCGTCAAACCTGCCTCGCCTTCCAAACCGGTTTCCCCGCCCGGAGCCCCGCGATCTCACCTCCTTCCACCGCCAGCCTCTCCTGCCGCTGCCCCGGCTGCTGTCCCTTCTGTTCCCGACGAAGAGGAGGAGGGCGGTTTACGCACCCGCTCTGGCCGGCTGGTCAAGCCGCCTGTCCGCTACAGGGAGTTCGCATAGTTTTATACTGTTGCCGGTGCGGTTTGTGTTCGTAGCGTATGAGCCGTGGTCACTCTGCATATTACCTGCCATGCTTTTATTTCTAAGAGGAAGGATGTAGATCAGTGCATGTTCCCTTAACCATAGTGACCTCCCCACTACTAACCACTCCCCATTGTCTCCAGTATAATAGTAAGATTAAACGAGTACTTACCAGTACGAAGTTTGATCTGTATTTTATGAGGAGTTACGATGAGGGATTACGTGAAGAACCCACCCAGCGCGCAGGCACGGCATACTTCCAAGCAGCGGTGTGGAATCACAGATAGACACTAGTTGAAGTAAAGATAGTAAAGACCAACGAGACATCAGTCCGAATTTGATCTATATAATGAGGGTGGGAGCGGAGGGCACGTAATCCCTCATCGTAACTCCTCATAAAATACAGATCAAACTTCGTACTGGTAAGTACTCGTTTAATCTTACTATTTTACTTCGGAGTCACGTGAGTGACTACGTGAAGACTTCAAAGGTCTGTGATTTCAAACCGTGTAACAGTTATATCACTCACTGCCGAAAGATCATCGAGGGAGGAAGTGGTATCTAAAGACCAACAAGTTTGTTTAGTTATAAAAGAAATGTTTATTAACTACAACAAAAATAGCTCCCCTGGGCTTTTAAATCATAACTTTGCGGTTTCTAAAATGCTTCCCGCAAAGACGTCCTGTTCCATCAGCGGTTTCCTGTAGAATTTTTGGAATGTCGATTCCCTTGACCATCCCGCTGCTCTGAGGATGTGGTCTAGGGGAACCTGCATCCTATCCGCTGCTGAGGTGGACGCTGCCCTGGTTGAATGGGATTTAAAAACATCTGTGTTAATCCCTGCCATGTTAAGGACCTGTTTCAACCATCTGGATAAAGTCTGGCTGGTAACCCGTCCAAAAGGCTTTTTGTGGCTAACCCATAAGGCTTTTTCTCTCCCTCTAAGAGTTTGGGTAGTGTCTAAATAATGATGAAGGTGGGTCACCACACACAGCCTAGGTTCTGGAGGGTATGCCCGGAAGATCAACGGGGAGTTGGATGTACCTGGTCTGCTTTGTTTTACCAACCCCGGCATGGTGAAAGTAATGGTATCTGGGGTGGTCACCATGTAGTTCAGATTTAGCTGATGCAGCGACTGAACCCTCTGAGCTGAGACAAGCGCCATGAGCATAAGGGTCTTATAAGTGGACTGTTCCAGGCTCAGGGATCCCACCGGAGGCCAACCTCGAAGGTGTGTCAGAACTACACTCACATCCCACATATGGGTGTATCTAGGTGTAGGGGGTTTGGTGTTAAAGATCCCCTTAAGGAGTTTGATGACCAGAGGGTGGGATCCCACACTATGCTGTCCTATGGGCATGAGGTATGCGGACAGGGCGCTCCGAGCTGTATTGATGGCACTGTAGCTCATCTTGAGGTCATGGTGCAGGTGGGCCAGGAACTCCAGCACATCCGAGATCGAAGCCGTCTTGTAGGATGTCCCTGCTTCCAGACAGTACTGTTCCCATTTCCTGATGTAGGTCAGGTACTGTTTTTTGGTGGAAACTCGCAGGGATGCCGACATGGTGGTGATTGTTCTCTCTGATAACCCCAATCCCCGGTAAGGTCTGTTCAAAATCTGGAAACCAGGAGTTTCAATTTTTGGTGGCATGGATGACTAATGCCAGTTACCGGGTGAGTCAATAATTGGGGGTGGTTATGAAGGACCATAGGTGTCTCTACCACCATGTCGTGGAACATTGGGAACCATGGTTGGGTAGGCCAGTCGGGCACGACCAGAATGCCAGAGGCTGAGTCTGCCTGAATTTTCTGGAGTACCCGACTGATGAGGCAGAAGGGAGGGAAAGCATAGAAAAAGAAATTTCCCCAATCCAGCGTGAAGGCATCTACCGCTGCTGCCTCTGGGTCTGGTTCCCAAGCCACATACATGGGTAGTTGGTGATTTAATCTAGACGCAAACAAATCTATATCTGGCGTACCATATTGCTTGACAATTTTAGCAAATAATTTTGGGTCCAACATCCATTCGATGTTGTCATTAAATTTTCGTGACCTGGTGTCCGCGACTAAATTTAGCTTGCCTGGTAAATAGGCAGCTGATAGCCAAATATGTCTCTCGACACACCATTGCCAGATTATAGCAGTTAATTTGTCGCATGATACTGATTTTATGCCACCCATGTGCTGGATATAAGATACCGCCGTAGTGTTGTCGATCATGATCCTAACATGCACGTGCCGCATATCAGATGCATATGCTTTTAGCCCATAAAAGGCGGCGAGCATTTCCAAGAAGTTAATGCCCAGTGATTGTAGTAGCGATGCCTCTGAGTTAGTCCATCTGCCACCCGTGCTGTCTATGGAGTTAGTAGCTCCCCAGCCTAAAGCACTGGCATCCGTTGTAATGGTTATGTTAGGATTGGTTACGGCGATAGGACTGTGACTGTGCCAAATATTATCAACCCACCACTGAAGTTCTGATTTGGCTTCAGTGGGTAATTCCATTTTGCGGTCATAATGCCCCCTATTAAGACGTAATGCATGAGTCCTTGCTCTTTGTAAATTTTGATAATGCAAGGGCCATGTTGGGCAGCCGGGAATGCTGCTACTATAGAGCCAATAACTCTGGCTACATGCCGTATCCTAGGTTGCGGTGTAGCAATTAAATGGTTACAAGCTTCGATGAGTGAAACTTTTTTGTCTCTGGGCAGAGTGACAGTCATATGAATAGTGTCAATAGTGAAGCCTAGGTAATCCATGTTAGTAGTAGGCTCCAATATTGATTTATCTGGGTGAAGGATGAATCCCAAAGTTTCAAGGAGTTGTTTAGTGGCTAAAACTCCTGCGACAGCTTGTTCCCTTGTTCTCCCTAATATGAGAACATCGTCCAGATAGGCCACGACTAAATGTTTTAGTTCTCTCAATTTTTTCATGGCCACTTTAAGAATTTTTGTAAATAATCTGGGAGCTGTCGTTAACCCATTGGGCAAGGCTCGGTACTGCCATTGCTGGCCCATCCAGATAAATTTCAGATATTTATAATAATCTTTATGAATGGGTACCAAATAGTAAGCATCTTTGATATCTATGCTTGCCATGTAGTATCCCTTGGAGATCAGTTGTCTGGCAGTGACAAATGTCTCCATTTTGAAATGTTGATACTCAACAGACTGATTAAGTGACGTCAGATCAATAATAATGCGACATCCACCATCTTTTTTGGATTTGAGAAAAATATTTGATACAAATTCTTGCGGCTCGTGTGTGGTCATTTCTATGATGCCTTTAGCCACGAGCCGATCAAGTTCAGCTTGTCCTTCTACCTTCTCAACTGCTGAGGGAAGGAATACCCTTTGGGGCATGTGCTGAACTGGCGGTTCTATGCCTGGTTTGAATTCAATTTTGTATCCACTAATACTGTTGAGTATAAACTTATTGTTAGTAAGGGAGCACCAAACATGCTTGAAGAACCTCAAACGTCCTCCTGTTAATACAACACCCTTTGTCTGTGTATGTTGACAGGAACCAGACCCACCTACCTCCATGTTTATTTGTGGGGCCGTTTTCGGTAGGTTTGGCCCAAGGTTGTCCGTGTTGGTGCTGCGGTGGGGCGGCGCATCTTCCCACGGCTCCGCCCTGGGCCCCGCTCTAAAAAAGAGCTCTGGGGGTAGTGGGAGGCGGTCACCAGGCTTTCACCAGCTCGGTACCTGCTGGTGGCTGCTGAGGCGTGCTGCCAACTGGGTGTCTTCACCCTGCTCGGTCCTGGCCCTGCCCTCATGAGGCCTACTGGTTTGGCCGCCTCTTCCAACTCCTTCAGTTTTTTGGCCAGATCTGCACCAAATAGCAGCGCCTCTCGTTCGGGCGCTGGAGCTTTGCAGAGGCCTGCATATGTTGGGTTGAGGGCAGGCCTGATGTTGTCCCGCCGTAGGCTATTGAGCTCATAGGTGGTGCTGCACATCAGTGCGAGAGCATCCTGCTGGGGTATGGTTAGGTCTTCATTCCCAACGGACCGAGCAAAGGCGGTGATGGCTGCTGAGTGGAGCTTCAGGACTCGCTGCATCTTAACTTCGTGAGCCCTGATCTGCTGCCCCAGCTGGTTCCATATCTGCCCATTGACCGTTTTGACCCTCAGCGCCTCGCAATTCTCTGGCGCTGTGTACGTGTCAAGGGCCTGCTGGACGGCCTTGTCCTGCAGCGGGTTGTTGGACAGCCTGTTTATGCTGGCCGCCATTCTGGGTGGCAATACCATCCCAGTCGTTGGGGGCGCTGCGTATCGGCCCACTACACCCAGTAGCTCTTCTTCTAGCACGCCCGGCATGCTGATGGTATCCTCCGCCTGCCCTTGGGATAGGCCAGCCCAGTCCTGGCCTCCCTTACTGCCCTCGAACATAGAGGGTACAGAAGGGTGTGGAGAGGAGGAGGCCAAAGCCCGTCCTCCTGGGAGATGCCTAGCCTGCATCTCCTCATCAATCATGCGCTCTAGGAGCTGCCTCATGCAGCTGATGCGAGCGTCTCCCCTTTTCGGTGGTGGGGAGCGTTCCCGTTCCTCCGATGAATCGGAGGACACCGGCCGGTCGGTCTTATGAGTCGCCTTCCTCCCTGTGCGGGGCGTCGATATCTGCAGCACAGGGGGCGGCTCGGTGTCGGGTGAGCGGGAGCGTTGAAAAGGCTCCTCCGCTGCGAGAGGCTGCCGCCCAGCTATGGACCCCTCCTCGGGTGGAGTTGGGCAGGCAGTCCTTCTGGCTGGTCGCTTTCGAGAGGCCATAATTCTCCCTTGAGCGACTCTGTAACACAAAAAAGGCACTTACCTGAGGTCTTGTCTTTATGCTGCAGCTGGAGAGCCTGGCTCCAGCTGCTGCCGCTGTTGCACTGCTGACGTAATGCCGCGCCTGCGCGCTGGGTGGGTTCTTCACGTAGTCACTCACGTGACTCCGAAGTAAAATTGTAGTGTCCCCACCTCTAGCTCGCTCTCTAGCTCCAGTGATGACCACGGACAGCTACAGCTTAGTGTAAAGTCTCAGTTTAATAAACAGTTACAGTAAAAAGACTTGTGTGTGCAGTAAGTCATTTTACACTTCCTGAGCTGTCGGAGATGGAAAAGTCTTTGCTGGGCTTTTCCATAGATGTGGTCTGCGTTTGTCCTCCATTTGAGGTTGTTGCTGATGTGGGTTCCAAGGAGTTTGAATGTGTCAGTGATGGAGATGGATTCACCTTTAATGAGCACAGGAGTTTTGGGGGATGGCTGGCGTCTTGGGTCGATGATGAGTTCTTTTGTTTTTGATGAGTTGAGTAAGAGATCATGGTCTGTGCACCAGGTCACTGCTTGGTTGACCTGTGCACGGTATTCAGTTTCTTGGTTGTTGGTGATGAATCCAATGATGGTTGAGTCGTCCGCGTACTTGTACAGGTTGACGGAGCTGTGGTGGGATGTGAGCTGGTTTGTGTAACGGGAGAATAGCCAGGGTGAAAGAACACAGCCTTGGGGTGTGCCTGTACTGAGGAACAGAGGGGAGGATGTGTTATTGTTAATCCTCACCCTTTGTTGCCTGTTCCAGAGAAAGCTGTGAATCCAGTGACAGATGCATGGGTCAATGTTCATGTCCAGTAATTTATTGTACAGTTTGTGTTATTGAATGCGGAGTTGAAATCCATGAACAGGATGCGGGCATATGTGTTTGCGGACTCCAGGTGGTTCAGAATGTGATGAGTTGCTAAGTTGACGGTGTCCTCAACTGACCTGTTGGCCCTGTATGCAAATTGGTATGGGTCCATGAGTGGGGCGGTGACAGTTTTCAGGTGGTTACACAATTCTCCAGCATCTGCAGTTCCCTCTTAAACACAGTTTTCAGGTGATTTAGTATGATGCGCTCAAATGATTTCATGACTGCCGATGTCAAGGCAATGGGTCTATAGTCATTGAGGCAGGAGATGGTCTTGGTCTTGGGAACCGGGATGATAATTGCGCCACTAATTCCTGCTACTATTGTTGCATGCAGATGACTTTGCTGAATAGACATGAGAAGTATTAATTTAAGATTAAAAAGTTTGTCACGGCTACAGTCCGAGATGTCATTTCTGATGGTTTGTCTAGTGAGGCTATATAGGTGGAGCTGAGAAATAAAAAGGAGATGATCACATTGTTGGGAGTGTACTACCTGCCCCCAAATAGTCCACAGGAATTAGAAGACCAAATATACCAGGAGATTGCAGACAGATGCAAGACTAATAGGGTTGTAGTAGTAGTAGGGAATTTTAACTTTCCCATTATACCGCCTATTGTATGCACACCGTTGGAAAAACATATCAACAGCCCTGTAATTAACTAATGATCCTTTTAAATTCCATAGATGGATTAAGTCTTGCACTGGAGGGATCCTTCCTGCTGCTTAATGTGTCATCAGAAATACAAAGTTAAGACAGAGCATTGACTCAGCTACAAACTCCAAAATAGCAAGGTAGTTGTGAAATCAGCACATATAGATTGTTAATGCAAGCCACTGACACAACATTCAGGGGTCCACTACAAGTTGGCACTTCACCTGACCATGAACTCCAGCTACCATTTTGGACATCAAGGACGTTCCTGGCATCCAGAGAATGCATACTACTAACCCAAACTTCAATCCGACAAGTAATTTGGAAGAAGTATTTGTGTAGCAGCAGATAATTATAACTATAGAGTAGCTGTGGCAAGTGTAATAGATTGTATTTAAAAGGCAACTAGATATGTGTATGTGAGAGGGATGGCAGGAAATGTTATAAGGGGAAATAAAGGTGTGCAGAGGTGGGCATGTGGAGCACACATCCTGCTGCACATTGAATGCTTTGTGAAATGTTTTGTGTTGAAAATTATGTGCAATTCTCTGAAAATGTGCTGAACAAGGATTTATTGAATCTAATGTAATTATCTGGTGCCTTGTACTGATTTCAGGTCATTGTCCAGCGATCGCTTTCTGCTAAATCAATTACCCATGCCAAAGGTGGAAGCTTGTTTGCAGCCTATTTGAAGATCTTCCCAATTTTCATAATGGTGTTTCCAGGCATGATCAGTCGAGTGCTTTATCCCGGTAAGCCTATTTTACATAACAATTAAGTTATCAATTAAATCTAGGATGATAAGCAATATACACTTCCTTCGAACTACCTTTCATAAATCTGGGCAGGATAATTAGCTTGATGGCTTCACCTTTTGTATGTGCCATTATCAACTCCCATTGTCAATCATAAAACTTGTAGAAACAAGACTGACTTCAGGCAGGAGTTTTACATCTAATGGTATACTAGACTAAGTGGGACCCGTTGGGTCCCAGCATCACATGGGAGGGCTGGTCCCCAACGCAATATTCCACTTCTCCACAAATTCCAATACTGCTAACCAGTGGGGGGGGGGGGGGGGGGGGGGGCTGTCTGTTGCGCTAGTATGGGTGTTGCGGGCTGAAACTACTGGTTTCCAGAGGGCTAGTATAGACATTGTGGGCCGTATGGATGCTTGGGTAGGCATCCAACTGTTGCAACAATTTTAAAAGCCAAGCCAAGGCAAACAATTGGGCTGCAGACACCCGACAACCAAAATTCATTTTGTGAACACAAACCTTTTAAAAAGGGCTGCAGCCACTTTACAGCCACATCGAGGGGACTCACCATGGATTAGACGTGCGTTCAGTGTTATTCGCAGCTCAGAGAGCTAAGAACCTCTTACTTCCTGGTCTGGCAGAGACAGAGTGAGGCACGACACTTCCTGGTTTATAGTCCCTCCCCCTGCCGCCAGCGGGGGCAGCAGAGAGAATGGGGAATTTTGTAAAAACATTACTATCTCTCTAATTTTTCATCGACGGAAAAATCCTCCGCACTCATACAGCGGAGGGGGACTCTGAGCGAGGTGGCCAAAAATGACAGCTGTAGGTGGCGGCATTCTCTCGGAAATCGCAGCACAGTCGGCCAAAAACGGTCAAGATCGGAGATTTAGTAATATAATAATAAGATTATACTTCAGTAATATAGGCTTCTCTAATACGGTGGAACACGCTTCCTTCCATTCCATGGCTAGTACAAACACTACCAACTAAAGGTAGGAAACTTGGATGATGAGAGAAATCGAGCTCTGTACAATAATAAACAGGAGGCATGGGGCATGCATAGGCAGCTGGAATCAAGTGTATCACTGGAGGAGTTTCAGGAACCAAGGAGCACACTAAAGATGAAATCAGGAGGGCAAAAATGGGACGGTGGATAGCTCTGGCAGATAATATTAAGATTAATCCCAAGTGACTTTATAAGTACTGTGGCGTCAGGGCTGATGTGTTCAGCAATGACCACACTGACACTCTCAGAAGGGTGAACTCACATGATATATTTTATATACAGTGGGAAGAAAGTCCAGGACCACATGGGGGCACTGTCTCTCACTGGAATAGATAGAGTAAATGCATAGAGTCTTTTACCCAGAGTAGGGGAATTAAAAACAAGAGGACATAGTTTTAAAGTGAGGGGGTGAAAATGTATTAGGAACCCGAGGGTCAACTTTTTTAACACAAAGGGTGGTAGGTATATGGAACGAGCTACCAGAGGAGATAGTTGAGGCAGGTACTATCGCAATGTTCAAAGAGCATTTGGACAATTACATGGATAGGATAGGTTTAGAGGGATATGGGCCAAACGCAGGTTGAAAGGTTCAATAGTTTCTTTATTATTACTTGTACCAAGGTAGAAGTAATAAATTCTGCCCCTATTCAAAATTTTAACTTGAGCGCCCGGCCTGTCTTTATTCATAACTATCTTAAAGCTAATAGAACTGTGGTAGGTGGTCCTAAAAAGCTCACCCACAGACACTGCAGTCACTTGCCCTTCCCAATTTCCTAAGAGTACATCAATCTTTGCCTTCTCCTGTTTAGTGCGCACTACATATTATCTGAGGAAACTTTCTGAACAAATTCCACCCTGGCTAAGCCTTTGACACTATGACTATATTGGGAAAGTTAAAAACCCCTACTACTACAACCCTATTAGTCTTGCATCTGCCTGCAATCTCCTGGTATATTTGGTCTTCTAATTCCCGTGGACTATTTGGGGGCAGGTAGTACACTCCCAACAATGTGATCATCTCCTTTTTATTTCTCAGCTCCACCTATATAGCCTCACTAGACGAACCATCAGAAATGACATCTCGGACTGTAGCTGTGACAAACTTTTTTAATCTTAAATTAATACTTCTCATGTCTATTCAGCAAAGTCATCTGCATGCAACAATAGTAGCAGGAATTAGTGGCGCAATTATGTAATGAAATCGCAGGCTGGTGTAGGAATAATAGGGTTGCAATAGTAGGTAATTTTATCTTTCCTGATATTGACTGGGATTGCTGTAGTGTGAAGGGATTAGGTGAAGCAGAATTTGTTATGTGTGTACATTAAAGTTTCTCAAGCAAAGTATAAATATACAGAAAGAATTCAGACCCCTTCACTTTTTCCACATTTTGTTACGTTCTAGCCTTACTCTAAAATTGATTACATTTATTTTTTTTATCAACAATCTACACAAAATACCTCATAATATAAAAGGGAAAACAGGTATTTAGAAATTTTTTGCAAAGTAATTAAAAAGGAATAACTGAAACAGCACATTTACATAAGTATTCATACCCTTTGCTATGAAACTCAAAATTGAGTTTTGGTGCATCCTGTTTCCATTGATTATCCTTGAGATGTTTCTACAACTTGATTGGATTCCACCAGTGGTAAATTAAATTGATTGCACGTGATTTGGAAAGGCACACACCTGTCTATATAAAGTCCTGCAGTTGACAGTGCATGTCAGACCAAAAACCAAGCCATGAAGACAAAATAATTGTCCGTAGACCTTCTAGACAGGATTGTGTCGATACGCAGATCTGGGGAAGGGTATAAAACAATTTCTGCAGCATTGCAGGTTCCGAAGAGTGGCCTTCATTATTATTAAATGGAAGAACTTTGAAACCACCAGGACTCTTCATAGAGATGGCTGCCTGGCCAAACTGAGTAATCGGGGGAGAAGGGCCTTGATGAGGGAGGTGTTGAACCCGTTGATCACTCTGACTGAGCTCCAGAGTTCCTCTGTGGAGATGGGAGAAACTTCCAGAAGGACAACTGTATCTGCAGCACTCCACAAATCAGGCCTTTATGGTAGAGTGGCCAGACGGAAGCCATTCTTCAGTAAAAGGCACATGACAGCCCGCTTGGAGTTTGCCAAAGGGCACTTAAACAAGATTCTTTGGTCTGATGAAACCAAGATTGAACTCTTTTGCCTGAATGCCAAGTGTCACGTAGGAAGAAACCAGGCACCGCTCATCACCTGGCCAATACCATACCTACGGTGAAGCATGGGGTGGAGGTTCACCTTCCAACAGGTCAACAACCCTAAGCACACAGTCAAGGCAACGCAGGCTTTGTGACAAGTGTATGAATGTCCTTGAGTGGCCCAGCCAGAGCCCGGACTTGAACCCGATCGAATATCTCTGGAGGGACCTGAAAATAGCTGTGCATCAACACTCCCCATCCAACCTAACAGAGCTTGAGAGGATCTGCAGAGAAGAATGGAAGAAATTACCCAAATACAGGTGTGCCAAGCTTGTAGCATCATACCCAAGAAGACTTGAGGCTGTAATCGCTGCCTATGGTGCCTCAACAAAGTACTGACCAAAGGGTCTAAATACTTATGTAAATGTGATATTTCAGTTATTTATTTGTAATTACTTTGCAAAAATTTCTACACACCTGTTTTTGCTTTTTTATTATGGGGTATTGTGTATAGATTGATCATTTAAAAAAAAAAAAAAAAAGAATTTAATCCAATTAGAATAAGACTAGCGTAACAAAATGTGGAAAAAGTGAAGGGGTCTGAATACTTTCTGAAAGCACTGTACATCTGTTTGAAAGTGCCCTCTGACACAGGTATACGAATAATAATAATACATTTTATTTGCGGGCGCCTTTCAAAGTCTCAAGGACACCTTACAGAAATTAACAAGAGTAAAAAAAACATATAATCGGAGTAAAATAAATAATAAAGACATCACCAATACACAAATTAAAGACAGAATTCGATCCAAAGACAAAAAAATCAAAAACACAATGTGAAGAGAGAGCAGCGGCAGCTAAACCGTGCCAGCGTACACTCTCCCTTCTGATAGGCCACTCGGCCTCTCTAGCCTGTCTTGCCATTCAATATGACCAAGGCTGACATGCACCAGACCTCAACAACTTTTCTGTTCCCAGTTACCCTTGGCCCTCAATTCTCTAACATTTAAAAAATTGATCCACTTCTTTAACTATCTCCAATGATCCTGCCTCCCAAACCTTCAAGATAGAGAATTACGGATTAGCTACTGAGAGGACGTTCCCACACACCTGATAACTATTTCTAGTTTTAAATATCTGCTCCTTAATATTATATGTATTCCCTCATTTGACAATTCCCATACTGACAATATCTCAACATTGACTCTGCTATGCTCCCTTAGGATTTTATATATTTCACTAAGCTCAGCCCACATTCTTTTGAACTCTAAAGAACACACCACTGATTATAGCCCATGGATTAGCCTATTTTTGTGAATCTCCTTCATTCAAGTTTACAGGCTCCCCACTTCTTTTGCACACTGACTTTTCATCTTCAGGCTTCTGCATTGTTACGGTAAAATACAAATAAAATGACTCTTTCCACAGTCACAAGGTAGACTACTGGGCTCAACATTACTTCCAGCATTTGCAATATTTTGCTTCCAATATTGAGAAATGGTTTGCTTGTGCAATGCAGAAAAATGTGGTAGGAGAACAAGTGAAGAAACGAAAAATAGGGCTACTCAAGGTTTAATTGGGAAGAACAGAATCATCATTGAAATTGCTGAACTTAGTACTGTCAGGTGGAAAGGCCCTTGTGACCAAATGAGGCCTCGTCTTTCAAGCTTCCATGGATCTGTAGGTAGAATGTTGTCGAAAGCCTGGAATAGTGAGGTCAGAGTGGGAAGGAAACACAGTTTTAAGTGAAAAAGAAGCAGTTCAGAATTATGTCTATGGACAGCATTTGTTCCAAGTGAGCAAATGAACAGTGAGGTGTGAAGAATGCCTGTGTAAAAGGACAACTCCTTTCATGAAGAAGGAATTTTGCAAACTATGGTTCAACCCAGACATATCTGTCAGAAGTAAACCATCGCAAATGTCAGAATCATTCAACAGGCAAAACAGCATCCACGAGGAGAGAAACAAAATTCATGTTTCAGGTCAAGGAGCCTTTTCCAGAACTGGGAATGTGAGAAAACAAGCATATTTTGTGCTTCAGAACTGGTGTATCGTGGCAAGTGTAGAGAGAAAGTCTAGGATAGGGTGGAAATGATGTTTTCGCCTTAACACCTAACAACTGGCCGTTAGAAAATAAAAAGTAAAAATAAAGATACCATGGAAGGGGGAGGAGTGAGAAAGAGGGATTGGGAGAAGCTAAGAGAAAGTGAGAGGAAAAGGGAGAGGGAAAAGGAGAGGAAAAAATAGAGAGAAAGGGGAAGGACAGGAGGACTGAGATTGGAAAGGAAAGGGAAAGTGAGAGGAAGAAGAGAGGGGAGGGAGGAGCATAAGGGGAGAGAGAAGGAGAGAGGGGTAGGGAAAGTGGGAGAGTTCTTTGATATTAATCAGTAAAAGACAATAAATGTCTCTACATTGTATTAACTGTGGAAGTAGTGAAATAAGGTGATATTGAAAACATTTTTGAGCATTTGAATGAAATGTGGGTAATTTTGAGAAATTCAATTTATGATATTCACAAAGGTTATGATTCTTGTTCTTAGATCTTGTGGCTTGTCCAGATGAACATTCCTGTCGTAGAGTTTGTGGCAATCCAATTGGGTGCTTTGATATCGCTTATCCACTGCTTGTAATGAAGCTGCTCCCTGAAGGTACATTGTTAAAGTAGGAAAAGAATAAAATTAGGCATGAAAAATTGCTACCCATGCTAAGTTGCTGCTGGAAATGAGTTGGAATGACACTGCCATCCACTGCATCAACTTTCTGATTGGCTGGATCCAACTATGGAGAGAAGTGACTTGTCAAAATGCCTGCCACTGTGCTGTGCGCCTCCATAACTTCAATCAATGTGTCAGATATGTTTTCCCCACTCCCCAGCAGCTATTTCCGTATTTGTTACAAAATAGTAGGTTATAAGTAAAGAGGGGGAATGGTGTCTGTATTGCCAATAACCCACTAAAACCAAGTGAGGGATTACTGAGTAATAAAGTATCATTGTTTCAGTAGTAGAAACAAAAAACTGCAGGTGCTACTTAATACACAAAAGGACATAAAGTGCTGGAGTAATTCAGCAGGTCAGGTAGCATCACTGGAGAACGTGGATAGCTGATGCATCAGAACAAGACCCTTTTTCAGACCCTCGTACTGCAACTTGACGGCTGTAGGAGAGGCGAGGTTCGATGGAGTCTTTGCTCACAGCCTGCAGGTGGCTGGAGTGCAGTGGCAGTGGTGATGGCAGCATTGGCAGGCGCAGTCTTGAAATGGCTGAAAAACTTGTGTGGGCCAGTTGTTTTTAGCCAGAAGAGTCTAGCACAGACGCTCAGATAGATTACTTTCAGTTTGATGTCGGAGCCATGAGATGATACAGTTTTCTACCATGTCTACGACACATTATCATCATGACCACAAGCATGATTGGGACGATGATTAAGAAAGGAAGCTAAGACTTATTTCATTGTTCTGTATTTCTACAATAAAGAAGCAATTAATCAACGAACTACGTCTGGAAGATTCATCATTGCTATCTTAATAGTGTCATGACATGCGTGAGATTACTTTACTAATGGTCTCCGACATAATAGTGGCTTAACGAAGGTTGAACTTTGGAATGCTTTAAAAAGCTGCCACTTTATTCGCTATAACCAAAATCCATTATAAAAAGGTCTGTAATAACAAGGGATTACTGTATATCAGATCAAACCTCGGCTAACATTAATCCATATAAAATAGAATATAAAAAAAGTGACCTAAATGCTCTTCATAAGTTCATAAGTTTCTTTTCTCAGCTTGTGATGTTCTCCACAGCAATAGACATCAAATGCCTCTTGCATCGAGATCTTGTTTAGAATGTCCCGAGGCAGAACTGGGGGAGAAACCACAGATCTATTCAAAGGTCACAAACCTGGAAGTCCTGTATATCAGTTAACGAGACAGACATTTCCCAGAAACACTTCAAACCCATGGTTATGGTGTGTTTCCTTTAATGATATTTGATCTTCTTATTTACCAAAATGATTTTGTAATTGGGAAAGACCTGTCATTTTACTGGTTCTGGGAGCAGCAAACCTCCAACATGGGTGTATTTGCAGCAGAGGGAGTGCAGGTTTGACTGCTGGGATGGCACTTTATCATATGAGAAATTATTGAAGATAACTCTGTAGAGTTCAGATGAATGGGATATTATTTTATTGAGGCATGCAAAATTTCAATGGCGCTTAACTGGGTAAGTAGTTATATATAGGTTTATCAACATGGAGAAGGAGGCTACTTGGCTTTTTAAGCCAACTCCACTCTTTGATTTTATTTTGACTGATATATTTATAACATTGTCTTGGCGTTCCTACTTACAGGTACCAGCAGTAACTTTTGCATATTAACGATTCATCTACATTTGCCATAAAATATTTTGATTTTCACCATTTCTGCCACAATTGTCCTCTGAAGAAGAGCATTCCAAAGGTTCCCTGAGAGAAAAAAAAGTCACTTGATTTATCAGATGAGTGACTTATTGTTAAATGGGGATCCCTGGTTCAAGATTCACTCATAAGTTAAAACATCATCTCAACTTCCAATGTATTTTACAAATATAACATATTGTCCCAACAATTGTCCTCAAGACCCTGAACAATGAAGACAAGTGAGACATACATTTCCTTCATCACCTTGTCACTTTGAAGAAACCCTGTACTTGTACCCCTTAGTCTCTCTGTTCTACAACATCCCCAAAAGCCTGTCATTTGCGGTGTATGTCCTGCCCTTGTTTATCTTTCAAAATAAAGCATTTCACATTCCATGTACCATTCCTTTTCTCAGTTTCCCAGTTGATCCTGTTGTAATCTGAGACCACCTGCTTGCAAATCATTCATCAGGAAACTCGTATCTCTCAATATCTCAGAGTTGTGTCATCTCTCATTATTTAGATAATATGCTTTTTGACTATTTCCCCAATTAATATACCATTTATCATATTTTGCACACTCACTTGCTTACCTTTGCTATGAGAGGATGTTTTCCCTGGCTGAAGTGTGTAGAATCAGGTGTCCAAATAAAGAGACAGCCATATAAGACACATCCTTCAACCAGAGGTGGTTAGAAACATAGAAAATGGGTGCAGGAGGAGGCCATTCGGCCCTTCGAGCCAGCACCGCAATTCATTGTGATCATGGTTGATCGTCCCCAATGAATAACCCGTGCCTGCCTTCTCCCCATATCCCTTGGTTCCACTAGCCCCTAGAGCTCAATCTAACTCTTTCTTAAATCCATCCAGTGACTTGGCCTCCGCTGCCCTCTGTGGCAGGGAATTCCACAAATTCACAACTCTCTGGGTGAAAAAGTTTTTTCTCACCTCAGTCTTAAATGGCTTCCCCTTTATTCTAAGACTGTGGCCCCCTGGTTCTGAACTCGCCCAACATTGGGAACATTTTTCCTGCATCTAGCTTGTCCAGTCCTTTTATAATTTTATATGTTTCTATAAGATCCTCCTCATCCTTCTAAACTCCAGTGAGTATAAGCCTAGTCTTTTCAATCTTTCCTCATAAGACAGTCCCGCCATCCCAGGGACCAATCTCGTGAATCTACGCTGCACTGTCTCAATCACAAGGATGTCCTTCCTTAAATTAGGAGAACAAAATTGGACACAATACTCCGGATGTGGTCTCAACAGAGCCCTATACAACTACAGAAGAACATCTTTGCTCCTAAACTGAAATCCTCTTGTTATGAAGGCCAACATTCCATTAGCTTTCTTCACTGATCTTTGGAAACCTCTACCCAAGAAATAAGTGGGGTGTCAGTAACTAAGAATATTCAACACAGAAATTGATAGATTTTTAGATGTTAAGATAATTTAGGGATGTGGCTGTTCATGCAGGATAGTAGTGTTTTAATAAATAATCAACAACAATCGTGTTAAATGGTGAAGCAGATGCAAAGGGCTAAATTATCTACCTCTGGTTCTATTTTTATATTTTAGAGGATGGAAGTTTGTAATAATATGGAGGAAGGGACAGGAAGTATTTGTCCCTGATTCATTTAGTTTAGAGGATTTAAAAGTATCCCATTAATCACACGTAAGGATTGCACAGGATGCTGGCTTTAGTACAATGCTTGAACCCATTCCTGTTCTCATTCTCCCACTGCAGGAGCACGGGGCCTAATAGTTGCAGTCATGATTGCTGCTCTCATGTCCTCCCTCACTTCAATCTTCAATAGTGCAAGTACATTATTTACGATGGACATCTGGCACCACGTCCGGCCCCACTGCTCTGAGTGGGAGCTCATGATTGTTGGCAGGTAAGAAAATGCGGCATTGGCTATTTTGCTCAATGATGCCTTTCTATTGAAAACTGCAATTATGAGAAAAGTCAATTATTCATGTAAAACAGGGTTCCCCGTGCTCATGGGAGGAATCAGCAGAATGATAAGACTCAAAATGAACACTGATGCTGTTAAACACAATCTCTCTTTGTTTCAGGATATTTGTGTTGATCCTAGTGGTGGTATCTGTTTTGTGGATTCCTCTGGTGCAAGCAAGCCAAGGTGGCCAACTCTTTATATACATCCAATCCATTACCTCCTACCTAACCCCACCAATCGCAGTGGTCTTTGTGTCTGGCTGCTTTTGGAAACGAGCTAATGAGAATGTGAGTCATTTCCTTAAGATTACTTCTACATTTTATTTTATATTGCTAAATTCAACATGGAGATGAATTAGAGTGCCTAGTATGTTGCCTCAGTAACTCTAGTCTAGTGCATTGTGAGTTAGCTGAGCCCAATAAAAGTGGATTGGTGGAGATGCCAATTCAAGTACTATAACCCTGTTATCTTTGCATTGGAGCTAAGTAAGAGGATTGATAAATTCCACTGTTAACTGCTCAAGTTAAATTTTAATTATGTTTCATTTTGCATTATATTCTGGGTTATAACTTTCAGTTCTGCAGCTGGATTTAAATTTATCTTATTTTAAATTAATACTCAGATTGGCATTTATACATCTTTGGATTAAGGTCCACTGGATTTGTTCCTCACTTTAGCCCCTGTCCCACTTAGGCAATTTTTTCGGTGACTAGGCTGTTGCCACATGGTCGTGGGATGACGCCTGTATGGTCGTGAGTAGTCTCAAGTCTCCTAGAGAGTCATAACGTTTTTCTGGTCACCGCTGGATTTTGAAATGTTCAAAACCTTTCGGTGACTGTGGGCTTGACGTAGCTTGTCTTCTCCTGTCATAGGTGCAGTCGTAGGTTGTCGCCAGGATGACGCAGGTTATCACCTGGTGACGTTGGTTGTCGCTGGGTGCTGACTTTGGTGAATTCCGTTGTCAACTACCTATGTCAATCTAACTCAACCGGCGACAGGTATCGGCGACAGGTACCGGCGACTGAATTGTCTTCAGTTGTCGCCGACAGGGTTGTTGCTTGTCGTAGTTTGTCGCGGGTGGATGTCCTAATGGGTCGCCGGTTGTTGGTAGCTTGATTTTGTTTGTTGAAGGTTGTCGTCTGTGTGGTTATAGGTTGTCGTAGGTGTGGTCGTAGGTGGATATCCTAATGGGTCGCCTGTTGTCAGTAGCTTGACGTCGACTAGATGGTAGGTTGTAGTAGCTTGTTGTAGACATTGTTATAGGGGGGGTCCAGCCGCCACTTTTCTGGT
Organism: Leucoraja erinaceus; assembly: GCF_028641065.1. NCBI lineage: Eukaryota > Metazoa > Chordata > Chondrichthyes > Rajiformes > Rajidae > Leucoraja > Leucoraja erinaceus. The sequence goes on from NC_073396.1 coordinate 17,823,903, forward strand.
GACCTGCTACGACTGTGACAGTCGCCGAAAAAATCGCCTAAGTAGGCACCCCTTAGAGTTCCAATGATGAGATCAAGGCATTACACAAGGCATTTACACAAAGTGTATAGACCAGTTAGCCTGACATCAGTGATGGGGAAGATGCTGGAGTCAATCATAAAAGATGAAATAGCGGCACATTTGGATAGCAGTAACAGGATCGGTCCGAGTCAGCATGGATTTACTAATGAGAAATCATGCTTGACTAATCTTCTGGAGTTTTTTGAGGATGTAACTAGGAAAATGGCCAAGGGAGAGCCAGTAGATGTAGTGTACCTGGACTTTCAGAAAGCATTTGATAAGGTCCCACATTGGAGATTAGTGGGCAAAATTAGGGCACATGGTATTGGGGGTTGAGTGCTGAAATGGATAGAAAATTGGTTGGCAGACAGGAACCAAAAAGTAGGGATTAACGGATCCCTTTCAGAATGGTAGGTAGTGACTAGTGGGGTACCGCAAGGTGCTGGGACAGCAGCTATTTTCAATATACATCAATTATTTAGATGAAGCGATTCAAAGTAACATTAGCAAATTTGCAGATGATACAAAGCTGGGTGGCAGTGTGAACTATGAGGAGGATGCTATGAGAATGCAGGGTGACTTGGACAGGTTGTGTGAGTGGGCAGATGCAGTTTAATGTGGATAAATGTGAGGTAATCCACTTTGGTAGCAAAAACAGGAATGCAGATTATTATCTAAATGGCGCCAAGTTGGGAAAAGGGAAGAACAACGGGATCTGGGGGTCCTTGTTCATCAGTCAATGAAAATAAGCATGCAGGTACAGCAGGCAGTGAAGAAAGTGAATGGCATGTTGGCCTTTATAACAAGAGGAGTTGAGTATATGAGCAAAGAGGTCCTCCTGCAGTTGTACAGGGCCCAAGTGAGACCACACGTGGAGTATTGTGTGCAGTTTTGGTCTCCAAATTTGAGGAAGGACATTCTTGCTAATGAAGTGCTGCGTAGGTTCACAAGGTTAATTCCAGGGATGACGGGACAGTCATATGCTGAGAGAATGGAGCGGCTGGGCTTGTATACTGGAATTTAGAAGGATGAGAGGGAATCTTATTGAAACGATTATTAAGGATTTGGACGCGCAAGAAGCAGGGAAACATCTTCCCGATGTTGGGGGAAGTTCAGAACCAGAGGCCACAGTTTAAGAATAAGACGTAAGCCTTTTAGAACGGAGAAGAGGAAACACTTTTTCACACAGAGAGTTGTGAGTCTGTGGAATTCTCTGCCCCAGAGGGTGATGGAGGGAGATTCTCTGGATACTTTCAAGAGAGAGCTAGATAGGGCTCTTAAAGATAGCAGAGTCGGGGGATATGGGGAGAAGGCAGGAACCGGGTACTGATTGTGGATGATCAGCCATGATCACATTGAATGGCGGTGCTGACTCGAAGGGCCAAATGGCCTACTCCTGCACCTATTGTCTATTGACAATCTGCACAATCTGGAATATTTTCAGTAAAGCATGGTGCTGGAGTAACTCAACGGATCAGGCAGCATCTCTGGAGGAAATGGATAATTTATGTTTCGGGTTGGGACTGTTCCTCAGACTGATTGTAGTAATAGGGGGAGTAAACTAGAAATGAGGTGCAGGTGGGACAAAGCCAAGCAAGTGATAGATGGATACAGGTGAAGGGGGATGTTAATTGGCAGATGGATGGACAAACGTTAGAGTTTAAAAGGAGGCAATGGGTGTCAGATTAAGAGAAGTAAGGAGTGAAACGTAAAGTCAAAAGGGTGTCAGATAAGGAGAGAAGAGTAGTGCTTTCTCTCCTTATACGTATGACACCCTTTTGACTACTTTTCATCTCTTATCCCTGACAACAAGTACAAAGTAAGCAGTTTTTTTGTTAAATTAGTGCAAATGGCCAATTTTGTCCCTGCCAATGGAAATATATTCTTGATGATGGAGACGATGCTTATTCAGGAAGGATCACAGCTGCACACTCCTGGCTTGAGCAAGAGGTCTGATGGGGTTGCTTGTTCAACACATTTCAATCACCTGAACTAGTTTACATGTGATTATGAATTCAATGTAACATTGACTATGTAACATAACTGTTTGTGTGTACAGGGTGCATTTTGGAGCCTTGCTGCCGGATTTTTCGTTGGGTTTACTCGACTGATTTTGGATTTTATCTACAGTGCACCGCCATGTGGAGCAGCAGACACACGGCCATTAGTTAATAGCAAAGTTCATTTCTTGCATTTTGCGCTCATCCTCACTCTCGTCTCTCTGATTGTGATGGTGGTCATGAGTTTCTCCAGTCCAGCCCCGCAACCAGAAAAGGTGAGGGAACAGTGCAGATTGCTGAGTCTCCCAATTTGAAGAGTTCCAGTTATTACACACAGTATTTACATTCAAGCATTACAAACATGCATCCCTATTGCAAAATCTGAAGCATTAGGGAGAAGGATTTTGATTTGAGTCCTTGATAAACATTTTTGGAAAATTTCAATCATTAATAATAATCATAATTTGTGAATATGCAAGATCATGAGAGTGGAAATTGCGTGTAACAGGGAGCGCAAGTCCAGAATTACACATTGTAGAAGCAGAATGTCTGCCCTGGCTGGTTTCATGGGCAGCCCGCTGAGAAGGTCCTTTGGGGCTTTCGGCACAGCACTCACTGCTCCACGCAAGCAGCTCTGCTTTCTTCTACTCCTCCTTGTTTTACTCAGAGCTCCTGTTGATTTGGAAGCAACAGCAAGAAAGATAAGCACGAGAAAACACTGATTGGCTCTAGCCCAAGTGGGAGGAGAGTTTGAAGTGAGTCTGAGGGGGGAAAACAGTTGAAAACTGAGGAATTTGGTTTATAAATTAGGCAATTTATCGGTCAATATAAGCAAGACTGCTCTTAGTGAGTGAGCGGCCTTGTGAGTGAAGTGCCCTGTGAGTCTTTGACTCGAGAGACTTCAGAGAGGAGGCTACGCAAAACGCTGGAGCGAGAGAGACGAAAGCAGGAGATGTCAGGCAAGCTGATTCAGTGCGATGCTTGCAGTATGTGAGAGGTCAAGGACACTGCTGGTGCCTCTGCCTGCTACAAATGTGAGAAGTGCATCCAGGTACAGCTCCTGAAGGACCGTGTTGGGGAACTGGAGAAGCAAGTGGATGACCTCAGTTTCGTCCGAGAAACTGAGTCGTTCCTCGACAAGTCCTACAGTAAGATTGTTACACCTAAGGTACTGGAAGAGAGAAGGTGGGTGACGGTGGGAAAGGGAGGGAAACATGGAATGTAAAAGTCCCCGGGTGTTGTACCTCTTGTGAACAGGTTCACCCACTTAGAAGCTGTCGGGACAGAAGACGTTATTACACTGAGCGGCAGACTGGCTTGCGAAGCAGAAAGGGCTGTTGAACCAAACCCAAAGAGGCCAATGTCAGGCAAAGCCATTGTAGTGGGAGACTCCATTGTGAGAGGTACGGACAGGGGTTTCTGCGGCAACAGACGGGATTAGAGGATGGTGTGCTGCTTTCCTGGTGCCAGGATCCAGGATGTCACGGACAGAGTGCAGAAAATCCTCAAGGGCGAAGGTGAACAGCCGGAAGTGGTAGTGCATGTTGGCACAAACGATGTCGGAAAGAAGGGGATGAATATTCTGCAGCGTGACTTTAGAGAGCTCGGAAAAATCTTGAAAAGCAGGACCTCCAGGGTTGTTATCTCCGGTTTGCTTCCAGTTCCTCGTGCTGGCGAGAGCAGGAACATGGAGATACGGGGCCTGAATGTGTGGCTGAGGAACTGGTGCACGGGGCAGGGATTTCGATTCTTAGATCACTGGGATCTGTTTGGAGTAAGGGGGAACTGTACAAAAGGGACGGATTGCATCTTATCCAGTGGGGGACCAGCATTCCGGCAGGCAGGTTTGCCTATTGCTGCACGGGCGGTTTTAAACTGAATAAGAGGGGTAGGGTGTCAAATGGGATAGTCGAGGATGGAGTTAAAGGGAAAGGGTTTCTTAAATGTGTGAGCGGAGAGACAGAGGGGTGTAAAATGAGGATAGAAGCATTAGGTAGCAAGGTGAAAAGTAAAAGTGGCAGGCAGGCAGACACATCCAGGGCAAAAATCAAAAAGGGCCACTTTTCAGCATAATTGTATAAGGGGTAAGGGTGTTGTTAAAACAAGCCTGAAGGCTCAGTGTCTCAATGCAAGGAGCATTTGTAATAAGGTGGATGAGTTGAATGTGCAGATAGCTATTAATGACTATGATATAGTTGGGATCACGGAGACATGGCTCCAGGGTGACCAAGGCTGGGAGCTGAACATCCAGGGATATTCAATATTCAGGAGGGATAGACAGAAAGGAAAAGGGGGTGGGGTAGCGTTGGTGGTTAGGAGATTAACGCAATAGAAAGGAAGGACATTAGCTTGGAGGATGTGGAATCGATATGGGTAGAGCTGCGAAACACTAAGGGGCAGAAAACACTAGTGGGAGTTGTGTACAGGCCACCTAACAGTAGTAGTGAAGTTGGGGATGGCATCAAACAGGAAATTAGAAATGCGTGCAACAAAGGTAAAACAGTTATAATGGGTGACTTCAATCTACATATAGATTGGGTGAATCCAATTGGCAAGGGTGCTGAGGAAGAGGATTTCTTGGAATGTATGAGGGATAGTTTTCTAAACCAACATGTAGAGGAACCAACGAGAGAGCAGGCTATTCTAGATTGGGTATTGAGTGATGAGGAAGGGTTAGTTAGCAGTCTTGTTGTGCGTGGCCCCTTGTGCAAGAGTGACCATAATATGGTTGAGTTCTTCATTAGGATGGAGAGTGACATTGTTAATTCAGAAACAAGGGTCCTGAACTTAAAGAAAGGTATGAGACGTGAATTGGCCAAGATAGACTGGCAATTGATTCTTAAAGGGTTGACGGTGGATATGCAATGGAAGGCATTTAAAGACTGCATGGATGAACTATAACAATTGTTCATCCCAGTTTGGCAAAAGAATAAATCGGGGAAGATTGTGCATCCATGGATAACAAGGGAAATCAGGGATAGTATCAAAACAAAGATGAAGCGTACAAATTAGCCAGAAAAAAGCAGAGGACTGGGAGAAATTCAGAGTCCAGCAGAGGAGGACAAAGGGCTTAATTAGGAACGAGAGAATAGATTATGAAAGAAAACTGGCAGGGAACATAAAAACTGACTGCAAAAGCTTTTATAGATATGTGAAGAAAAATAAATTAGTTAAAACAAATGTAGGTCCGTTACAGTCAGAAACAGGTGAATTGATCATGGGGAACAAAGACATGGTAGACCAATTGAATAACTACTTTGGTTCTGCCTTCACTAAGGAAGACATAAATAATCTGCCGGAAATAGCAGGGGACCGGGGGTCAAATGAGATGAAGGAACTGAGTGAAATCCAGGTTGGCCGCGAAGTAGTGTTTGGTAAATTGAATGGATTAAAGGCCGATAAATCTCCAGGGCCAGATAGGCCGCATCACAGAGTACTTAAGGAAGCAGCCGCAGAAATAGTGGATGCATTAGTGATCATTTTTCAAAACTCTTTAGATTCTGGAGTAGTTCCTAAGGACTGGAGGGTAGCTAATGTAACCCCACTTTTTAAAAAGGGAGGGAGAGAGAAAACGGGGAATTACAGACCAGTTAGTCTAACATCGGTAGTGGGGATACTGCTTGAGTCAGTTATTAAAGATGGGCTAGCAGCACATTTGGAAAGTGGTGAAATCATAGGGAAAATTCAGCATGGATTTATGAAAGGTAAATCATGTCTGACGAATCTTATAGAATTTTTAGAGGATGTAACTAGTAGAGTGGATGAACCAGTGGATGTGTTATATCTGGACTTTCAGAAGGCTTTCGACAAGGTCCCACATAAGAGATTAGTATACAAACGTAAAGCACACGGTATTGGGGGTTCGGTATTGATGTGGATAGAAAACTGGCTGGCAGACAGGAAGCAAAGAGTAGGAATAAATGGGTCCTTTTCACAATGGCAGGCAGTGACTAGTGGGGTACAGCAAGGCTCAGTGCTGGGACCCCAGCTATTTACAATATATATTAATGATTTGGACGAGGGAATTGAATGCAACATCTCCAAGTTTGCGGATGACACGAAGCTGGGGGGCAGCATTAGCTGTGAGGAGGATGCTAGGAGGCTGCAAGGTGACTTGGATAGGCTGGGTTAGTGGGAAAATGCATGGCAGATGCAGTATAATGTGGATAAATGTGAGGTTATCCATTTTAGTGGCAAAAACAGGAAAGTAGACTATTATCTGAATGGTGACCGATTAGGAAAAGTAGCGATGCAACGAGACCTGGGTGTCATGGTACACCAGTCATTGAAAGTATGCATGCAGGTGCAGCAGGCAGTGAAGAATGCGAATGGTATGTTAGCATTCATAGCAAAAGGATTTGAGTATAGGAGCAGGGAGGTTCTACTGCAGTGGTACAGGGTCTTGGTAAGACCACACCTGGAGTATTGTGTACAGTTTTGGTCTCCTATGAGAAAAGACATTCTTGCCATAGAGGGAGTACAGAGAAGGTTCACCAGACTGATTCCTGGGATGTCAGGACTTTCATATGAAGAAAGACTGGATGGACTCGGCTTGTACTCGCTAGAATATAGAAGACTGAGGGGGGATCTTATAGAAACTTACAAAATTCTTAAGAGGTTGGACAGGCTAGATGCAGGAAGATTGTTCCCAATGTTGGGGAAGTCCAGAGCAAGGCGTCACAGTTTAAGGATAAGGGGGAAATCTTTAGAACCGAGATGAGAAAAACATTTTTCACACAGAGAGTGGTGAATCTCTGGAATTCTCTGCCACAGAAGGTAGTTGAGGCCAGTTCTTTGGCTATATTTAAGAGGGAGTTAGGTGTGGCCCTTGTGGCTAAAGGGATCAGGGGGTATGGAGAGAAGGCAGGTACAGGATACTGAGTTGGATGATCAGCCATGATCATATTGAATGGCGCTGCAGGCTCGAAGGGCCGAATGGCCTACTCCTGCACCTAATTTCTATGTTTCTATGTTTCTTCTTCTTTCCCAGATCTGTCAGTTGACCTGGTACACACGCTTTGACAAACCACCAGAGAAAGAATCAGAAGAAAATGTTGCGATAACTGAAGACACACAACAACAACCAGATGAACACATAACACATCACATCACCAATGAAGAAGACGTCATTAAGCAAGGTAATCCGCATACTGAATTCACCACCTTACTCGCATAACTATGGTATTTTGTCATGTGGCCACACAGCCTCAGTCCAGGCAGGCCCTCCATTCTCGGTCCTCGGTGGGTGAGCCTTGACTACCGGGTGGGTTCTCTGTCCTCAGTCCACGGCGAGCGAGCAGGACCAATAATCTCATTGACTCCATCGTACATATCTACAAATAACTAATCGACTCATTGACTCCATCGTACAAATATCTACATACACAACGTACATATCTACAAATAACTAATCTTCAGAAGAATAAAGAATGGCAATCCATGAGCTGACTGGTATTGATAGTACATCTGAAAGTAAACCCAATAGTAAACGCATCCCATAACAATATCGCCTAAAAGCTCTTGGACAAGGCTAGAACATTTTGCAAGGTTTTGTGAGAGTGAATGGGGTAACTATATTTCATCAAGTTGCAGAATTATAAGAAGCAAAATGGCTTCTGGGTAACAAAATAAATTTCACACAGACATTTGTAGGAATATCCAAGGCTTCCCACATAGCAACAGGAAACCTCCACATTAAAACACTGATGGAACAAAAATACTGAGAACACCTAGGAGGTCAGGCAGCATCTGAGGAGAGAGAAAAACGGTTATTTTTTATATTCAGGAACCTTAGTCGGAAAGAGAGAGAAAACAAATTAGTTTTCAGTAGTTGAAAAGATAGGGTGAAAATAAATTGTTAATATAAGATTATTATGCTATTTCATGGAACAATGAAAGGAAACAGGGTGATAGTGGAAGGTTGCTTTTTAAACTGGAGGCCTGTGATAAGTGGTGTGCCTCGGGGTTCGGTACTGGACTCATTGCTGTTTATCATCTATATCAATGATATGGATGAGAACATACATGCCATGATTAGCAAGTTTGCAGATAACACAAAAGTGGGTGGTGTTGTAGATAATGAAGATGGTTGTCATAAATAGCAGCTGGAGGGCTGACAAATGGTTAAAGGAATACAGAGATTGTGAGGTGTTGCTTTTTGGAACGTTTAACATGGACCGGAGCTACACAGTTAATGGTGGGGCTCTGGGGAGTGTTGTAGAGCTGGGGGATCCAGGAGTGCAGGTACATAGTCCCTTGAAAGTGGGGTCACAGGTAGAAAGGGTGTCAAAAGGTTTTAGGCACGTTGGCCTTCAATAGTTGAGTATTGAGAATAGAAATTGGGAGGTTATGCTGCAGTTATATAAGACGTCGATAAGGCCACACTTAGAGTATTGTGTTCAGTTTTACTCACCATGTTATAGGAAAGATGTTGTCAAGTTAGAAAGGGTGCAGAGAGGTTTTACGAGCATGTTGCCAGGACTTGAGGTCCTGAGCTATAGGGAGAGGTTGAGCAGGTAGGACTTTATTCCTTGGAGCGCAGGAGGATGAGGGGTAATCTTAGAGAGATGTACAAAATCATGAGAGGAATAAATTAGGTAATTGCACAGAGTCTTTTGCCCACCCAGAGTAGCAGAATCGAAAACCAGAGGACATAGGTTAAAGGTGTGGAGGGAAAGAGTTAATAGGAACCTAAGGGGTAACTTTTTAATATAAAGGTGGTGGGTATATGGAATGAGTTGACAGAGCAGATAGTTGAGGCAGGTACTATCGCATCATTTAGACAGGTACATGGATAGGATAGGTTTAAAGGGATATGAGCCAAATGCACGCAGGTGGGTCTAGTGTAGATGGGCATGTTGATCAGCGTGGGCAAGTTATGCCATAGGGCCTTCTATGACTCTATGACAATGCAAGTGAATGCCGTAGCTGTAGGATATTACCAGCATGTAAAGCAATAATTACAGAAATGTTGAGCCAGTATGATGACAGGTAGAAATGGCCAGTTCTGTCACAAACAGAAGTAAATGGAGAGATATCTTCCGGGAATACCAACTTTTCAATCAAACTTTACACATCCCAGTATTTTCCGGCATTTTCTGCTTTTATTTCAGGATGTTTGCATGTTCTCTAGTCACAGGTGCGGACAACTGGAAAGTAGCTAATGTTCTTTTATTTAAGGGGAGATATTGAGAATACAGGGATTCATAGGTGATATCTTGCACCAGTGGTAGGGAAATTATTGGAGAGGATTCTTTGAGATAAAATTTACTCATATTTGGAAGAGAATGGGATTATTTGACCAGTCAGCATGGTTTTGTTTGGTATCCACTATAGGACTGAGGCAGGTGAGAGACTGGAAGGCGGTATGGATGGCGATGAAAAAACGTTTGGTGGACAGGATAGGCAGGGGTGTGGTATGCAGTGAGGGAAGCCTGTTGGATTGAATTGCATTTATTTTCATGTGAGATGCCTGATTGGTAAGATGGTTGAACTCAGGGATAGGTACTTGCGACTAGATGTTGTAGACATTACAGAAGTCTGACTTAAGAGATGGATGGGACTGGCAGCTCACTCCTCCAGGGTACAGGTGCTATAAAAAGAGATAGAAGTGCAGGAAAAAGAAGAGGGGGCTTTATTGATTAAGGAGAATGTCATGGCAGTAGTCAGAGATGACATTACTGATGGTTTGTCCAGTGAAGCTATATGGGTGGAGCTGAGAAATAAAAAGCTGAAAGTTACTTTGTTGGGGAGTGTACTTTCCCAATGTAGACAGGGACTGTTATAGTGCAAAAGGTTTAAATGCGGTGGAATTTGTCAAATGTGTTCAGGAAAGTTTCATCAGGCAATATGTAGAGGGTCCTACATGAGAGAAGGCAAAACTTGATCTACGCTTAGGAAGTTGGGAAGGGCAAGAGTATACAGCGTGATATGGGTTAGTTACAGAAATGGGCAGAGAAATGGGAGATGGAGTTTAATCCGAGCATTAAACTGCGAGGTATTGTACTGCAGCTGTCCGTTTTTTCACCTCTTTTTTAAATTTTTGTTAGTTAAAGTGTTTTGTTCTGGAGCTCTAGTCTTTTTTAATGTGGGGGGGAAGGGGTAGGGGGAAACTGCTTTTCTGGGTCCCCTGCTGGTCGGGGAGGCTGCTTTTCTCCGGGCAGCACCTCCGACCCATCCTCGCGGCCTACCAGCGGGCCTGGAGCGGCGTCTCCTGTCGGGACCGGACAGATCCTCGGCTTCGGCGGCGGCACAGCGCTGGAGCGTTATCGCGGAGGGGGTCCGGGTCACCTCGGGTCGGGTCGCCTCGCTTGGAACTCCAGTGAGCTGAGACTGCCGAGAAAAACATCGTGGAGCTACGGTCTGTGGAATGGCCAGCCGCGGGCGGTGGCGCTGAACTTTACATCGGGAGCCTGGGATCTCTCGCCGAGATCGCCAGTAGTGGAGCTCCATCCAGCGCGACCTGTCAGCTTCAGAAGCCAAGGTCTCGAGTAAGGAGGCGGCCGTTCCAGGTTTCCCAAGCCGCTGTGAGGTTTCTCTCGAAGCCGGAGCACCATCATCCGGCGAGAACGGCCTGGAACATCGGGCCTCCCGTAAAGGCGACAGCGGAGGCCAAAATAGGCCTGACTATGGGTGGACATGGGGATGGAAACTGGACTTTGTGCCTTCCCTCATAATGGAAACCATTGGTGGGGGGATATTTTTTATGTTTAAATTTCTTTATTATGGTCATGTCTGTATTCTTTTTTTATGTGCTGCATTGGCAATAAGTATTTCACTACACCATTTGGTGTATGTGACTAATAAAGAACCTTTGTACCTTTGAACATTTAATAAGGGCCTTGGGAATGTTGTATATGGAACGTGCTGCCGAAGGATGTAGTTGAGGCAGGTACAATAACATTTAAAAAGCAATTGGAAAGATATATGTATGAGAAGTTTTGGAGGGAAGTATTGACAAATGCAGACAAATAGGTCTATCTTAGATGTGACCTTTTGGTTGGCATGGACAATTTGGGCTGAAGTGCCTGTTTCGATGCTATATGACTTTATGATTCGAAAAGGGACCATGAACAGAGAATTCCAAGAGATTCTGCAAGTATCACCCTGTAGCCTGTGACTTCTCCCAACATTGGCAACAACTCCATCATTCAGTGCAGCACAGTAGTGCAGCCGTAGAGCTGCTGCCTTACAGCGCCAGAGACCTGGGTTCTTTCCTGACTATGGGAGCTGTCTGCATAGAGTTTGCGCATTCTCCCTGTGACCGCATAGGTTTTCTCTGGGTGCTCCGGTTTCCTCCCGCACTCCAAAGATGTACAGGTTTGTAGGTTGATTGACTTTGGTAAAATTGTAAAATTGTCCACAGTGTGTACGATAGTGTTAGTGTATAGGGTGATCGCTGGTCGGCATGTGCTCCAAAGTGGTGGTCCAAAGGGCCTGTTTCCATGCTGTATGTCTGAAGTCTAAAGTAAAGTCAGTTATCTTATGAACAGTTTAAGAACTTAGTTTTATATTCTTTGGAAGAATAAGGGTTGATCTTATTGAAACGTAGAAGATTCGGAGGGGTGGGGTTGACCAGTTTCTATCAATGGATTAATCTGGAATGAGGTCAGTTACAGGATAATGGGGAGTGTGGTAATTTCACAATGAAGTGCACAGGAATTTATTGTTGCAGAGTGTGAATCTTTGGAATTTTCTGCCCTAGGGTTTGGAGCCCAGATAAATGAAGCCCAAATGAGGCCCAAAACTGTACTCCCAATGCAGTCTCTCTGACCAGTGCCTTATAAAGCCTCATGATTACTTCACTGTTATATACATCATCCATTACTTTTAAGGAAGGTGTAGTTACATTTTTGAAAGACTGGGGAATTGAGATGAAGAATAAATAAAATGGTAATGGATGAAATGGTGACGCTGCGGTAGAACTGCTGCCTTACAGCATGAGAGACCCGGGTTCAATCCTGACTATTATGCTGTCTGTGCGGAGTTTGTACATTCTCCATGTGACCTGCATAGGTTTTCTCCCGGTGCTCCGGTTTCCTCCCACACTCCAAACACTTACAGGTTTGTATGCTGTATGAAGGAACTGCAGATGCTGGTTTAAACCGAGGATAGACACAAAATGCTAGAGTAACTCAGCGGGACAGGCAGCATCTCTGGAGGGAAGGAATGGGTTTATTCCTTCTCTCATTCCTTTCCAGAGATCTCTTATGCTCTCCAGAGATGCTGCCTGTTTCCGCTGAGTTACTCCAGCATTTTGTGTCTATCTCAGGTTTGTATGTTAATTGGCTTGGTAAAATTGTAAATTATCCCAGTGTATGTAGGACAGTGTTAGTGTGCAGGAATCGCTGGTTGGCGCGCACCCGATGGGACGAAGGGCCTGTTTCCACGTTGTATTTCTAAAATAAATTAAATGAAAGAGAAAATAAGGCCTGGGGCAGATTGGATACTATAATTTTGAATGGTGGGGCAAGCCTGAGAGGCTCTGAGTGGCTGTCTATATAGAATTTACATGCTGGTTTTCTCCCACATCCTAAAGATGTGCAGATAGGTTAATTAGCCACCGTAAATTACCAGTTGTTAATTCCTCTTTAGGTAAGTGTCAGAAAAAATCAAAGGGAAGTGGGTGGGTGTGTGTGGATGAGAGTAAACTGCAGAGGTACAAGGAAATAAGGAGGGGGTGATTGGGACTGATAGGATTACATGAACCTGGCTGAAGTGGCTGTGTAGTGCTGAGCAAGTGGAATTCAAGATCTGTAGTCTAATGACAATGTGAGGGGAAGGTGGTGGTGGTTCACTTGGATACGCAAATCTGTTCCAGCCAAGAGCTGGGGAAGGCGACACAAAGGTTCCTGTCACCAATGCCTTGGTATGTTCTCAGCGACCCAACTGAGGGGTGTGGAGAAGCGAATGAATGTTGATAGGCAGATTAGCACATTAATGATAGAATTTCACAAGAAATGCGATAATATTTTTCTCTCTATTAGGTGTGAAGTCAAAGCTAAAGCGCTTTTCCATGTGGTTCTGTGGGATGAACACGAAACGTGTGGACGCTGCTTTTGTTATGGATGAAGAAAAAAATACTCTCACACTGTACGAGAGTCGCTGCATGCGCTACGTTGTAAATATTAATTTGGTCATTTGTATGTGTTCGACAATCTTCCTTTATGCTTATTTTGCTTGAGACAATAAAATAAATTTATGTTTACAAAGTAACATATCCTAGAAACTCTCAATACAACTGATCTCATGTTGGGTATTATAGGGAGAAAGGTAATACCAAAAATATTATCTTATCTTGAGGTTATGAATGAAGGATGAATTATAATACAGTGTTTAGTAAAGTTTAATAGTTTCTTTCAAATGGGTGTAATTTTTCTCTCGTGTCAGCCAATGTTAAATAAAGATTTAACAAAGAGCCTTCATGAATTTAGAATATTTACTGTAGAACATAGAAAAGTACAGCACAGGAACAGGCCCTTTGGCCCACAATGCTTGTGCCGAACATAATGCCAAGATAAACTAATTAAATTACCTACACTTGATCCATACCCTTCCATTCCCTGCATATCTATGTGCCTATCTAAAAGCCTCTGAAATGCCATTATCATATCTGCCTCTACCCAACCTCTGGCAGCACGTTCCAGGCACCGACCACCTTCTGTGTTAAAAACGGCCTACACATCTAGTTTAAACTTTGTCCCTCTCACCTTAAAGCTATGCCTTCTAGCCTATGACATTTTCACCCAGGGATAAAGCTTCTGACTGCCTCTCCTATATTTGTATTTCCTAGTTTTATAAATGCTTATCAGGTCTCCCCTCAACCTCCGGCATTCTGGAAAAAACAATCCAAGTTTGTCTAACCTTTCCTTGTAGCTAATACTCCCTAATCCAGGCAACATTCTGGCAAACCTCTTCTGCACCCTCTCTAAAGCCTCCACAAACTTCCCATCATGAATAATGCATTCAGGATGGTGTTGAAAACCTTGAAGCTGTGACTGGGGGAGCACACAGAATCCCTGCAGAAGCAGTGCACCACCTCGTAAACAGTCCACTCTCCCACCCCATCTCGAGAATAGTCTCCAGTTACAACATCAGCCTGGGCGCCCATCTCAGAACCCAGAAAACTGGAGCAGAAACATCACCCTGCATCCATGAGGACTGCCTACAACAGAGAAGAGAAATCAATGTAGAAATCTCCAATGCGTCCCTTAGTTTGGAATATTTAACTCGGAAGATGCCTCTGTCATTTAAAATCCTAATAGGCCTGTCCCACTTAGGCCGGCAACTGGAACGGCGACTGTTAGAGAGGAACACACACACACACACACACACACACACAAGCGGGGGGAGCACTGTCTGAGTGAAATTCACACCGTGCAAAGCCAAGGTGATACCACGATGAACAGGAAGGTTAGTGCTGTAATTAAGATGGCTAAAGCACAGTGTACTGCAAGTGTACTGCAAGTCCTTTAAAGAGGGGGGGGGGGGGGGGAGAGAAGAGAAAGAAGAAGAGTGGAGACAACTTTTAAGAAGCTAGAGATACATGGCTGTGAAGCTCGGCGGACATTAACATTACCGGTCGGTTATCCTTGGTTCTGAAAACTACTGTTACCGTTTTTTTTCCCAATGAGCCAATGAAATTCACCAGTCAGTGCCATCTACAACCTACGAGAACCTTCGGCCTCCTGGCAACCCACTGGGACCTCTTGGCAACCATCTACAGCACGAGAATTCTCGCTACTCTCCATGGCGGCTTCATTCTAGTTGCCACTAATTTTTCAACATGTTGAAAAATTTGCGGCGACCATAATGAGGCCGCGGCTAGTTCCCAGAATGCAGGACCTGCTCACGATCATGAAGGCGACTCCCCGGCAACCACCCACGAACACGAGGCGACCATGTGGCGACTGCATAGTATCCTGCAGTCGCCTAAAAATTTGCCTAAGAGGGACAGGCCCACAAGGGAAATATACAGCAGACCATTCAGATGACTTGAAAACTGAAATTGCTGGAAACACTCAGCATGTCTTTGGAGGGAGAAATAGATTTAACATTTCAGGTCAAACACCCTTCACTTTTGATGAGACTGTTTTTCTCTCCAAAATGTTGCCTCTAAAATGCTGCCAAAATAGATGGATTCTTAGAGCAGCTTGTAATGGAGTCGACCAGAGAAAAGGCAATTCTGGATTTAGTGTTGTCCAATGAACCAGATATGATAAGAGAACTCGAGGTAAAGGAACCGCTTGGAGGTAGAGATCGTAATATGATTAGTTTTGACCTACAATTTGAGAAGGAGAACGTTAAATCGGAAGTGTCAGTCATGCATCTGGAGTTTTTCTTATTTGCTGATCGTTCCCTATCAATAAACCGTGCCTGCCTTCTCCCCAAATCCCTTGACTCCACTAGCCTTTAGAGCTCCATCTAACTCTCTCTTAAATCCATCCAGTGACTTGGCCTCCACTGGCCTCTGTGGCAGGGAATTCCATAAATTCACAACTCTCTGGGTGAAAAAGTTTTTTCTCACCTCAGTCTTAAATGACCTCCCCTTTATGCTAAGACTGTGGCCCCTGGTTCTGGGCTCGCCCAACATTGGGAACATTTTTCCTGCATTTATATTGTCCAATCCTTTTATAATTTTATATGTTTCTATAAGATCCCCCCCCTCATACTTCTAAACTCCAGTGAATACAAGCCTAGTCTTTTCAACCTTTCCTCATATGACAGTCCCGCCATCCCTGGGATCAATCTCCTGAACCTACGCTGCACTGCCTCAATCACAAGGATGTCCTTCCTCAAATTAGGAGACCAAAACTGTACACAATACTCCAGATGTGGTCTCACCAGAGCCCTATACAACTGCAGAAGAACCTCTTTACTCCTATACTGAAACTCCTATACTCTTGTTATGAAGGCCAACATTCCATTAGCTTTCTTCACTGCCTGCTGTACCTGGAAACCAACTTTCAGTGACCGGTGTACAAGGATGCCCAGGTCTCGCTGCACCTCCCCCTTACCTAACCCAACCCCATTGAGATAATAATCTGCCCCCTTGTTTTTGTCGCCAAAGTGGATAACCTTACATTTATCTATATTATACTGCATCTGCCACGCATCTGCCCACTCACTCAACCTGTCCAGGTCACCCTGCAACCTCCTAACATCCTCTTCATAGTTCATACTGCCACACAGCTTTGTGTCATCCGCAAACTTGCTAGTGTTGCTCCTAATTCCCTCTTCCAAATCATTAATATACATGGTAAACAGTTGTGGCCCCAACACCGAGCCTTGCGGCACTCCACTAGCCACTGGCTGCCATTCTGAAAAGGACCCGTTCACTCCTACTCTTTGCTTCCGGTCTGCCAACCAATTTTCTATCCATGTCAACACCCTACCCCCAATACCATGTGCTCTAATTTTAGTCACCAGTCTCCCGTGCGGGACCTTATCAAAGGCTTTCTGAAAGTCTAGATACACTACATCCATTGGCACCCCTTCATCCATTTTACTTGTCACATCCTCAAAAAATTCCAGAAGATTAGTCAAGCATGATTTCCCTTTCATAAATCCATGTTAGCTTGGACTAATCCTTTTACTGCTATCCAAATGCCCCATTATTACCACTTTAATAATTGACTCCAGCATCTTTCCCACCACCGAAGTCAGGCTAAGTGGTCTGTAATTCCCCGTTTTCTCTCTCGCTCCTTTCTTGAAAGGTGGGATAACTTTAGCTATCCTCCAATTCACAGGAACTGATCCTGAATCTATTGAACATTGGAAAATGATCACCAATATGTCAACTATTTCTAGAGCCACCTCCCTGAGGACCCTGGGATGCAAACCATCAGGTCCAGGGGATTTATCATCCTTCAGTCCCATTAGCCTACCCAATACTATTTCTCGCCTAATGCAAATTTCTTTCAGTTTCTCTACCTCCTTAGATCCTCTGTCCTCCAGTACATCTGGGAGATTGTTTGTGTCTTCCTTAGTGAAGACAGATCCGAAGTACCTATTCAACTCTTCTGCCATTTCCTTGTTGCCCATAATAATTTCACCCGTGTCTGCCTTCAAGGGACCCACATTTGATTTGCTACTCTTTTTCCCTTAACATATCTAAAGAAGCTTTTACTGTCCTTCTTTATATTCCTGGCCAGCTTCCCTTCGTACGTCATCTTTTCAGCCCGTATTGCCCGTCTTGTTTCCTTCAAAAAATTAGTTGTCCTATGAAAGTTTCCCAATCCTCTGGCTTCTGGCTACTCTTTGCTGTGTTATACACCTTTCCTTTTAGTTTTATTCTATCCCTAACTTCTCTTGTCAGCCACGGTTGCCTCCTACTCCCCTTAGAATCTTTCTTCCTTTTTGGAATGAAATGATCCTGCGTCTTCCAGATTATGCCCAAAAATTCCTGCCATTGCGGTTCCACCGTCATTCCTGCTAGGATCCCTTTCCAGTCTACCTTGACCAACTCCCCTCTCATGCTTTCATAGTCCCCTTTATTCAACTGCATCACTGACACTTCCGATTTAACGTTCTCCTTCTCAAATTGCAGATTAAAACTAATCATATTATGATCACTACCTCCAAGCGGATCCTTTACCTCGAGTTCTCTTTATCACATCTGGTTCATTGGACAACACTAAATCCAGAATTGCCTTTTCTCTGGTCAGCTCCACTACAAGCTGCTCTAAGAATCCATCTTGGAGGCATTCTACAAACTCTCTTTCTTGGGTCCTGAACCAACCTGATTTTCTCAGTCTACCTGCATATTGAAATCCCCCATCACCACAGTGGCATTGCCTTTGTTACATGCCAGTTTTAACTCCTGCTGCAACTTACACCCTACATCCGGGCTACTATTTGGGGGTCTGGAGATAACACCAATTAGTGTCTTCTTGCCTTTACAATTCCTCAACTCAATCCACAGTGACTCTACCTCGTCAGTCCCTATGTCTTCCCTCGCAAGGGACTGAATTCCATCCCTCACCAGGAGAGCTACCCCCCCTCCTCTGCCACCTGCCTGTCCTTTCTATTGGATGTATAACCCTGAATATTAAGTTCCCAGATCCTCCTGCAGCCACGTCTCTGTAATCCCCACAATGTCATATCTACCAACCTCTAACTGAGCCTCAAGCTCATCTACTTTACTTCTTATACTTCACGCATTCATATACAATACTTTTAATTCCTTACGCATCTCACCTTTCACATCGATCCCTATTACACTTGGCCACACTCTCCTATCCCTTTGTGAGCTTCCTTTTCCGTTAATTCTGGGGTCATTGACTATCCCTTTACTCCCTTTCCCTTTAACTCCATCCTCGACTATCCCATTTGGCACCCCACATATTCAGTTTAAAACCACCTGTGTAGCAGTGGCAAACCTGCCTGCCAGAATGCTGATCCCCCACTGGTTAAGATGCAATCCGTCCCTTTTGTACAGTTCCCCCTTACTCCAAAATCGCAGATCCCAGTGATCTAAGAATCTAAATCCCTGCCCCCTGCACCAGTTCATCAGCCACACATTCAGGTCCCGTATCTCCCTGTTCCTGCTCTCGCCAGCACGAGGAACTGGAAGCAAACCGGAATTAACCACCCTGGAGGTCCTGCTTTTCAGCATTTTTCCGAGCTCTCTAAAGTCACGCTGCAGTATATTCATCCCCTTCTTTCTGCCATCGTTTGTGCCAACATGCACTACCACTTCCGGTTGTTCACCTTCACCCTTGAGGATTTTCTGCACTCTGTCCGTGACATCCTGGATCCTGGCACCAGGAAGGCAGCACACCATCCTCGAATCCCATTTGTTCCTGCAGAAACCCCTGTCCGTACCTCTCACAGTGGAGTCTCCAACTACAATGGCGTTGCCTGACATTGGCCTCTTTGGGTTTGGTTCAACAGCCCTTTCTGCTTCGCAAGCCAGTCCGCCGCTCAGTGTGATAACGTCTTCTGTCCCGACAGCTTCTAAGTGGGTGAACCTGTTCACAAGAGGTACAACACCCGGGGACGTTTGCATTTCATGTTTCCCTCCCTTTCCCACCGTCACCCACCTTCTCTCTTCCAGTATCTTAGGTGTAACAATCTTACTGTAGGACTTGTCGAGGAACGACTCAGTTTCTCGGATGAACCTGAGGTCATCCACTTGCTTCTCCAGTTCCCCAACACGGTCCTTCATGAGCTGTACCTGGATCCAATTCTCAGATTTGTAGCAGCCAGAGGCACCAGCAGTGTCCTTGACCTCCCACATATTGCAAGCAACACACTGAATCAGCTTGTTTGACATCTCCTTCTTTCATCTCTCCTTCTCCAGCATTTTGCGTAGCCTCCTCTCCTCAGCCTCCTCGCCAAAGACTCGCACTTTCCTCACAGGGCACTTCGCTCACAAGTCCGCTCCCTCACTGCTGCTCCCTAAGAGCCGTCCTGCTTATATTGACTGATAAATTGCTTAATTTACCAATTTACAAACCAAATTCCTCAGTTTTAAACTGTCTAACTCTCCTCCCACTCGGGCCAGAGCCAATCAGTGCTTTTTCCTGCTTCTCTTTGCTGCTGTTTCTTCAAAATCCACGGGAGATCTGAGTATATATATATATATGTGTGTGTGTGCGTGTGTGCGTGTGTGTGTGTATATATATATATATATATATTAATCCTTTTGGTCATTTTATCAAAAAATCAATTACATTCTTGACATGATTTCCCAAGCATGAGTCCATGCTGACTATCCTTAATTGGCCCTGCAAATAGATTTTGTCTCTCAGAATCCCCTCCCGTTGCTTACCCACTACTGTTGTTAGGTTCACCAATTCCCTGACTTGTTCATGCAGCCCTTCATATATATTTCAGCCAGGCAACAGAACAGAGCAAAATAGGTAACAAATTATGTGCTAAATTAATAGTGGAATCTTAAAATGTGTTATTATAGAGAGCGGGAGAAACTATTCCTAGAAGAATGAAAATGAATTAATGCAGTAAATGATGTTGATAAATTGAGTGACTAAAACACAACAGAAACTTCAAACCAAAGAGTATCTTTGCTTCAAACGTTGGGCAGAGTGCACACTGGGACTTTTCATTGTGATGAATGGCTGCAGTTCACTTTTGAATGTAGCAGTTATAGAATTCTGAAGTGTGGTTCAGTGCCCCTTACTGCAGTGTCTCTTTCTCTCTCTGCACCGTCTAAAGATTAGCAGGTTACTAGTAACAAATACGTCTCTCTGAGATTGAATATTGAAATCCATTGGGCAGCAGAATGGCTTCAATGGTGTTTGCTGTCAGCCATCTATCCATCATCCTGGGCCAGACTGAGAAGTTGGCAACTATGGAGAGGAACTCGCTGTATCTGACCCTGCATGACTTGCAGTGCTTCCTCAACAAGGTAGACATGGCCAGCACCCTGTCAGCTCCTTCTGTTATGGTCCCAGCAGTCAGAAAAGAAGGTCCCTACCTGGGACAAGACAAGGGTTTAGGGGAACTTTAATGGGAAGTGATGCCCAGTCCATCACTTATTTTACAGTAAGACTTAATGTTTCTGTTCAATGTGAATGATGCACAGCCAACGTGACCAAGGTAAGGAGAAGCTGCCAGAATGGCACCTTCACCTTTCAGAACATTCATTTGCTTTTGTTTTGTTCTTTGCTTCAGAACAAAACAAAGAAAAGCTGTAGAATAATATCAGGGAACATCAGTCGGGCCACAGGGAGAAGGACAACTGAATTATGTCACAGAACACTGTGTGACGCCTCTGGGTTATACGACCCTGACATTGCAAATAGGAGTGCTTCAAGTGTCTGTTTCTTAAACCTCTATGGGGAGATGACTTTTGAAGTTGGTGCACAAGCAAATGCATCCTGCAGAAGGCTGGATCACAGAGGGAAATGCTTCCATGGATTTACTTACACAAAGGGCAACCAGCAGTTCTGGCTGCTCTTCACAGGCAGGTCACCTGCTGGCAGAGATCGGTAATGCGCTTCTTGCCTTCTCAGCAGAGGCCCTCGGGTTGCATATTGCAGGAGCTTGCAGAAGATTGTAATTCCTACCCCAGACTGGCCACTCATACCATTTAAAGAATAATTTTAGGAGGGAGGCCTCCAACTTATACATTTAATGTTGCTAATAAGTTAACAAGGACAGCACAGTGGCACAACTGGTGGAGTTACTATCACCCAGCTGCAGAGATCTGGATTCAATCCTGACCTTGGTTGCTGTTGGTCTGGAGTTTGCATGCTCTCTCTACAACTCTGTGTGTTTCCTCCCTGCTCCCTTTTCCTCCCACATGCAGGCTGGTGGGTTAACTGGCCACTGTAAATTGCCTCCAGTGTGTAGGTGAGTAGAATAATCTGGGGGTATTGATGGGAATGTGGGGAGGATATGGATAGGATTTGGTTGGTGTGAACATTTGTGATCCAAAGGGCCTGTTTTCATGCTGTACCTCTCGATAATTCTATAACTATGACCTATAACAAAATTACCCCACAAATTTTGTTGGCAGATCAATATGTGTACAGATTATTTGCGAGCCGATGAAGGGTATTCTCTTTCCACAGATGCTGTCTGATTTGTGAGCATTTCCAGCATATTTTGCTTTTATTTTTGATTTTCAGCATTTGCAGCTTTTGTTTAATTTTATTTTTAAACAGCTTTGGAACTGTGAGACGCCGATCACTGCTATTTCTGGAAATCTGAAATTACCTGGAATGCCGGGAGAATCAACGGAGAAAGATAAGCTCCTGGTATCAGTGCATGACCTTATATCAGAATCAGCCAGTTCTGCTTGGATCAGGAAAGACTGGTTATCTAAAGCTGTTGGTCAATATGGAATTCCATGGAAGCAATGTACTGACATGTTCCTTGTTGAACTTTATCAGAACAGTTTGGAGTAAAAGTACGGAACTGAGAATGATAATGGGATGGAGAATTAGAGTGATCACCTGTGGTGTCTCCTGTCAAGTGTCCACAAAGGGGCTTCATCTGGGAAGAATGTAGGGACCACTGGACAGTGGGAGGGACAAAAACAATTCCCTGAGATGGGGTGAAGGCATGGCTGCCACATTGGTGCTGGTAATGATGCCACTTCATGCAACAGCATTTGTGTCACCTGGGTTCATTCACCTGGTACCCACCTTGCTGCAGGCATCCTCCCTGCTCCCTCTTCCCATCACCCTCTCTGTAGCTTAAAGCATGGTTCTTTTCTCACTTGTCAGTTCCTATGAAGAGTCATTAGCCAGTAAGGTTAACTCTTACTTCTCTCTTTACTGATACTGCCTGACCTGCTGAGCCTTTTCAACATTTTCTGCTTTCTTCCCTCAATATGTTTGCCTGAAATTGGTGTCTGAACAGTTTAAGACGACTTGTTAGAATTGGCTTAAAGTCGGAGCTAAAATATTAGGCAGAATGCAACTCCAGATAAATCACGAACATCCTTGCAATAACATTCTGCCACATAAATTTCAGGCTGAGGATTTTGACATAAAAACATCCAACGAGTTTGTGGCGTTCTCTAGTGTGCTATATCTGCTGCTGATCCTCTCCAGGTGCTTTGATGTGATTTTAATTTGTAGTTTTCCATTTTAACAGAAATTTCTTCTGCATAGATTAGTCTACATCAGTGCATTTGACCCAGAGAGAACAACGCGGAAACAAATTGCAGGTCTGGCAAGTTATGTTAAAGTACCTGTTATTCTGTCACTGGTGAGAAACCATT